>NW_023276806.1:259989886-260345237 GCF_003668045.3 Cricetulus griseus
GATTGAACTTTAAAGGTGAGCATGAATATGCAAAAGTGCCGAGATGGAAAGCAACCTGCCCGGATGGAAAGCTTCCTATCCGGAAACAGCTGAAAACCACACCGGCAGGTTTTCTGGGAATCTGCTGCATGGAAACTATAGCTTGAACAAGTGCCAGGGGCTGAGGAGGCAGCTTGCCGGCTCCGTGTCTAGTTAGGTAGGGTGGGCTAAGAGGCACCACAGGTGCCATGGTGAAGCCGGCAGGATGGAAAAGGCCACAGGTGTGAACGTGGGCATTTTGCCTCCTATGCAAAGGAAACCAGGAAATGTTCCCTGCCTGGCTCTCATATAAGTGCCACGAATTCCTAACAGATAAGCTGGCCTGGAAGAAAAACCAGCCTTCCGTATTCTGCACAGCCCCCCACACATCCATCCCTTTTGAATAGTCATGTTTCTGACATTTACTTTCCCTCCCTTTGTGAAAGGAGTTTATCTCCCCCCTTTAAGAAGAGGGGAGATAAATGCCTTGGGAAGTGTTAGGATGTCCCACCACTGATAGATATTGGCACTGTCTTGGCAAGATCAATATCAACACAATCGCCGGGTGGTGGTGGCACGCCCCTTTAAAGCCAGCACTTGGGAGGCAGAGGAAGGTGGATCTCTGTGAGTTCCAGGACAGCCTCCAAAGCCACAGAGAAACCCTGTCTCAAAAAACAAAGAAAAAAAAAATCAACACAACCATTTTCACAATTGCAAGTGTTTAGACAATCAGCTGACCTCATCAGTACATGCTTGCATAGTCTCTGGGCCAAAGCAATTCTTTCTGGTTTTATTATTATTTATTTGTTTTTTCAAGACAAGATTTCTTTGTCCTGGAACTTGCTATGAAAACTAGACTGGCTTTGAACTCAGAGATCTGTAGGCCCCTGACTACCAGGTGCTGGGATTAAAGGCATGTGCCACCACTGCTCCACTCTGTTTTTAAGGACATTACTTATGTCCCAGATTGCTCTTGAATTTGTTATATGGCTGAGGATGTCCTTGAATTCCTGATCCTGCTGCTTCTGCCTGTGTGCTACAATTGCAGACCTGCATCCCCACTCCTAGGCCTCATACACGATGGGCAAGTGCTCTACCAAACGAACTACATTTCCCAGTACTAGTGGGGTAGACTGCCTTCTCTACCCCCAAAGCTCATCATCCAAAGACATGAGAATAGAGAACATTGAAAAAAATGTTTTTGGTGTTTTGAGCCAGGGTTTCTCTTTGTAATAGTCCCGCCTGTCCTGGAACTTGATTTGTAGACCAAGCTGGCCTTAAACTCACAGAGATCCGCCTGCCTCTGCCTCCCAAGTACTGGGATTAAAGGCATCTGAGGAAATGTTGAGTTTATACATAAAGTACCTCACACTGTCCTTGAACGGTGGGGAACTTGCTAGAATGAGTTTAACATAGGTAGAATGAGGCAGTGTGGGGGTGTGAGCTCCCACAGACCGTATAATACCATGTGACCTGCTTGTGCAAAGATTCTATTTTTGTTTTTTGCTTTTGTTTGTTTGTTTGTTTTTCAAGACAGGGTTTCTCTGTGGCTTTGGAAGCTGTTTTGGAACTTGATCTGTAGAGCAGGCTGGTCTCCAACTCACAGAGATCTGCCTGCCTCTGCCTCCCGAGTGCTGGGATCAAAGGCGTGCGCCACTACCACCCAGCCAGTGGCAAACACTTTTAACCCTAGCACTTGGGAGGCAGAAGCAGGCAGATCTGAGTTCAAGGCCAGCCTGGCTTACAGGGCAAGTTCTAGGATAGCCAGGGCCACACAGAGAAACTCTGTTCTGAAAAACCAAGCCAAACAAAGAAAACAACCCAGGTCAGGCATACTGGTGCACCAACCTAAATCTGGCATGGTGGTGCATGCCTTTAATCTCAGAACTCAAGAAGCAGAGGCAGTAGGATCTCTGTTAATTCAAAGCCTCCCTACATGGTGAGAGAGCCTGTCTCAAGAAACCAAACCAAACAGCCAACCACAATAGTAATAGAAAAAACAAACAAAAAACAAAACAAAAAAACTAAAATAATTAGACCAGCCTAAGCCGGGAGGTGGTGGCACACACCTGTAATCCCAGCACTCGGGAGGCAGAGGCAGGCAGATGTCTGTGAGTTCGAGGCCAGCCTGGTCTACAAGAGCTAGTTCCAGGACAGCCTTCAAAGCCACAGAGAAACCCTGTCTCAAAAAACCAAAAAACAAACAAACAAACAAACAAAAATTAGACCACCGTAGTCATAAGTCTGGTGACTTGGTTCTCTGGGCGAAACACTACCTCTCTGGAGCCACCTCAGGATTCGCTACTCCCCTCGGATCCCTCTGATGCCCACCTCCAGCTGTAGGACCGCCAACACTTGTCCCTGCTGGCTCATAAGGGATCAATACAGACAGGCAGCCAGGTGTGGTGGCACACACCTTTGATCCCAGCACTTGGAAGGCAGAAGCAGGCTGATCTCTGTGACTAAGTGGCCAGCCTGGTCTACAAAGAGAGTTCCAGGACAGCCAGGGCTGTCTCAAAAACAAAACACAAAACAAAACAAAACAAAAAAAGGGGGGGGGAGGAAGAGGAGGAAGAAGAAGAGGAGGAAGAAGATACAGACAGGCATTTAGCTTCTACAGAACCCACCTATGTCCAAAGCTTTCCCAGGAATCAACATTAGAAAAGTTACAGTGTGCGGTAAACTTATAATTTAACAAGTCACTTTGTTACTATTTAGGTAGCAGAGACCAGATAGTCAACCGGAAGCCAGGTGTAATACAATAGCTGTGCTATTTATGTCAGTAGCATGAGGAATTTAGTTGCAAAAATGTGAATGTATTTGATTTGGAATCCTGGCGCAGGCCCTGATTTGAGTCATGAAATAGATACTTTTTGTTCTTAGTTTTCATTCCGTACTGGACAATTAGTTTCAATGTTTTCTGAAAGAATGTTCTGAATCTCCTTCTATGTCCATGACCCTTGCAAATGAGACTTTGTAACTATTTTTATCAAGATGTATCCTCTTAGGGCTAGGGAGACAGTTCAGCAGGAGGGCAGTTCATAGCTATCAGTAACCCTAGTTACAATGCCCTCTTCTGGTCTCCTTGGGTACTGCGTATACATGATGACCATTGACATTTTCAGGCACACACTTATACACACATAAAATAAAAATGACAAAATTAGGGTTGGAGAGATGGCTCAGAGGTTAAGAGCACTGACTGCTCTTCCAGAGGTCCTGAGTTCAAATCCCAGCAACCACATGGTGGCTCACAACCATCCGTTATGAGATCTGGTACCCTCTTCTGGTGTGCAGATACACATGGAAGCAGAATGTTGTATACATAATAAATAAAATCTTTAAAAAAATGGCAAAATTAGGTGTTACAGGCTTTTTGTTTTTTTCCTTGAGACAGGGTTTCTCTGTATTGTTTTGGAGGCTGTCCTGGAACTCACAGAGATCTGCCTGCCTCTGCCTCCTGAGTGCTGGGAATAAAGGTGTGTGCCACCAACACCCGGCTTACAGTTTTGTTTTCTTTTTTAAGTGACCTGATTTCCCCTCCTTGAGTTTGGCATATCCAGAATTGCTTCTGTAGTTAAATGTGGCAGAGTGACTTTGGTGCCAATGTGAGCCTAAGTTTCACAGGATTGGGTTCTTCCTCTCTTGGGACCCCAGAGGCAATGTAAGGTGCCAGCCTGTGGCATGTGAGAGGCTACCTGTACCTTGTAGGATACCCAGCTGAATGCACACTGACCACCCAGCTGCAAGACTTTCCGGACTCTATTGAATACCAGTTTCATCACTATAATGATGGTGGGCCTGCAGCAGAATCCTGCCCAAGCCACAGCACCTCTAGGCAATTGCTGTTTCAGTTTTCCTGGAGTGAGGGCACATGGAGAAGCAAATCAGGAGCTGGCTATTACAAAGACTGCTGGGAGTTGGCATGAAAGCGGGGCTGGGGCAGGTGAATGCACACTGGGCAGCTGCCAGGTCACCTGAATAGGGATGACATCTTAGTAGGACCTCCCTTCCCCAGATGACTTGGTGTCCTGTGCTGTCTTTGCTGTCTACAGTTGCTGCCACAGAGTGTACCCTTTCTCATGTTTAAAGGAGAAGGGCTGAAGGTTAGGTGTGTGTGCTGGCACACATATATCTCCATGACACTGTTGGCTTGCAGATGAGAAAGGTGGATCACCTACCTTCCTCTGTGCAAGCAAGACGTGCTCTGACAATTTAGAAGAGGTGAAGAGCTGGTGCTGGAGAGATGGCTCAGCCATTTTTTGTTTGTTTGTTTGTTTGAGACAGGGTTTCTCTGTGTAACAGCCCTAGCTTTCCTGGAACTATCTCTGTAGATCAGGCTGGTCTCGAACTCACAGAGATCTACCTGTCTCTGCCTCCCGAGTGCTGGGATTAAAGGCGTGTGCCTCCACCACCACCACCACCCGGGCAAGATGGCTCAATCATTTAGAGCTCTGCTTGCTCTTCTAGAACACCAAAATTAGGTTCTCAGCACCTACACAGCGGCTTACAACAATCTGTAACTCCAGTTCCAGCGAATCCAATGCCTTCTTCTGATCTACTTGGGTACTGCACACACATGGTGCATGTGCAGGCAAAGTACTCATAAGCACACAAAATAATTAATAATAGAATTGGAGAAAAGCCCCAAGTCAATATCAGCCCACCTTCCACACTAACAGTGCCCCCACCAGGCAGGGTCATGAGCTGCATGAGATTTTTTCAGAAGTCAACACTTTAGAAAGGAACGCACCGCTCCAGTCAGGTCCTGCTGGCTTCCAGCCTCTTTCTCTCTCTCTCTCTCTCTCTCTCTCTCTCTCTCTCTCTCTCTCTCTCTTTCTGTGTGTGTGTGTGTGTGTGTGTGTGTGTATGTGTGTTTATTTATTTATTATGTATACAGTGTTCTGTCTGCATGTTTGCCTACAGGCTGTGAGCCACCATGTGGTTACTGGGAATTGAACTCAGGACCTCTGGAAGAATAGTCACTGCTCTCAACCTCTGAGCCATCTCTCCAGCCCCATAATTTTTAAAGATTTTATTTATTTATTATGTACACAATATTCTGCTTCCATGTATATCTGCACACCGGAAGAGGGTACCAGATCTCACAAAGGATGGTTGGGAGCCACCACGTGGTTGCTGGGAACTGAACTCAGGACCTCTGGAAGAGCAGCCAGCGCTCTTAATCTCTGAGCCATCTCTCCAACCCCCCTTGTCTCTTCTTTAATCTTCCTTGTAGACTTAGGAGCACTTTCCCAGAAACTCTAGGGCCTCAGGCACTGAGGAGTCCAGGACAGGAGACTAGGGTCTGGCTTAAGGACCAGGTATGGCCAGAGAACAAAGGCAGCCAGTGAGCAAGATCCTAAACCCTGCTGACATGTGGGTTGATGCTTAAAAGATGCAAGGAGCAGGCCTGTGAATTTGAGGTAAGTTTGAGGAGGGTCCCCGGCAGAGTCAGGTGGGTAGTGACCTGGAGAATGATGCTATTCTAAAACCATCCGAAAGAAAGTACCACTGAAGAGTTTAACTGAGAATTGAAATCTATGATTTGTTGTGGTTGTTTGTTTTTTTGTTTATTTATTTGTTTGAGGTTTGGTGAATCAACCAGACTGACCTGGAACTCAGCCTTCCTGAGGCAGCATAGAAGATACGGAAGATCAGGGAGATATGAGAATGAAAAGAAGCCTTTTATTCTGGAATTTTCACAAAGTCTCACCTCTGGTTAGCTGAGACTCAGGAGTTCCAGGACATTTGCTAGGCAGGTTGCCAACACCATGGCATTGTTCCTTTTCTTAGAAATAAATGTAGATCACTAACAATTACATCTATGAATATGATGCATTCTGGAGACTGTCCCTATACTTGGCTGCTCTCCTTTCTTACAAATCTTGTTCTATATTTGCCAGTTTGGGGTTTGTTTAGTGTCCTACAAAGTTTATTTTTTAACTTTTTTTTTTTTTTTGGTTTTTCAAGACAGGGTTTCTCTGTGTAGCTTTGGAGCCTATCCTGGCACTCGCTCTGGAGACCAGGCTGGCCTCGAACTCACAGAGATCCTCCTGCCTCTGCCTCCTGAGTGCTGGGATTAAAGGCATGTGCCACCAATGCCCAGCTTTTAACTGTTTTTTTAAACATTATTTTTTAAAATAATTTTATGTATATGGATGTTTTGTATGCCTGCATATCTGTGTACTACTTGCATGCCTGGTGCCCAAAAAGGCCAGAAAAGGACAACAGGACCTTTGGAACTAGAGTTACAGGCTATTTGTGAACCACCATGTAGGTGCTGGGAATTGAATTTGGGTCCTCTGGAATAGCGGCAAGTTCTTTCAACCACTGAGACATCTCTCTAGTGTTTTCTGCCAGTTGGTGGTGGAACATGCCTTTAATCCTAGCACTCAGGAGACATAGGCAGGTAGATCTCTGAGTTTGAGGCCAACCTGGCCTGCAGAATGAGTTCTACAGCAGCCAGAGCTACACAGAAAAATACTGCCTCAAAAAAAAGTGTTGACTTGTTTACCAGTTATTTGTGACTCCACTTAATTGCATAGCCAATTTTAAAGTTAGATAATTTTTTTGTTTTGTTTTCTTCAGGTTTGAGTTTTAAATTTGTGTGTGTGTGTGTGTGTGTGTGTGTGTGTGTGTGTGTGTGTATGTGTGTGTGTGTGTATGCCTAGAGAGATTTGAGGCTGCCCAGGGCTGGGGGAGAATAACAGGTGATGACTGCTCAGGGGTGTGGGCTTCCTTTTGGGATGGTGTGAACATGCTGGACTTGCTAGGTGTGGTGGCTCACATCTATAATGCTAGGACTCAGGAGTCTGAGAAAAAGATGGTTGCCATAAGTTCAGGGTCATCTTGGGCTACATAGTGAGTTCCAGATTAGCCTGGGGTACATACGGAAACCTTGTCTCAAAACAAACAAACAAAAATAAAAATGGGTAAGTGAGTAAATCCCGAGAATGCCCTGTAGTGGGGGAAGGATACATGATTCTGCTCTACAGAATCTATATGATGCATCACTTACTTTTAAAGACTGAGGTTGACGTCGTGTCAGCCATGTCTCAAAACTTATGCTTGAAAAAGTAGAGCTATGGATGCTGAGGAGGAGATGGATGGGGTGATTCTGGGAGAAGAGGACAATCTAGAACTAGGAGGAGCCTGGTGGTTGGTTAGTGGACACTTAGGAAAGACATTCAGTTTGGGCTGGGCAGGAGGCAGAGGCCATGGGTAAGAGGGGGAAAAGGTTTTGGTTTGGATGACTGGGTATGAAACAACCATGGTTGGTGGGTTTCTGCTGGGTCAGCCCACTTCCAACTAGTGCAGGCCGGCCAGTTGCTGCAGCCTCACAGGCAAAGCTCACGTGAGAAACCTGGTGTCCAGTGCCACCTCGTGGAGATGTTGGGCATTTCCAAGGTGTGAACCAGGAGGGCTCTGCTTTGGTGACCAGCTAGTAGGGGTGAGGTGGTGATGGGAACAGGGTTCTGATAAAGGTGTGTTTGTCTGTCTCACACTTCTTCTCTGTAATAGACTTTCTCAGACCACCAGCCCCCAAATCATGACAGAGACCTACTAGTTATGAGTGCTTGGCATTATTTCTTGCTTGTCCCACCAGCTGTTATAACTTAAATTAACTTGTTTCTCTTTGTCTACATTTGCCTCTGGGCTTTTTACCTTTGTTTCATTCTGTATGTCTTACTTTGTGTCTGTCTGTCTGGTGGCTGCCTGGCTGCCCTTTCTTTCTCCCTTCTTTTCCTGGCTCTCTTCTCCTCTAGAACCTAGATTCCTCCTCCTACTTATTCTTTCTGCCCACTAGCCCTGTCTATCCCTATACTGCTGAGCTATTGGCCATTCGGCTTTTTATTTGACCAATCAGGTGGCCTAGGCAGGCAAGGGAGAACAGCAAAACATCTTTACACAATGAAACAAATGCAGCTCAAACAAATGTAACACATCTTTCCATCGTTAAATGCAACTTAAACAAGTGTAACACAGTCTTGTCTACTTAAAGTAGTATTCGACATCTCTCTTTCCCTTTTCCTTCCTTCTGCTGTATGCCTTGCTGTGGCCCAATGTCTCAACAGGGCTTTCGTAAGGTGCCAAAATCATGCTCTTGGATTTCTCATCCTTTATGACCTGGAGTCAAATAAATCTCTGTTCTTGATGAATGGGTGATGATATTCATGGATATCCATATGAAGTATGGTTGTTAACGTGACTTAAGACTTGTGTCTGGTACTCTCTGGGTCTTGGCTCATTGCAGGGTCCACTATGGGAAGTCCTTTGGTCAAGAGAATTTTTTAATTTATTTATTTGTTATGGATACAATATTCTGTCTGCATGTATGCCTGCAGGCCAGAAGAGGGCACCAGATCTCATTACAGATGATTGTGAGCCACCATATGGTTGCTGGGGATTGAACTCAGGACCTCTGCAAGAACAGCCAGTGCTCTTTTTTTTTTTTTTTTTTTTTTTGAGACAGGGTTTCTCTGTGTAGCTTTGGAGCCTCTCCTGGCACTCGCTCTGGAGACCAGGCTGGCCTTGAACTCACAGAGATCTGCCAGCCTCTACCTCCCGAGTGCTGGGATTAAAGGCATGCGCCACCAATGCCCAGCTACAGCCAGTGCTCTTAACTGCACTGAGCCATCTCTCCAGCTCCCAAGAACTAATATATTATATATTCTTGTTTGTCATTTTTTGGGACACAAAAAGTTTCTCTTGAGTGACCCTGGCTATTTTGGAACTCTCTCTATAAACCAGGCTAACCTTGAACTCACAGAGATCTACCTGCCTCTGCCTCCAGAGTGTTGGGATTAAAGGCATGTACCACAGCAGCTTGGCTGAGAATTAATATCTTAAGGTCAGCTTCCTCATCCATGCAGTGGGGACAGCAAGTGTTCCCCCTTTGGCAGGTGTGGCTCATCTTAAGTCATACGGGGCACTGTGAGGGAGGGTGCTAAAAGCTACAAGATTCTAGGGACTTGTTTCCTCAGGTCCCACCTGGCTCCTGTCCCACTGGACTACATGAAGGACTTTTTGATAAAGTTAGACTACTTGAAGTCCCTTCTCAAACCCCAGCTCTGCGATTCTGTGAAGTGGAACACAACCGGGTCCTACCGTCTCTAGAAAGCTGTGAAATCTTACTACCCAGCGGGGGTTCAAGAATAAGCTGGAAGGTTCTCTTTCCTTGTAGGAGGCATGGAGGACTTTGTGCTCACAGATAAGCACCAGGGGGACTGGTAATGTTAGCACACATGGTTGTTCTTCAAGAGGAGTGTGATACCCATTATCCTCCCAGAAGGCTGGGATCAGATGTGTGTTCTAGCCTGGTAACCTTTGCACTATCTGTGTAGTCAGAGACCACACTGAACCCTCCCCAAGACCCTTACTATAAGCTTGGCTTTCTCAGTGGATCTAAAGAACCTATCTTTATGGAAGGTGCGGTAGGGAACACCTTAACCATGCCTGCTAGGGGCTGGCTACAGGTATGCCTGACCATGCCTGCGAGGGTGTGGGAAGGTTTATGTTGCCACAAGTACTTTACAAAGAATTTCAATGTAGTCATGTCTGATCTTAATTTAGCTTGCTTTGTTCCTCAAAGAGATTTATGTATGCTTTATTGTACACATGGGATTGATTTAATTATCACCAGAAAAGTTTTCACCAAATTGTGCTGTGCTTAAATGTGCCTAAAATAAACTATTATGGGTCAGACTCCTGAAGCTTGGGCCAGCATTGGCTACTTAGTTGTGTTGAACTGAGCTGCCGTCTTTGGATTGTCACTTTGCTGGTTGTGGAAATCACTGTGACCCCCTGGATTCCCTTTACTTTCTCCAGGGAGCCTCAGGGTCTGAAGGTCATTCACAGTCATAGTTGTGGGTTCATGATCAGTGTCATGTGGCCCAGTGGTCTGCTGTTCCTTTTCTGCAAGGCTAAGGATGGAATTTAGGGCCTCTCTAACTTCAGGCAAGTACTCTTCCCTAACTACGTATTTTATTTTATAATTATCTGCAACTGGTTAGATACTTATTTAAGCCCTTACTAAGGCTGTGGTTGTGTGAATGAAATGGCCCCCATAGGCTTATATATTTAAATGTTTGGTCCCTGGTTAGTGGAACTGTTTAGGGAAGAATTAGGAGGTCTGGAATGTAACCTGGAACTGTGAATCTAAAACACACCCTTTTGGATTTAAAGAGATGGCTCAGCAGTTAAAGAAGTTTGCTGCTCTTCTACAGGACCTGGATTTGGTTCCCAGAACTCACATTGGGTGGCACACAGCCACTTGTAACTCCAGGTCCAGGGGATCAGATGCCCTCTTACGGCCTCTGTGGGCATGTGAGCACAAATGGAATACAAACCCTAACCCATACAAATAAAAAGAGATCTCACAAATAAATAGCTGGCTGTTGGTGTATACCTTTAATCCCAGCACTCAGGAGGCAGATCTCTGAGTTAGGGGCCAACGTGGTCTACAGAGTGAGACCCTGTCTCAAAACATAAAAAATAAAATAAGTTGCATTTGTCAGGGTATTTAATCACAGCAATGGAAATGAAACTAAGACTCTGTCTGTGTGTCTGTCTGTCTACCCACTTAGCTATCTATCAACTTCCTTTAGTTCTATTTCCCTAGGGACTCTTCACAATGGTCCAAGGCAAAGACACCTAAATGAGGTGACACTATAGAGGCCTGTTGCACACATCCTACATGCTACAGCCCTAACCTTAGTCCCATGAGCCAACAGCATGGGCATGGCGCACACTCCAGTTAGGGCTGTACTTGCAGCAGATGTCCAGTTCTCTAACCTCATCTCAAAGTATTTTAGATTACAGCCTGGACTTGGTGCCAGGCCTCCCCGTCTGCCTCAGGCATCCCTGTAGAATAGAGCCAGAGTTTCTTCCAGCCTTGCAATACTTCAATACTTGGCATTAGCAATGCCTTCCAAACAATGAATAATTCCCCGCTTGTCTCAGGAGTTCTTTTTTGTGGTGAGTTAATTTCCCCTGGGCCTCACGCTTGCCTATGGTCATTGTATCTTGCAAATGTCTTTGCAAGTAGCCTTTCCTTTTTCTCTCCATGTCTAGAACTCACTCCCTAAAGACAGTAGTCCTCCTGGCCCTCCAACCAGCCGAGGGGTTCTCTATCAACCCCAGCACCAGGACCTGGAGGCTCCCTGGAAATTGAGTCTCGGCCCTTCTGGACCTGAGTTGAGTCCGTTTTTAGGGCTCCGTGGCTCCGTGGCCTCGTTCTTGTGCATAGAAAAGCCCCCGGCACTCTGGAAGTCAGCACATCAAGGATACATCTGCTGGATCTTTGGATGCTCACTCGGCCACCTGCACTTCCACCTGCATCATTTCCTATAGATTTTGGGATCCCATTAAGCTTCAAATTTTTGGCAAGAATCTGCTTGTGTCACTGTGGTTCAGCCTCCTGTGGCAGCACTCTGGAGTCCCTGGGGGAAGAACATGGCCCACCAGGGCTGGAACCAGAACAATAGCTTTAGCTGCAGCAAGGAAGGTGTGTGACCAGGGAGCCAGGGTCCCCTGTAGCCCAGGTTAGCCTCCAATTCACTATGCAGCCAACCTTAGAAATTGTAGTTCTCCTGCCTCTACCATCCACATGCTGTAGTCACAGGCATGCAGTACCCTACCCATTTTAATCGGGGCTCAGGATTGAACCCAGGACTCATGCATGCTAGGCAAGCACACTACCAACTGAGCTGCACTCCCTGAGGACCAGATCCTAGCCTGTCCACTTCCCTTCAGGGTCCCCAGGAGCGTCCTAAAATGTGGCCCACCTGTGGCACAGCCTTGAGAAGGAAGGAAATTCTTATCCATGCTACAGCACAGGTGGGCCTTGAGGACACTGCACACAGTGAGACAGGCCAAGCAGAGGAGCAAGAGGGAGTTGAGAGTCTCCTTCTCTGACACTTGGCTGTCAATCGAACACAGATGCTGAGCTTCCTGTGAGGAATATGTGGCCACAAAGTCACTGCTGCTTTGCAGATGAATTGTCTGAATCTGTGCTGGGCCAGCGAGCAAGGCTTTTCCCAAGAAGCATGGTCAGGACCCACAGTCCCTGCACCGAAGAAGCTGGATTTTTGAGCCGCTGTCTTCCAGGACGTGAAAGCCATCCTGCATTGAGCACACCTGAACTATCTGAGGTGTCTCCCCAGTGCAGGACCTAAGCATAGCCAGTGTCCCTTGCTGCTCAGGGGATGGAACACTGAACATCTTGGTGAACACAGGAATACTGGGGTATCTTCGAGAGCTGTGGGACGTTTCTTGGCTCTCAGTGGAGTTGGGTTAGGGGCCTAGGATCCCAGAAAACTCAACTACCACCAAAGCCACCCTATACTAGAGGTTATCTGAGTTTTGTCATGAAAATTTTTAAACAAAAAGATTTGGCCGGGCGTTGGTGGTGCACGCCTTTAATCCAGCACTCGGGAGGCAGAGGCAGGCGGATCTCTATGAGTTGGGGGCCAGCTTGGTCTCCAGAGCGAGTGCCAGGACAGGCTCCAAAGCTACACAGAGAAACCCTGTCTCGAAAAACCAAAACAAACAAACAAACAAACAAAAAACAAACAAACAAACAAAACCCCAAAAAGATTTGTTTATCCCTGTATTTTATGTATATAAGTGCTCTGTCTTCGTGTACATTAGAAGACAGCTCAGGTCCCACTAGAGATGGCTGTGAGTCACCATATGCTTTCTGGGAATTGAACTCGGGACCTCAGGAAGAGCACACAACTGAGTGTCATCTCTCTGAGCCATCTCTCCAGCCCCCACAAAGGGTGCTCATTAGGAATAAATTTATTATAGTAGGAACTTCACAGGGAGGGAGGGTGCAGAGATCCGGTATGGCAAGAAACAAGGTACCACGAAGTCTGGGAGCTCTCTAAAGGGTTTGTGGCAGAAAGTGAGAATGGGAGGGGCATGAGCTGCTTGGTTCTGTTGGCCCAACCACAAGGTGTCCAGATGTTTCCTCTCCGCTGCAGCCCCTCAAGTACAGCCTCTAGGCAGAGGTGTGAGAACCAGAATGCTCTCCTGGCGTTCCAGTCTCAGCTATTCTCAGAACCGCTGCTTTGGGGTCCCTGGTTTAACTAACTACCTGACCCGTTTCTAGTCCTGTCTCCTCATTGGGGGCCTATTGCCTGGCCCAGAAGAATCCATGTGAGGCGGGGCCAAAATTGCCCTAGTTGGAGTCATTCACTGTCTGTAGCTGTGTAACCAGAGTGGTGCGGAGAAGCACTTCTCTGTGGAAGATGCCTCAGCCTGACCAAGAGTGTGGTTGTGGCTTTGAAGCATGGGTTTATTCCCTTGTCCCTGGTAGTCGTCCTCATCTGGGATGTGTGGGAGGTGTCTTCTGGGGGTCCTAAGTGGTAACATCTGTGTGTGGGGGGTTCAGCATGTGTGCCCAGCTTCTTCTAAGTGTGGGATGTTCACACATAACATGCAATTTCTCTATCAGCAACACCACAGGCTGAGTTGCCTGGATCCCTGTACGCTGGTTCCCCTCAAGGCTGCCTACATTTGTAGCTTGTCTGTCATTTTGACAAATTGCCTATCAGAAGCAACTTAGGGAAAGGCTTAATTTAGCTCAGGGTTTAAGTTCCTCACGGTGTGGAGAGCATGGTGCAGAGCAGCTGTTGACATCATGACCAAGCAGGAGGCAGAATGCTTGGTTTCCATACCCATCAGCTAGGACTCACATCTCCCATAATTCTATAGCCAACCAGAACAGTGCCACCAGCTGGGCACCACATGGGCCTGGGGAGGTAAATCAGGCCCAAAGGGGTACAGGGGAGAAGCAGGAAAAGTGGTGCTTGTGTGTGTGTGTGTGTTTCTGGCCCCCTGGAGGAGATCTGGTGAGGCAGGTGCCAAGAAGCCACCATATGGTGATGGCCTGAGAGATTCTAGGCAATGCCAGCCACCATGTTTTCTCTTCAAATGCCTTCCACAGGCAGAAGATCCTCCATCCTGCCCATGACATGTCCACACCTAAGCTTTGCCCCAGGCTCTGTTTTCAGGGACCTGGGCTAAGACAATGACTAAGCCAGGCTGATCATTAGAGAATTAGTTAGATAATTAATTAGATAATTAATTCATAGCTCTCCTTGTTAGCAGAGTAAGAAAGCACACAAGACTTTCCCACTACCTAGAAGTACGTTTGCAAAGGCTCTGCATAAAGCCAGGTGGTGGTGGTGCACACCTTTAGTGCCAGGACTCAGGAGTCAGAGGTAGGCGGATCTCTGTGAGTTTGAGGCCAGCCTGGTTTACAGAGTGAGTTCTAGAACAGCCAGAGCTGTTACACAAAGAAACCAATCTTGAAAAACCAAAACAAACAAACAAACAAATAAATAACCAGGGCAGGGGGTAAGGACATATCAGACAAGCCACCAAAGGATACACTCAAAATAATCAGGACCATTTGATGAGGGGAGTTTAAGGTAGTATCTGGTCACGCCATCTATGCACTGGGCCTGCGCTTTTCTCGGCAAACGCATGTGTTTTAGCGAGAATCACCTGGGCTGTGAAAGACAGCAATGAGGTGATGCTTGGAATGTACTTTAAGATCCTTAATAGACTGGGTGAAGTGGCTGACAATTCTAATCCCAGCCCTTGGGAGGCAGAGGTAGTTAGAGCTCTATGAGTTTGAGGCCAGCTTGGTCTATACAGTGAGCTCCAGGCCAGCCAAGACTACATAGTGAGACCTTGTCTCAAAAAACTAATAACTAGGAGCTGGAGTGGTGGCTCAGTGATTAGGGGCACCGACTGCTCAACCACAGGACCCGGGTTCAATTCCCAGTACCCACGTGGCAGCTCACCGATGTCTGTAACTCCAAGATCTGACACCCTCACACAGATATACACATGCAGGCAAAACACCAATGAGCATAAAATAAAGATGAATAAATTGTTTTTAAAAACTGCTTAAAAACCAATTAACTATAAATAAATAAATGATGATGATGATGACAAGCAGCAATTAGGGAAAAAACACAATTGTTAAATCTGGCTGGAGCCCCTGTGGATGCTCTTTGTACCAATTTTTTCTACTTTTGAGACCCATGAATATTTTTGTATTGAAAAGAAAACCACTCATATTTTTGGTTGTGAGCCTAGCCTTTAACAGCTGAACCATCTGAAAAATGAATAAAAAAATAAAAAAATTATAAAATAAAAAGAAAACATGGAGACAGCGCTTTACTCCCATTGGTGTTATCAATGACACCAAGTCTGAGTGAGCAGGAGGGGTGATACCATAAGCCAGGCGTGTGGAGCACGGCTTCCTTTGAGTCCTTGGCAGGGGCGGGGTGGGGGGGGGTAGGGTAGGGTGAGGGCCAGCTCCCAGGCTTGCCTCTTCAGACGCTTGGTGGGGGCTTTCATTGACTCAAAGCCAGTGGCTTTGCCCTGGGAGGGGTTGGCAAGCATGCCTGGCCCCCGTTCTTTTCCGGGTTGCGGTGGTGTCTGCAATGGGCAGTCCTGTCTGACCTGCTGACCCCTGAGGCTGGGGCCAGGGCTTAGCTGGGCGCATTCCTGCTGCCCCACCACAATGCTGGTCGCCCTGTGCTTGCTTTGTGCAGGAGCCCTGGCCCCTGGGGTGGAAAATCGAGCGAGGCTTTCTGACTGCACAGCAGACTGCTGGCGTCGCGGGAATCCTCAGGATCAAGCAGATGTCAGCTCTGCCAGGGTGGGGCGGCTGAGCTGTGTGCAGCGGAGCAGGAATGCTGAGGTTGGGTGGAAAGCTGCTGTCCAAACCAGACGGGGAGGACATGGAAGCAAATCTGAGGGGCCTTCCTGTCTGGCCGCTGTGTTTAGACAATGGAGAAGAGGGTCTCCAAGGTGGAGGCTTACACCCCACCAAGGACACTCTTTCACACACATACATACTTACCTCCAAATCCACTCTCCTTCCTCACTCCACAGACACACTCACACATGTCATACACATGTGTGTAGGTACTGCATGCCTAGCACACCCATCTCATACTCAGATCACATGCCCCACATCACAGCCACACAATCACACGCATATCCGACACTCACCACACATGGCACACGGTACAAATGCCTCTCCAAAACACACTCCACTGGAGTTCTTTCCTAATACCCCTACCTCTGTCCCCTGGCACCTCTTCTACCTTCAGAATATCTGACATCAAGCAGGGCTGTTCTCAGCCTAGAGCTTGGCAATCTCTGTATTTTCACCCCAAAGGGGCATCTCTCAGCTTCTCTTAGGCTCCCCATCCCCTGGATCAAGGGTGACTGGGGTCCCGGCAGCTTTGGCAGTCCAAGGTTTACCTTGTAGGTTCCCCTTTCCCAGTGGCCGGAACTCATAGGCTCCCGGATGCTGGGAACACAGGGGTAGCCATTTTGCTCCCAGGCCTTTAGCAGCCTCAGACCCCAGAAAGAGTCTGTGACAGAGGGACTCACATCTGCTCAGACCCCTTTCCCAGCCCTGGGAGAATGGTGCTTTGTTTTTCTTTGTTTTTTGAGAAATGGATTTTTTTAAAAAAAGATTTTGTTTATTTATTATGTATACAACATTCTGCTTCCATGTATATCTGCACACCAGAAGAGGGCACCAGATCTCGTAATGGATGGTTGTGAGCCACCATGTGGTTACCGGGAATTGAACTCAGGACCTCTGGAAGAGCAATCGGTGCTCTTAACCTCTGAGCCCTCTCTCCAGCCCAAGGGACATGGATTTTTGTTGTTGTTGTTGTTTTCAAACTGCAGGTAGGACATCATTTGTTAATGGGACATTCTGGCGGTCTACTTTCCAGGCTCTAGTTAAGAGAGGTTGAGAATGCTGGCCAGGGCCAGTGAGTTTGTGCTCCTGTAACCCCAGTTTTACTTAATAACGGCCCACAGCACAAGCACAATGCTGGCAACTCAGGCAAGCCTACGAGAAGCTGAGAGATGCCCCTTTGGGGTGAAAATACCAAGATTGCCAAGCTCTAGGGTGAGAACAGCTCCGTTTGTGAAACTGAATTCGTGTTGCTGCCCTTCAGAGGGCAGAACATACAGCCACATACAGGTTGTTCTTTTATGAACACACATCACCCTTTGCAGGACAAAATTAGTTTCCATGTAATCAAGTGATAATTACGGATAACAGTGATTCTTCTCACTTTTTCTTTAAAGCAATTAGCAATTAGGCAGAAGAGAACGTTTCTACTTAGTGACATATTACAGGCATGGGCTGATGCTTGCATTTAAACATGATGCCTGGTTTGGGCTCAATTTCACAATTTTAAACATTAAATCTGCAATAAAGCACAAGTGGTGCCATGGGCCACAGAATCAGCAATGATCCTCTCCCCTTCCCCCGTGAAGTTTATACATGCAAATGAGATCATTTGAAATCTGTAGATGCACGCAAATTTGTGGAGTCACAGGGATTCTTCGGTGCATGCCCTCATGTGGAGTTCTGGACCTTCAGGTCCATCTTAAGAAAGCCTGGTAACCACTGCTCCTGCAGTTGGGATGGTGAGCTCTCTACAGAGCAATCCTGCAGGGCTGTGTGATAAGGTCAAGGATGCTCTGTTCTTCCCATGGGCAGGAGGTAGGTTCCAGGACCTTAGATGCACCTTGGTGGGTACCAAGCCCTGTGACAAGTATTTTTTCCATCCTCACTCGAGTCTGAGGGATGACAGCATGAATTCCTTGCTCCTTCCTTACAGTCTCACAGTAGAGCCAGGACAGCTGGTGCCTCACAGAGAAACCTGCCTCGAAACAACCCCAATCCCAAAAGGTTATTTTATTTATGTGTATACGTGTGTCTGTGTGAGTGAGTGCCGTGTGAGGGTACTCATGAAGGTCAGAGGGCAGCATTGCATCCCCTGGATCTGGAGTTACCGGTGAGATTGAGCTGACCAGTGTGTGTGCTGGGAACCAGACTCATGTCCTCTGGAGCTATCTCTCCAGCACTGCTCCTCATCCCTGCCCCCACATTTTTTCTTTTTTGAGCAGAAGACAGCATCTCACAGCTCTGCTCTCCACCCTCCAGCTCTTATATTCCTTCTACCCCCTTTTCTGAGATGCTCCTTGAGACTTGGGTATGGGCGTTGACATAAATGTCCCATTTAGTCCTGACCAGTTAACGAGTCACTTATTCTCAGTGCTTTGATCTGTTATTACGAGCCCCTGAATTGACTGCTACCCATAGCAAAAAGAAGTTTCTCTGACAAAGGGTGAGAGCAGCACCAATCTATGGGATTAAACATCAGTATTTTAGAAGGTAGTTTGACATGTGTCCATTTAGCAAAACAAGAGTAGTAGGTTTCCTGCTAGCACCTGTGAATTCACCAGCCATGAGCTTCTAATTGGGTTCACAAGAGTTTCCTCATGAGGAGCTGGCCTCAGTTCTACCCTGAGAGTGGTTGGTTACTCCTGTAATAGTCACGCCACCACTGCACCTGCAGGAACGTCTTGCCTGGAGGTTGGTATTGTAGCATGCAGGAACAGATCTTTCTTTTTGTTTGTTTTTGAGACAGGTTTTTTTTTTTTTTCCTGTGTAGCCCTGGCTGTTGTGGAACTTGCTCTGTACAGTATGCTGGCCTTGACCTCACAGACATCTGCCTCCCAAGTACTGGGATTAAAGGTGTGTGCTGCCATTGCCCAGCTTGAACAGATCTTTCTAAGGGGGAGTAGGAGAGTGACAGCTTGAGGGATGGAATATTAAAAAAAGCTTAGCTGCCCCTGGCTTCCTTTGAAGGTGGAGGCAGAGCCCTGAGGTGGAAGAGGTTGGAAAAGCAGGAAGCTGATTCTCTCGAGAGCCTTCAAGGGCCCTACCCAGCCTGTACCTTTACTTTAGCTCCAAGATATACACTGCAGCCTTGTGGCCCCCAGAGCTTCAGGACAATGCAGCTGCGTTGTGTCAGCCACCCACACTGTGGCTTTCTGTTCCACAGGACACATGCAGCAACTTGAGCTGAGGTAGAATGGTGGGACCTTCGAGTATCCCTCTCTAGAACTTCACCATTTAGAGGATACTTAGGATTAGCCACACTGAAGGCAAGCCCTGTGGTGAGGACTGTGCCTCACATAGTCCACTGAGCCCACAGGACCCTTAGCACGTAGGAATCCATAGTCTCTCAAGAGTAGGACTATGAGGGCTATAAATGCTTGCTTTGTCCTCCATGGCACTGGGATATGTGACCCATAAGAGGAGCTCTCAGGCTGGTACCTTGGCATTATTCTTGCCTGTAGTCTCAGCTTGGTCTTCATCCACATACAGGATGTTTAGGGGACAGAGCAGAATATGTTCCCTGTTGTAGCTGGGAATTGATAATTCCTAGCCCTTTTGTCTTAAACCAACATTTTTTTTTCTTCTTCAAGACAGGGTTTCTCTGTGTATCCCCGGCTGTCCTGGAACAAGCTGTCTTCGAACTCTGCCTACTTCTGTCTTAAAGGCTTGTGCCACCACGTCCAGCCCTTAACACAGCATTTAAAGAAGTCAAAATGACTTAAAAATATGCAACTTTTTATTTATTTTTTTGTGATACTGGTGATGGACCTTAGGACTTCATTCATGCTAGGCAGGAGCTCCACTACTACAGTAACCCCAAGCCCTTATTTATCTATTTATTAATTTATTTAGAGACGGGGCTTCGTGTAGCCCAGGCTAGCCTTGAACTTGCTATGTAGTCAAGAATGACCTTTAACACCCAGCCTTCCTGCCTCCACCTCCTAAGTGCTAGGATCATAGGCACGTGCCGCTGAACCTGGCTTCTGTGGTGTTAGGTGTCAGGCCTAGAGCTTTGTGCAGGATAGGTAAGCTCTCTACCAACTGAGCCCCATCACCAGGCTCTCCTTTCTTTTCTTTTGACAGTTCAGGAAACTAGTCAGGTGACCTTCAGCTCACTCTAGCCATGGTAGGCCTTGAACTTGAGATCCTCCTGATAGCTTCTAGAGTAGCTAACAGGCCCCAAAGGCTAGACTTGATTTTTTTTTTTTGGCTTGGTTTTTTAAAATTTTCATTATTATTATCAAGTGTGAAGGTGCATGTGTCTGTGTGTGCATATGTGTGTTTGTATGTGTGTGAATGTGTGTGTGTGTGTGTGTGTGTGTGTGTGTCTGTGTGTGTTTGTGTCTCTGTGTGTATGTGTGTATGTGTCTGTGTGTGTCTGTGTGTATGTCCATGTATTGGTGTGTGTATGTTTGTCTATGTGTGTATTTGTGTGTGTGTGTCCTTTCATTTGTGTGTGTATGCATGCCCATGTGTGCATGTGTGTGTGTCCATGTATTTGTGTATGTGTGTCTATGTGTGCATGTGTGTGTCTGTGTGTCTCTGTGTGTGGCCACCTCATGTAGAGGTTGGAGGATGACTTTGTGGAATCTATTTTCTCCTTCCAGCCTTTCATGGGTTGGGGTGTCAGGTTTGTCCTGCAGGCTCCTTTACCTGCTGAGCCACCCTGCTGGACCCCAGATGCCTGACTGAGAATGAACACCACTGTGTTTCTTTTCTCAAGCTCTAGGGTGGCTCCTCATAGCCCTGACCATGAACCTGGCTGGACTGAAGACCTTCATGGAGGACATAGCCAGTGCTCTTACACTGGGTTAGTCACTCTCAACACAGTAAGGTATGTCACCCCTTGCCTCTGTCCAGATGTTGACCCCAGTTCAATATGCGAGCTGAGCCCTCTGCTTTGGATGCCCTTCCCTTCTTCCAAGTGGGGCGATGTGCTCAGGCAGTTCAGCCTTCCTAAGACCCACTTCCTTGCTTTGTAAAGTGGAGTGATGTGGGAGGCATGGAGGTCCTTGTGCTTACAGACAAGGGCCAGGGGAACCTGGAGTGTTAGCACATAGCCTTGTTCCTTCAAGGGAGAGGATGTGACACCTGCTACCCTCCGGGAAGGCTGGGATCAGAAGTGCATTCTAGCCTGGTGACCTTTGTACTATCTGTGCAGCCAGGGACCACACTGGATCCTGCCCAGGACCCTTATCGTAAGCTTATCTTTCTCAGTCTACAGAACCTACCACTTCCATAAAAAAACCTACCACTTCTATATCACCGGGCCTTTAACCCCAGCACTTGGGAGGCAGAAGCAGGCGGATCTCTGTGAGTTCCAGGCCAGTGTGGTCTACAGAGCGAGTTCCAGGACAGACAGGACTGTTTCACAGAAAAACCCTGTCTTGAAAAAACAAACAAACAAACACATAGGTTCTATAGATTGAGAGAAACTTTACATACTTTACAAAGAATTTCAATGTCATCACGTCTGATCTTTATTTAGCTTGCTTTGTTCCTCAAAGAGATTTATGTATGCTTTATTATATACATGGGATTGAATTAATTATCACCAGAAAAGTTTTTGACAAACTGTGCTGTGCTTACATAAGCCTAAAATAAACCACTCTGGGTCAGACCCCTGAAGTTTGAACCCATGTCAGCTACTCAGTCACGCTGAACTGAACTGTTTTCTTACTTCCTGAGGATTGTTACTCTGCTGGCCATGGTGGTCAAAATGACCCCCACAGGGTACTACTGGGACCTGCCTCCTAGTGTGGCCTGAAGAACTACTAAGTTGTGGGCAGCAAGTGTGGTGGGGTTTGGGGTCAGATGGTGAGGTTCCAATTGCTTCCTGTGGCATTTATCATATGCATCTTAACTGGTACTTGTTGCTGGAGCCCCAGGAAGTCACTCTGGGATGTCAAACCTTCAGGGCACAGGTAGTTCCCTGACTCATTCTAGGACATTTTATCACCTGCCAGTGCCACACACACAGCTGGGGTTCAGGGATGTCTTACACCTGGTGATACCTGGACAGAGGGCCCCATGTTGGGGGAGCAGAATCCTTTTCAGCCTAGCCCATAAGACCCTGGAAGACCTGTGAGTGATTTGTACAAGCCCTGGACCGGGCAGAAGCAGCTGGTTTACTTAATACCCATGTGAGGTGATGTTGGGAAGACTTGAGGCTTTACTGAAGATGGTGACCACAGGGAGGGGAGCCCAGGGTGGGCTGAACAGAGAAAATCCCAGAATCTTACCCATGGAGGCTGCTGGAAGCCTACGGATGCCCTAGGAGAGCAGGCACTGGAACAGGGTTTAGCCGGTTTCTTCATTGTTTTCTATCTCCCTTGAAATTTCTGTGAGTTGTGTAGTTTTTGTTCTGAAAAAGAAAAAGACAGAAGGTGTTTTGCTTTGAATGGCATGCTTTCACTGGAGGCTGGGAGAACTGGGGGATGGTTTGCTAAGCTCTGGGCATCAGTTTCCCCATGTGTGAAACTGGGCTCTGTTCTCCGAGGAAGGAGAACACCCCAGGACAACATGTGAAGAAGTAGTGCTGTCCCAGGCCTGGAGTGATAAGACACTTTACGGACCATCTTGGGGACATCTGGACTGAGAGCTGGTTCCTGCTGCCCAGTGTGTGTGGCTGGGGCTGTGTGGCGGGTGAACATCCTAGCTGCTGACAGTGCAGCCTCCCTCCAGAGCTGAGCATAGGCATTTTGGGAAATCCCTTAATACCTCTATTCTGTGCAGGCGTATATAAGGAGGACCAGAACGCTAGCTCTCCACTGCACTGCCCAGAGGCCCTTGCCTGACTCACTGCCAGCCTTCGGTCCCTGCGTTGCCAAGAAGAACATGGACGTCACCATCCAGCACCCTTGGTTCAAGCGCGCCCTGGGGCCCTTCTACCCCAGCCGACTGTTCGACCAGTTTTTCGGCGAGGGCCTTTTTGAATACGACCTGCTGCCCTTCCTGTCTTCCACCATCAGTCCCTACTACCGTCAGTCCCTCTTCCGCACGGTGCTGGACTCTGGAATCTCTGAGGTAAGGTGCTGCCACATTGACTTCTTGCTGCTCAGAGGGGTCTCAGCCTCGTCTAGAGGACAGCTAGGGATCCACTACTGCCCTGTGCTCTCCTCTAGCAACATCCCTGACTCTCCCAGCCTCGTAGCCTGCAGAGGCTGGGTGGGAGCCCACACGCTTAGCTGCCCAAACCTCCTACATCACTGGGAACGGGGTCGGAGGAGGAGACCTGCCCGAGCCCGACCGCTGTCTTTTCCTCCCATCAGCTCATGACCCATATGTGGTTTGTAATGCACCAACCACATGCTGGAAACCCCAAGAACAACCCCATCAAGGCAAGTTACATGGCAAAGGCAAGCGTCCTGAGCTGGCCTCTCCCTGGACTTTCTCTTTTTGGTGTGGGGGTGGGATGTACTGCCCCGAAGCACAGAGAGGAAAGGCAGGAGCCTTCTGTAGCTGGCAAAGCAGCAGATGGGGCTCCCTTCTAGCTTCCCTGATGGCCAAAGAAAGGCCTCAATGCTATGTCTCTCCCTACCCAGACCCACAGTTCTGGAAGAGTTAAGCCTCCCTTTGCTTTAAAAGAAGGCTCCCGGAGCAGATCCAAAAGACAGATCTAGGAAGCCAAATTGCCCAAATGCAGGCTCTAGTTTGGGTAGAGGGATGAGAGTGCAAAGGGCATTGTGCTAGCGGCTAGTGATGCTGTGACATCACTAGCTAATGTCACATGACAGGTGAGGTGGGCTCCTGAGACTGTGGCTATATGGCATACTTTAGTCCCACCAGCTAGCCAGTTCCCAACTAGCCAGGCAAACAATCCCCAACGGACCCACTAGCCCGTGATCAACCATAACCAACCAGCTACTTAACAAAATAATCAACCAGTTACTTTACATGTTAAGACCCACCCAACTTATCACCAGCCACGAGGCTATAACCAAACAACTGGTCAACCTGTAACTAGCCACCTGATGATGGTCAACCAGCTGGCTAACTCATAACCAATAACTTGGACTCTCATCAGCCAAGCCACTCATTTATCAACCAGCCATCCTACTATAACTAGACTTCCAACCTATAACCAATTAGCCAGCCACCCTATAATCAGTTGGCTGACCCACCATTGCCCAATCTTTGGGTTTGGAGGTCAGGGGTGATCTTACCTGAGGGGCCAGGTGAGCAGTCCCAGCTCCAGGCTTACTTGGCCTGTGGAAATAGAGCTGTGACAGGATTGATTGCCGGTTCTGATGGCTGGGCACTTCCCTGCCTGGTCTCGTCCACCCAGCAGAGATCACACAGCTGTTTCCACACCCATTGCCCCTGGGGCTGGTGGCCCTTTGGGAAGCTCCACATGTGGGTTTGGGTTTCAGGTCCGATCTGACCGGGACAAGTTTGTCATCTTCTTGGATGTGAAGCACTTCTCTCCCGAGGACCTCACTGTGAAGGTACTGGAAGACTTCGTGGAAATCCATGGCAAGCACAACGAGAGGCAGGTGAGTTTGAGTAATATCCCCATCTGTGTGGGTCTTGTACCCACAGAGAGCCCTGGGGAGGCTGCACTGGCTCATGCTAGGCTGGCCCCTCCCAGGACCATGGAGGTCACTGTCCTCAGCCCTGGTGGGGCCAGGCAGCAACATGAGCAGGGCTCAGGGATGCAGGATGAGGACCTTAGTATTGGGCACAACTCCAGCTGTCCCCCTGGATCTTCTGGGTGATGGGATTAGAGGGGAGAGTCTGAAGGTAGCCCCCTCTGAGCTGCATTTTCACATGCAACCTGACTGAGGAAAGAGAACCCCAGAGGAAAGGAGAACTGGCATTTACACACACCATGCATGGTATTTCAGTTAGTGACAGTCCTGAGGCATAAGGAAGTCCCTTGCCAGGTGGGGAAGAGTTCTTCCCCAGTAGTCACCCACCCTGCCCCATGTCTCCTGATCAGGTGGAGAACACCCAGGTCTTTGGATTGAGGGAGCCCCAGGTACTGGAGCTGGCTGGAAGTGGCATCTCCTGACAGGGCTGGGATGATGCAGGAAGCTCACTGAGGCTGGCTAGGTGTGTCACGTCCATTTGGACCAGATGGCAGAGAGGGCTAGAAGCAAGGTTCTCAGACCCAATCCTAGTTTCTCTTGGATGGGCTTTTCTGTCAGCATTAGGAGGGGGAAGGGCGACCCAAGCTCCTATGTGCTGAAGTCAGCACAAGGCTTCCCTGACCCTAGGCCAGGCTGCAGAGTGCACCTTCTACCTCTTGGCCTTTGCCCCTAGAGAGGGAGGAGATTAGGCCCAGGGAGCTGAGTCTGGGGGCCCAGGATTCCAGAGGAAGTGAGTTTTCTGCCTGGCTGAAGTTTTCTGTTGGGTGGGACTGCTGACACCCTGGTCCTGGGCAGTCCCTGCGTGTCCAAGGGGAGGGGAAGCTGGGAGAGTATAGAGCCAAGGACAGCAAAGTTCACTGGAGTTAGGACAGAATCTGCCAAAGCCAGTTCCGCAGCACAGGCCCTGAGCAGGCTTACTCTCTGTGCTTGGCCCTTGCCAGAGGTCCCTTGGAGGCTTGGGTTTAAGGAGTCTGGTTGTAAATCTCATGGTGAAGTGACTAGGCACTGGTGCTCTGGTCCTAAAGCCTAGCCCCGTGAGACCACCTGGACCCTGCCTACTTTGTGTGGTCTGAAAGGTTCCTCTTCCATTGTGGGATGGTGGCCACTACTGCCCCGTCACCCCTGACCATGCTCCTCCCTGACGGTCCCCAGGATGACCATGGCTACATTTCCCGTGAGTTCCACCGTCGCTACCGTCTGCCTTCCAATGTGGACCAGTCCGCCCTCTCCTGCTCCCTGTCTGCTGATGGCATGCTGACCTTCTCTGGCCCCAAGGTCCAGTCCGGCTTGGATGCTGGCCACAGTGAGAGGGCCATTCCCGTGTCACGGGAGGAAAAGCCCAGCTCGGCACCCTCATCCTAAGCAGGCCTCACCTTGGTCGTCCCCTGAGGCCCCTGACGCATCGAGCCCAGGGACCACAGCAGAGTCTGCCTTCCTTCCTTCCTTCCTTCCTTTCTCTTTGTTCCTTTCCCTTTTTCTCAGAGGGTTGAGGGTTTGAGAGAGTGGCTGAGAGAGCTTAGGGTCTTGGCCTGAGGTGCTGCAGGTTTGGGGTGACTGAGGCTCAACACCAGCCAGCTGGAAGGAATGATGGCATTGAACTCTTGAGATATGACCTGTCCTCCTGGAATGTGGCAGAGTGGGTGGCGGCTAACCAACTGAGAGCCCTCTGCTGAGCGCCTGGACGGCAGCCTCCCTTCTTGCCCATGCTTTCTACAGGCTCATGTGCCAGGCTCCGACAGCCCACTTCTCTCAGCCCCTCTTCCTGCTACTTTCTCTATGTAGTATTGCTCCTGGGGACCCTGGTCACCCCTGAGAACGGAGCCCCTGGCAGACAATAAAGAGCAGGTGACAGAAGCAACTTGCAGTCTGGTGTCGTGTCGTCTCCCTTTGGGGTGGGGGTGGGCCACTGGGAGGGTATAGTGGTCATTTCCTGCTTGCCCTGAGAGGCTTTCTGGCACCCTACATCATCTCTTAAGCAGTGCTGTGCCCTAACTCATGCTGGAGGTTTCAGGTTCTCTCCCCCCCTCACCTCCCCAAAGCAGACATAGGACCTTGAAGTTCATGTCTACCCAGATCAGCCTATTGCTAGCTACCTGTTCAGATCCCAGTGGTGGGGAGGCCTTGTCTAGCAGATCATAGGCTTCCACTAGGGCTGAGGCAGTGGGCAGCAGGTTCTTAGGAGTGGCACTATGGAAACACAGGCCCGGCCAGTGCAGCTCAGAACTGCAGATGACCCAGTACTTGGGAGGCACAACACATACATTGCATGACACATACCATAGCGGATACCACATATCACACCCATACACAAATACACACATCACTCATCCCAAACATACAGCACACTACACATACTGTGCAGCACACATACAGTGTACTCATGGTACCTATCACACATATAGAACCCACCAAACTCACCACATAATCCACATACGGCACACTGTACACATATGTACACACATGTACCACAGCACACATCACAGATCACTTCCACCAAGTTGAACTTGTACATAATGGCTTTCTTGTGGGAAGGACTGCCAGCCATGCCCACTCCATACCTTATCACAGGGCACCTGCAGGCTGCCCCACCATTTCATCCACTTGCACAGAGTTGAAGAGTCCCCTGTGGCAGAAATGATTCTCCCAGTTTGGTGTTGATGCTGAGAAATCTTACCCCAAGCCCCTCGATCCTGGGCCAGCCTTCAGTTTGACTATCTAGGATATCCCTTAAGGTCCTGAGGGTGGAGTCTTGTATGGTATGGCTACAGGCAGGGGCTGAACTGTCCTTGGATGTCCAAGGCCGTACATCTCTCATAGCAGTTATTTGGCTGTGTGGGCTGTACTGTGACCATCCAAGATTACCTGACCTGGTCCCTCAGAATAAAGATGTCTTTGGGGATAGGATCTTTTTGGAGGTGATAAGGGTGAAATGATTGTATCATTGCAAGAAGAGATCAGAACTTCCCTCCCTCCCTCCCTCTCTCTGTCCCTCTTTCTTTCCCTCTTTCCCTCTCTCCCTTATCCCCCCTCCCTTCCTCATACCACCCTCTCACTCTCTGCAATCTGTCTCTTAAACTTGGGGAGCCTTAAAGGCCGTAGTTAGGGTTGCTTTGCCCCTATGGGATGCTCTGGGATCTTGGGGTGGGCATCCCAAAAAACTCTCCTTAGAATAGGAAAAACCAGTCCCAGGGCGTGGTTACCCTTCTGGGGCTGCCTGTAGCCTATTTCTTCTCACCTGCCCTCCCTGCCCAGGATTCCAGGTGACTTCATGTCACCACAGCTACTATGGGATGAAGGTCACAAGGCCCCCGCAGGCTCAGAGCAGATGGTCATCCTCAGGCAGCTCTGGGGAACAGCACTGTCATCCTTGCCCAGGAGGAGCTCAGGTTTAGCCATCCACACAGCGAGGCCCCCGGGAACAAGCAGCAAGGTCTGGAACTCTTTAGGACCCACCTGGGCTCATTTCATAGACCCTATGTGCTTAGGAGTTGTGGCAGTGACCCTGACCTCTTTGGAGTCATGGTGAAGTCTTCTGGATGCTATCCCAGCAGGAGGTTATAATGACCCAGTTCTAACACATTGGGTACAGTTGTGTCTATGGCTGCACGCTGCTCTCTTGGGGTCTGATTAGTTGTTAGAGGTTTCCTGGTCTTGGGGCTTCTATCTTTACTAGTCCCACAGAACTCCTGAACCACAGGGCTGCCTGCTCCCCTCTCTTCTGCTCAACTCCCTTCCACTCATATGGGACCAGTCCTGATCATGTACTATGCATGCTTGCCAGCCCCTTCCTTAGACACTGCCTAGCACTCTGGGCATGCTCAGTTCCCATCCCCGACTTGTCTTCCTCAATGGTTTGTGCCTGTGGTCTGTCTCTCAGCCTGACTTTCAGGGTCCCTGTGCCCTGACTGCACTTGGTTTCCTGACTTTACTCCTTGGTTTCCAGAGTATGTTCAGGTCAATATGGTTTCCCAGACAGGCTCAGGAAGACAGAGCTTGCACTGTCCACTCTGGGATCCATAGAAGGATGAGCTGGTCAGTGCCCCCCAGACAGAAATCTCAGAACTACATACAGCACTTTGTAAATACATTCCCAGCCTACCCCTACCCTCCTCATGAGAGTCTGGAGGGCATAACCCAGGGGTTTGCCTGCTCTATAGTCCTTGCCTGAGGTCAGGCAAGTAGAGGAGATTCTGGAATACCAGCGGGGGATTCTCTAGTGGGGGAGCTCGAGGGAGAAATCTCCCTGGAAGCTGCCTTGCTGGTCCTAGTGCCTCAGATTCTAGTTCTCTATAGCGGCCCCTGCTTCTCTACAGTCAGGATATCTGAATGTGGCCCTGTGGTTCCAGAACAAGAATCATTTGTGAGCCCTTCCTGGAACTTCAGTTTCACCGTCATTGCTACAATCATCACCATTGTGGCCACACTGTCACCATCTCCATCATCATCATTATCACCACACTATAACGATGACATCATTACCATCATTATAATCATCGTCGCCATCATCATCACATCCTTTGTTGTCAGCGTCATCGTGATATCATTACGACGGTCACCATTGTCACTGCCATCATCACCACGATGACAATATCACCACAGCTTCCATTACCGTCACCATCATTATCACCACCACGATGACATAATCGCCATCACATCTTTATTGTCACCGTCATCATAACTGAAAGAGTTAAATTCCTCACCGGGATCTGGCCTGACACCCATGTTTGCTAAAGGATAAAGTGAATGTCCCTAAGTAAAGCAGGAGGTAAAACATTTGCTTAGAGACTGTAGAAGATGGAAATGTAAAGCCTGTCACAGTGGGGTGATAACCTTAGAGATGGTAAGGCAGGAAGTAGTAAAACCTGTCACACCGGTGGTGGTTAACTCAGGACACCAAATGTGTCCTGATCCTAACATTGTGCTGCCGGCTCTGATTGGCTGACCCTTAGTTAAACTCTTTTGTGAACGTGCAGTTCTGCTTTTGTGATTTTTGTGATCATGTTGTCTGTCCTGATTGGTTGACCTATGGTTGAACCCAACATCTCTGTAGTCCTTATATATTGTCTATTGTCTCAATATCAAGGCTGCTCTCTTCTCCTAGTCCAGGGGGGTGTGAGTAAGCCTGGTGTTGTGATTTTTTCTTTCTTTCTTTTTTTTTTTTTAACTTTTGCAACACTGCTGCCTCTAACAGATTCTTTGATATAAAATTGGGGATGTAACAATAACTACTATCACCACCATCATCACCACCATAATGTTAGCATCGTTACCACGACAACATCATCAATGACAACACCACCATCATCACCACTCTAATGATGTCATCACCCCACCACGATTATAATAACATCATCACCGCCATGATGATATTATCATCACTGCTGTGACACTCTCATCACTTGTAAATAATAATAAAAAAACAAAACAAAACAAAAGAAGGGTATGACTACTCCTAAGAGGTCGAGGTTTTTAATTATAGATATAAGGGAGAGTACAGGCAGGGGCGGAGATACCTGGGAAAGTCTAGCCCGAACCAGGCCATGTGAGGAGATGGGGAAGGGGAGAGGGGGGAAAGCCAGAAGACCCTAAGGCCAAAACAGGACCAATTGCCAAAATGGCTGAGTTTATATAAGATCATCTGGGAGAAGGGCAGCCCAGCCACTGGGCCAGAGAGCCTAGCTTTGATATAGTAATAGGCACCTCAATTGGCCATTTGTCCCAGGATTGAGGCTTAACATGATGACATCATTGCCATCACCACTACCACCAAGGCCGTCATGACATCACCACCACGGCCACCATCACTCTTCTAGTTCCCTTTCGGTGGCTTTAGTAAAACTCTCTAGTTAAAAGCAACTTAGGAGGGGGAAGGGTTTACTTGGATTACACACTTCCAGGTCAGAGTTCATCATTGGAGGAAGTCAGAGTAGGAACTCAAGCAGGAACATGAAGCAAAAACCGTGGAAGATGTTGCTGGCTGACTCGTCCCGAGGCTCACGTTTCTTGTACAGCCCAGGACCACCCACCCAGGGAATGCTGGTCAACCCCCCCCATTAATTAACAACTAAAACCATCTCCACAGGCCAATCTGATAAGGACATTACCACTCGAATGAGACTCTTCTCCCCATTCCCCACTCCAGGTAATCCTAGGCGCTGCCAAATTGATAAATTATGCTAACTAGGACAGTCACCTTCATAGTGACGTCATTTTCACCGCCATTACCACCAGCAGCATGGTGGTGTCATCGTAGTCCAGAATTACAGCAGTAGTGGGAAACTTCTTAACAGAGGACCTACTGGGTGCCCTGCAGGGTGCTGGTGACACAGGCAACTGGCAGTCCTCATGCAACCTACCCGGGAGCCTGTGACTTGGTCACATAAATTAGGTGTGATAATCCTGGCTTAGCAACGGAATCACTTGCCTTGTGTTGCCTGTTGGTGAAGGTTGGGATGGGAGTCACCTCTGACCTCAAAGCCAGCACTCTGGATCCCCAGGTGGAAAATATTTAGAGTGTCACAGGGAATCTGCAGGCTGTGGTCTCTGGGGACAGCAGGTAGATGCTGGTCCTGCTCCGTTCAGGGCTTGCTTTGTGCCTGCAGGCTGGTTTTTCCGCCCCTCTGAAATACCACATTTCCATATTAATATCAACTGGCCTCGTCCTCACAGATGTTCCTTGTCTACTAGCCACTGGTGTGTCGCAGGCTCACCACCAGGTGGCAGAAGAGGCCTTGCCTCAAAGACAGACCTTGGCTCGCACCAACCTTCAGGGTCTCCTTCACTGGTCCCGCAGGGTCAGGCTCTGGGGGCCTCTGCCTGTGTGACAAGGAAATGTAGGAGATGCCCCTGGCCCCAGGAGTCTTGTCCATCAATCAGGGAGCCTGAGCTGGAGGCACACAGAAGCCCCGTGGGGGCCCGTCGTGTTTCCGTGTAGAGTCTGTTGCAACAACCATTAGAAGGAGAGGTCACCTAACCCAGGCCAGCGCCGTGCAGCTCTGCTGCGGCTCCTGCGCACAGTGACGCGGGCTGTGTGTGAGCCGGCTGGGCCCCAGGGTTACAGCGTCTCCCTGGGAAGCCTCTGGCAGAGACAGTCAGAACAGCTTCCTTCCGGCCACGGCTGCAGAGACTCGTGTGGGGGCTGGGAGGCTGGAAGAGAGGGGCCTAACTGGAGACCGCAGCTGACACAGGTGTTGAGATCACATGTTCTGTCAGCCTGGCTCTGCTGGCTGTTGCTGGCAAGAACAATGGGCCCAGGGAACCCTGCTTCCAAGCGGGACAGTCCCAGCTTAGAAGGAAAGGCATGAAGGGAGTGTTGGAGACTAGATTCAGGATAGCCTCCTTTTCTGCGGGGTACAGCTCCCCACCCCACCCCGTAACTCCCACCCTCTCTGCACCCCTGCATTCTCTCACTTCAGGATGAGTGAGAGGGAGCCCCATTCAGGCTGGAGGCCCAGCAAGGTGGTGGCTCAGCCCTAGACTGTAGCTGTCAGGAGGTCCCTCAGCCTCTGCGCCCTTCCCCCTTCTCACCTTCCCACCTCCTCCGCCCCCACCCCCGCCAGGCTGCTGCTGTTAGTGGAGAGGCTGGGGAGCCCCAAGGACGTGTGATTTCTTCCAAGATTCCTGGCAGAGGATTGCGTTTACTGGAGAGGCAGGCAGACCACAAACCTGTGTGTTCAGGCTGTCATCATTAGAGTAGAACAGAAAGGAGAACACACATGCAGGCACACAAAGTCACGCATAGACACACATGGGTAAACACATACTACACACATACACACACACACTCCACACTGAAGTCACAGCCACAGCCACAGCCACACTTTGGCCTCTGCTATCTGCCTAATTGTGTTAGATTCCTTCTGTGCCTGATTTGTACTTGAACTAGAAACATACAATCACTCGGATTTTGTTTCTGTTTTTCTTCTGAGGAAAATACCTCTTCCTTATGTTCAAGGGCATCTGAAGGCCACTGGGAAGGAGGGGCTGTGTGGAGTTAGGAGAGGTGACACTTTTATTCTGACTTAATCTGTGAGCCCCATGCCTATGCCCCCAGCATGAGCAAGAACTCCAGTTAAAAGACTGGCTCAGAACCCAACCTCACAAGCCAGGCTCTCCAGCATTGCAGACTGCTGATGTACAGAGCTGAGGGGACAGGGACACAGTTGAAGAAGGGCACATGAGACCTGTAGGGCCAGGTGAGAAGACGGGTGTGTGGACTTCAGAAATAAATATACATTTTTTTCTGAGACTAGGAGACCAATCACAAGTATAGATAATGTCCCTGAGTTCCCCTGTCATGGCCTTTGGGGCTGCTTCACATACACTATTGTGTCTGTCCTCCTGAGGAAGCCCAAGCTGCCAGAGCATAGATATCCACACCCAATGGTGACTGAGACCTAGGAATGTATAGGGTGGAGAGCAGCAGGCTTGGGCCATGGTCCAGCCTCCAGCTGGCCAAACCAGGAGCATTCACAGTAGCCCATAAAGTGAAAGACTCTTAAGTTTCTATTTTATTTTAACCCCCCCTTTTTTTTTTTTGACAGGGTTTCTCTGTGTAACAGTCCTGAATGTTCTGGAACTCACTCTGTAGACCAGGCTGGCCTCGAACTCACTGAGATCCCCCTGCCTCTGCCTCCTAAGTGTTGGGATTAAAGGTGTGTGCCACCACCACCACCTTTATTCTTGAAAAATAAATTTTTAAAAAGTATTTTGTGTGTTTGGGTGTTTTTCCTGCACCACACATGGGCGTGGGTCTGGCAGAGGCCAGAAGAGGGTGTTGGATCCTCTGGAACTGGAGTTTCAGGTGGCTGTAAGCTGTTGTGTGGGTGCTGGAAATCAAACCCAGGTCTTCTGGAAGAGCAGCGAGAGTGCTCTTAACCACGGAGGTGCCTTTCCAGGCCCCGTTTCTTCATCTTTGTGAGATAACTTCATGATTTAGTCAGTAAATTGAAATGAATGGCTGGTGATGCACATAACCAGGAAAGTAGCTCAGCCTGTTTCCCGGCCCTCCTCCTCTTCTGCAGAGCTGACCCCTCGAGGTTAGCAAGGGGCCACCAGCTTCTGATTCCCAAGGGCTGAGCTGCAGGCTGAGATGTGCGAAAGCTTGTGTTTCTCTTCTAGATGTTTCTATGGCAATCCACAGATCACACCCACAGATGACCCCTGTTTAGTGTCCAAAGGTGAGTCACATATTAACAAGCTCAGGGCAACGGCCCACCAAAGGATACTGCCACCTTCTGGCCCTGACTCTTGTTCCAGGAACCAGGAAATGTGACAGAGCTTCCCCTGGGGGACAGGGACTCCACTGTCAGGGGCCTCCTATCTTTCCAGGAAGAAAGCATGACCTCAAATAGTATTCAGGGCCCCTGCCACTCCCCCACATTCCCCGTCATAAGGCCAAGTAAAAAGGTGTTTTTGGCTGGCTCTGAACACTGGAAGGGGAGTCAGGGCTGAAGGGCTGGGCTTGAGGGGGCCATTTGGGAGTCACCATAATGTACAAGGCTTCTGGGTACAGTATCTTCACAGGAAGATATTAAGAGGGAGATGAAGGTAAGAGGAAGTGGGAGGGGTTTACCTTAGTTGGCACCAGGGCTAGGCATGGGCTTATTTGGTAGAGTGCTTGTCTAGTATTCATGGCCCTGGGTTGCGTCCAAGGTGTCTCATAAACCCAGACTATTGGCATCAATCAGAGGGGACTTTGTCTTACTTGGCAGATCTCATCAGCTCCTCACTTGAGTGTGAATTAGTGGAAGTACACGCTTATATTGTGGGGAGGTCTGGGTAACCTAGAGAAAATAGTCCTGGGGATGCGTCGGGGTGGAGGGAGGGTGATTTGAGTGTGAGAAGTAGTATCGTGTAGAAGGTAGGAAGGGTTTGCTCCTTGGCCAATCTCACAGAAAGGCCTGACTTAGGGGACAGCTGGGTACCCAACCTCCTGTCTGACTCAGGAATAAGGTATATAAAAACCTGGTGACGTTAGGGTCAGTGACAGGAGTTTACAGGCTCACTTTAAGCCAGGATTCCCAAAGGGATCTCACCCATGGCCGGCCATCTCAGTAACCTGTCACTGTTGCCCTTGAAGCCAGCCTAGCACTAGTGCCATCAGCAGGATGGCGCCCTGGGTTGGCACAAAGTCTGTGGGTGGCTCTGAAACTCACTGGGTATGGAACTCTGACTTGGACATGGGAATCGTTGCTCCACTTTGTAGACGAGGGAAGCAAGGGTCATAAGAGGAGCTGGCACCATGGCACCTGGGGTCAAAGTCAACTACACTGGGTGGCTGTGGTCTAAGAGGAGCTGTTTTCTCCTGATGTCATCAGGTTTCCAGGACCCCTGCCCCCAGCAGTCAGCAAGTTGGGGTCACACCTTTAGAGGTGGTGACCTTGAGCAGGTCACAAGGTCACTATCAGTAGGAAGACTCGGGTGCAAGAAGAAGCTTGGCATGAGCGGAATCTTCATTTTAGTTCAAAGGGACAGCATTTACTTTGCATTGAAAAGTGACAGAGGGGCTGAAGAGATGGCTCAGAGGTTAAGAGCACTTGACTGCTCTTCCAGAGGTCCTGAGTTCAATTCCCAGCAACCGTATGGTGGCTCACAACCATCTGTACTTCTGGTGTGTGCATAAAGATAGAGCACTCATGTATATATAAAATACATGAATAAATACATCTGAAAAAATTAAAGTGACAGAAACACCAGGAAGACTGGATTCCAGCATTTAAAAAACTCAACACAAATCTTCTCATCTTGGTGTTATTAGTCTTGCAGAGGCCACATGACTTCCAGGTCATAGGGCTCTCTGTCCTGTCTCTGGAGCAGGTGACCGAGCTGCCAGGAGGTAAGCTAGAGGGCTTAGGAAAGGCCTCGGTGTCCAGGCCATGGATGAGTCTGGTATGGCTTGGCCAGGATGAGCAGGGGTGAATCTCCTGGGCAGAGCATCTAGCTGGGGCTCAGATTCCCAGCAGTTAGCTCAACCAGGTTGCTATGCTATGGGTGGAGTTCCAGGGGTTGGGGTTAGGGTTAGACTGTGGGTTCTGGATGACCAGTTGGCTACCTTAAAAAAGGTGCAGTGTCCACAACAGGAAGAGTGGTATGAGGAGCGAACAGGGATGTTGGCTCATGAGGCTGTTGGCTCCTAGCAGTAGAACTACCCTTTGACAAGCAGGGCTGACAGATGAGCATCTTGCTCTCAGACAGCCCAAGACGTGAAGCTTAGGCATCAACCAGGATAACCAGGCCCAGGAATAGGGTGTGGGAGGAACAAACTTCCACCCCACACCCCTAAACAGCACCATCCAGGAGATTGGGAAGGTCCCTGTCGTCCTGCAGTCCTGAGAACTGGCTCCCGGTACCACCAAGGCTGCTGCTGGATTTCACATGGCCGACAGGGGGCACCTTCTACCCAGTTCCGGGCCCAGAGCGGCTGCTTGCTCCCCTCCTCCCGGAGGACTCATCGCCCAAACTGCCTCAGCAGTGTTAAGGTTGACGCACAAAGGTGGGCCACTGGCCCGCTGGGAGGGAGGCGAGGGAGGATGTGGGGGAGGACACGGGGCAGGGGAGGGAGGATGTGGGGGAGGACACGGGGCAGGGGAGGGAGGATGTGGGGGAGGACACGGGGCAGGGGAGGGAGGATGACAAAGTAGGATAGGTGGGACAAGGAGCAAAGCAGCTTCGTTCTCCTTGGTCACCCCTCCTAGGTAAGGTCACAACCCCACCGGGGAAAGGGGCCCTCCCCACCACAGCAAAAGCTCTTTGGTGCCCACGCTGTGACTCAAACGCGTGCATTGAATGTCACAGTGACACCAACAAGACAAGAATAACTCGGGTTTGAGGAGCAGTGACCTCATTCATTCCCCACCTCCCTCCTGCTGGCACAAGGCCAACTTGCCCACTGCTCTGGGCTTCAGTTTCTCCATCTTTTTACTGGGACTTCACTTCTCAGTAACAGGACTGTTGAAGGGACAGATGGAACTGAGCTGGCTAACAATGATCAGTAGGCCTAGGCTGAAGGGGGGCGCAGACCGGCAGTGGGAAGTTCCAGGTACCCACTATGAGAGTCTTACATAACCTCTGTCTTTGGGTTTGTGGACTTACACATGCTCTTAGAGCCCATGTCCCTGTAAGTGTCGATGCCCTCAGTCCAAGGCCCATGACCTTGGACTGTGGTTGGGACCCCATCTCCACGGGTCACCTACTGTGTCCTGCCTCTGCTTTTTGTTAGTAGAAGGCAGACAGGAGCAGGATTGAGTTGGTACAGTAGACACAGGCAGACACACACATACACACACACACACACACACACACACACACACACACACACACACAAACACCGCACATGCTGCAGGCTGTGGATGAAAGTCGGGGGTGGGGGAGACTCTGCACAGAGAAATGGAAGTTATCTGATATGGTGACCTGAGCTCAGCTTGTCAAGATCTGCACTGCTGCTCAGCAGGGTTGTCACAGATCTCAAAGCAGGAGATGAGAACAGACCTTTGTGTCTACCTATGACTGGGGTCCTGTGTGTGTGTGTGTGTGTGTGTGTGTGTGTGTGTGTGTGTGTGTGTGTGTGTGTGCACGTGCATGCACGTGCCCACGTGAATTCATATGCCGATATCTGAAGCACTTGCATACAATGTGTAAGCAAACATGAACATGGCCCACACACATATGCATGGATGCAGGGGTGTATGTGCATTGTGGCAAGGCATGTATGGAGAGCATGCTCGCCTGTGTGTGTGCCCTGCTGGTGTGTATGTGTGTTCCCTGTGGGCAGAAGTGCATTTGTTTTTTGCCACAGTGGCACTGGCATTCACAGCTGTGGGAAGAGAGGGTTTGTAGCCTGGGTTGAATTCATAGGGTGCATCCACAGCTCCAGGGTTCCTTGAGTGGAGACAAGAGGGAAGGTGGCCATGATTGAACCCATCTCAGCCTGTACTGGTTATGGAAATGCGTCACCACACTTAATGTTAAGCACAACCCCGGTGGGGGGGTGTGCTACTGTACTTCAGAGAGGGCATTCAGCAGAGGGTTGCTTTGAGGAGCTTGCTGTAGGAGTTGCCAGGATTTTGGGGTGCCCCTTCATGCCTATAAGACTGTGGTTGTTTTTTTTTTTTTTCCTGGAACCTTCCTGTCCTCTGCTCTTCTGTGTTTATTTATTTATTTATTTATTTATTTATTTATTTTTGTATCAAGACAACGTCTCTCTGCTATACAGCTCTAGCTGTCCTGGAACTCACTATGTAGACCAGGTTGGGGTTTAGCTCACAGAGATCACCTGACACTGACTCTCAAGAGCTGGGATTAAAGGCGTGCGCTAGCACACCTGCTTCTGTACCCTGTTCTTGACCAATTCCTGCCCCCTCTCTGTAGGGATTTTGGAACCTATCCCCTGATGGTGTAGAAGACCCTACTTGTTCCACCAAGCTCTGCTCAGCTTTTTCCTGTGTGCCCTTTGGGACTGTGATGGCCCAAAGTCAATGAGTGGCCCTGTCAGCCTTGCCTGGGCCAGTTGCTGCTCAGAAAGAGGCCTGTGATCATCTTGCTAACCTTTAGCCAAGCTCATTTCTGCCTCTGGCAGAGCCTCCTCAGTACCCACTGGGTCCAGAGGAGGCCCACATGCCTCTCGGTACATAGAGTGTGTTTTTGAAGCAGGCAGGCCCCAGTAGCTTCAGCTATGGGTTACCCCTTTCTATCCCTGCCCTTCATCTCCTCCCACAAAAACATTTCCTGCACTGGTTCATGGGTTAGTTCCTGTGTGTGAGCCTGATTGGAATCAAGAGATCTCTTGTCTCCATCTCCATAGCACAGAAGACTGTTGCCATGAACAGCAAAGATGCAAAACATCCAGCACATTTAGGCTCCGGCTCAGAGCAAGTCATCATAAACTCTGACATCATCACCATCATGGTCACTGTCGTAATCTACTCTGTCATTACTATCTCTGTTTCCATTACCAATGCCATCACCATCCTCCTCCTCATGCCAGCATCACCACCTACCCCGGGCCATCACCACCTACCCCGGGCCATCATCATTATCAACCACCGCTGCCATCACCCTTACAGGGACATTTTCATCACCATCCTCACTGTCATCACTATTGCCATCATTGTCTTTGAATTGGCATCATCGTCACAACCATCACAATGGTTACCATCACCATCAGTGTCCCACATCAGCATCACCATCGTCCCTATTGTCACTCTCAGTAAAATCTCCAATACTGCAGTTGTCACCATCATCCCGCCCATTCCATTTCTCTAGTTCACACTATTCCCGCCATCATCTCCTTACCCATCATAGCTATCATTGTCAGCTCCATCATCAACCATAATTGCGGTCATCGTTTGTTTTCCACATCACCGTCACCGCCACTGACAGACAGCCCAAATGCTTGTATGTGCATACTCGTGCGCACACACACACACACACACACACACACACACACACACACACACACAAGCACACACACACACACACACACACACACACACACACACACACACACACACACACACGAGACTGTAAGAGGTGACAAGTGACCTATACAATCTGGGTGGGGGTAGAGATGAAGGAGAAAGAGGAGGGGACATAGCTTGGGAAGTGGATTCCAGTGGTGTGTGCATCTGCATGTATGGGCTGCGTGACTGTTTATCCTGTGTGTATCTTATGTTTCATGCATGTGGATGGTGTATACATCCCTATGTGTGTGCTGTGTTTAATTAGTGTGTATCTTAAGTATGTGCTGTGAATGTGTTTAAGCTGTGTGCTTATATGCATGTTCTGTGTGTACGCTTATTGCATGTATCTCTATGGACAAGCCCTGATCCCTAGGCACTCAGTCTTGAGGGGAAGTGACCTACTTGGGGGCTTTTGGGTGTTGGGTGCCCCAGTATAAACCTAGGCAAGTTGTACAGGAGCTAGTAGGGACATCTTTTGTTTGGGGGTTACCCCTGGGAAGATATATCTAAGGGTTTTCTTTTTTCTGGTGTCCTGGGGCAGTAAGTTTACTGGACCAGGAGATCATTGGCAGGTGTGTGTCCTGCCCACCCCCAAGCCATTTTGTTGCTCAGACTTGTGAGGAATGTGGATCCTGTCTAGAATAGTCTTGGGGAAGAGGTGGGGCAGACACCTCTATCTTGGGGAAGATGAGGAGCAAGTGGAAAGGCCCCAAGGGGATGAGGCAGCACAGAAGGCTCTCTTTGCAGCTGGTTCTGATGGGGTGGTCCCTGAAGTTTGGGTAATGTCATAAGGTTAAATGCAGGGCAGGTAAGACACAGCAGAGGCTAAGAGAAGCAAGCCACTGTTGCATTTGCCTCTGGCCCCATCTGGTTCCAGGTCATCACTACATTTCCAGCTTGGCCTGTGACTGCAGTGGGTGTGGGATGCCCAGTGGTACCCAGTGGGCTCATGGCTTTCCTGTGCCAGAGTAGGGCCTAGGCAGCAGCCACAGCCCTCACAGAGCTCAGTGTGTCTCAGCATGCAATGGTAGCATTCAAGTTCCCTAGGTCTGAGCTTGGGCGGGCAGGGGAGATGGCACTCTGTGGCTCTTGGGGTGTGTGCCTGCTGGGTGGAGGTAGTGATGGGGCAGTCACAGTATGTACACTGGCTCACACTGTCCCCAGAAGGCAGGGGACCTGTGAGTGCAGCCGCCAGCCTGGCTGATTGCTTGAGCTGCCTGCTGGGGTTGCACCTGCTCCAAATTGTGATCAGACTAAATTAGAGGGAAAGCATGCAAGTACAGTTGGAGCTTTCTGGCAAATTAGCAATCGAGCGTTGGGGGCGAGGTTCCTTGGCAAGGGGCACTTTGCCTGGCTGATTGCTGAGTGAAGACAAGGCCCTCCACAGTGCGGCTTCTAAGGGGAAATTATTTCAGCTACCTTCTCTAGCTTTCTGAGGCTGCCTAAAAAAGCCAAGCCAAGATTGACAGCTCCCTGCTGGCTTGCCGCCCACTGATGGGTACCAAGTTGCTTGGTTTGTTCATCCTGAGAGCCTTAGGGGGTGTCCCTGCAAGGCCCCAGACTGACCTAGGATTGAACACAACCTTGAAAGTAGAGTGGGTCGCTTTGTTGGACTTGCTAGTGGTGGAGTAGGGGAATCCAGGAATCTGCAGCGCTGGGTGGTAAAACACAATCGTTGGGCTGTTTGTGTGTAGCACTGGTTCCATGAAATCTTGAAGCTGGAAAGTGAATACGGATGAACCAGCCCAAACCAATGGAAACATAAGGCCACAGGCAGTTGGTCTCTGATCCCTCGCCTTTGTATAATAACTGTAATGGGGATCAAGGCCAATGGCCCAGGAGGAATAAAGGACACACAGTTGTGGTTGGGAACAGGGAGTGACTCCCCCCCCCCACCTTCTTCTGCATGCCCAGGACATTTCATTTATTATTTTGGTGCAGCTTTTGTAACTACCTCCTCAGAAGGGTTTGTTCCACGCTTTCCTTGTCCTGGCTTTCCTACCCCTGCTTTCTCTCAAGGCTGCGGTATGAACATGGCAGTATCTGGAGGGTGTGCATGGTGAGTTAATGGGGCTGGTGTGGGCTGCCATCTCGGAACATTTGAATCATGCCTGGAGGCTTTGGAGGACTACAGCCAGCCTCCGTGTGGCCATGTTATTATCTGCCTGCCCTCTGACTTTAGAACTAAGCTGACTTCCATGATCACACACAGAGACGCCAGCCAATTGCAACCACAGCCCCTCCTGGTTGCACACACCTGCGGGGAGGCCCTGACCATCAAATGGTGATCTTTCCATGCCTGTGTGCATCTGTGTGTACCTGTCAAAGTGGGGTCAGGGCGGGTGATAATGCTAACTCTCTCACCAATGAAGGCTTAGATTGAATTCAATAGTCTCATTTTTCTTAGGATGGAATTTGAAATAAAAAATAATTCATATACAAATCATGACACTAGGGCCAAGTAGATGGCTCTGCTGGTAAATCCCGGGACCTGAGTTCAGATCCCAGGAATCATATAAAAATCCAGGCTTGGTGGCACATATCTGCAACCCCGGCGTGTAGGGCAGTGGTAGAGACAGACGGCTCCCTGAAGCTCACTGATTGGCCAGCCTAGACAAATTAATGAGCCTCAGGTTTAGTGAGAGACCCTCTCTCAAACAATAAGGTAGAGAGGAATTGAAGAAGACACCTAGCATCAACATGTAAATCCACACTCATGTGTGCCCACACATATGCAAGCATACATACAAGCACATATACACATGCCATATACATAGCATCTCGGCAGTGGAAGGGAATTTCTGCTGAAGTACCACCACCATTGGTCAGCTCTTCAAACACAGACAGGCACAAACTGTATTATATGGACTGAAAGTGAAATGTCCATCTGAGTCCTGGTGGCACATGCCTGAATACCAGCACTGGGGAGGCAGAGGCAGGCAGATCTCTGTGAGTTCAAGGCCAGCCTGGTCTGCAAAGTGAATTCAAGGACAGTCAGGGCTACCCGGAAAAACCCTATCTTGAAAAACCAAACGACAAACAAATTGTGATGTCCCCAACAGGCTCAGGTGTTCCCCATCAGGTGACACTGTTTTGGGGAGATAGTGAAACCTTTGTGGTAGGAAGTGTGTCTGGGTCATTGGGGGTGGGGCTGAGGACTGTATCCTGGCCTCATTTTAGAACTGAGCTCTTTGCTTCTTGATCTTCTAAGATATGAACAAGACACACCACAAACCCCCACCACCATGGACCACCATGCCTTCCCATGCCATGATGGTCTAATATTCCTGAAACTGTGAGCCAAATAAACCCGTCCTCCCTTCAATTGCATCTGCCAGGTATTTTGTCAAAGTAATGAGGCAAGTAACCAATACAATTAATTACATTTGTACTTATGCAAGTGGAGAGATAGAGCAAATTAGCCTCTCCCTCTATACCCAGCTAAACTATCAATTGGAATGCTAGCCAAACAGATATTTCCAAGCCAAGATACCCATCTAGTGACTTCTACATGATTTTTTAAAATTCCAAAATGTTCTTCATTTTTTTTTTATTATTCAGGAGCAGGAGAGATACTTGAGACTTTAAAGTAAGTATATATTAAAAAAACAAACAAGGACTTCCCAAATAGAATAAGAAAACTTTGCAAAACTTTAATGTGAAATAAATAAAGATGCACTAAACATTAGTCAGACTTGGGAAGACGTGTGGCAGGGGGCTTTCTGGTTTTGTGTTTTTACAGGAGCTGTGAGAAGAATCCTTCCCAGGGTGACCGGGGTTGTGGCGAGTATGCCCAGCCACTTACCACTTGATGTACATTCTGAAGAAGGAGTGAGGATTTTGGAGGAAGCTTTGCTTACATTGGGGGGCAGGGCTCATGTCTTCTACAGTGGCAGTTCAGGCTTGGAGTCTAAAGTGACATGCTAGCAAGGGACAGGAGATGGCCTCTTGGGGTCGGGAGAGGCTTCAGCTCCCATGTGCAGAAGAGTGGTACGTATCCGATGGGAAGACCAAGGAGCTAGCTGTGGAAGTGACTGACTTTGTTACTCAGCTGTGACACGGGGCTCACGACACCTGAGGTATTATAGATAGCCAATCCCCATGCAGACCCGCCACACTGACAGAAATAAACAAGCTTACCAGCCCGTGGCAGGTCAGCCTCTCGCTTGACTGGCTGGATCCTGGAACACTCTGGGGTCTAACTGTACCTCTCATAGCTGCCATGAGTGGAGGAGGTGAGGCCGAGGACAGGCACGCCTAGTACTGACCCTGAGTGTCAGGGACAATACGCATTGCAGCCCAAGGCAGGTGTCAGCACCATCCACATTTAGCAAACGAGCTCTAGTTTCAAACACCGGGAGCCAGAACAGTTTCGACTAGGTCACACCTGTGCTCTGTACCCTGCTGGGCAGTAAACAGACGGCAGCCACTCAATAGCAGGGGTCAGGTGACATGTTACAATATTCATGTGTGTGGGGCCTTTGCCTGGTTGGGCCCTTGCAAACCCTGGTGTACAGTGCAGTGGGGCTGGCTCTACAAGGGCCTCTCATGTTATGTCCACTGGGTTAATCCTCAACCCTGTGCTTCCTCATCTCCCCACCCCACCTTGCCCTGGAGGGGCATGGAATACCCTTCTGTTTCTGGTGTTATGCAAAGCTCACGGTTGCTGGCTAAGAATTACCACCATGTGTGTGGGATTGGACTGCTCCTCGGGGCTGCTGCCTGGGAGCTCTGGCAGTGCACATGTGCTGAGTGCAAGGGGACTCTATTGCAGGACAGCGTGTAGCTCAAGTTCAAGTTTCCAGACAGCTTTCTGTCTGAGCTGAGGCCTCCTTGGGGCTCCTGAGCACCTATGAAAGGACCCGGCTGCCTTCCTGAGCCACAGGGTCGGGCTAGAGGGTGGAGATCCACACTCAATGAACCTGAGTTTCCTGCTCTGTGACACAGTGGTCAGGTGGGGGTTCAGAAGGTCAGGGAAGCCTCTGAAGACATGAAGACGCAGGCTTGTTTCTAGGAAAGCAGGCGTATGTACACAGGCATGTGTACATACACAGAACATGCCTGTTTACATGTACATACACAAATGTGCAAATTACACATACCACACACACACATAATACACTCACACACACCATACTACACTTACATACACCACACAAACACATATACCCACACCACATACACACACACACCACACCACACCACACCACACACACACACACATATACCCCACAAACACATACACCACACACACACACACACACACACACACACACACGTACACCACTACACTCACACATATATCATATCATACTCACACACACCACACAAACACATACACTACACACACATACCACACAAACACATACCACAGTTGTACAACACACACAAACACACAGACACACAGACACACACACACACACACACACACACACACACAGCTTGTGTTCAGAAAGGCTCATCCATGGATCCTGGGATCAAAAACCTCAAAGATTTTAGATTTAGCTTGGCTTTTTTGGTGGAGTATGCTGGCGCATGCCTTTAATCCCAGCACTCGAGAGGCAGAGCCAGGTGTATCTCTGTGAGTTTGAGGCCAGCCGGATCTACATAGAGAAGTCCAGGCCATCCAGGACTACATAGAGACAACCTGTCTCAAAGAGGAAAATAAAAGCAAATGTTTTTAGTTTTTTAGGGGATGGGCAGTGACAAGGATCAGGGGGTAAAGGTGCTGGCTGCCAGGCCTGACTACTCGAGCTCAACCCCAGGAAGCACGTGGGAGCAACCCCAGGAGAGAACTGACTCCTGCAAGCTGTGCTCAGAGAGCCACGTGCACACCATGGCACACATGCATGAGAAAGCGCCAACATAAATGGATGCAATTTCTTATAAGGTTGGCTTTTTTGGTAGATATAGTGGTAGACATCTATAATCATCACTCGGGAGGCAGAGGCAGGAGAATCACACATCTGAGCTGGGCCTGAGCCACACAGCACGACTCTGTGTCAAGGAAAAACAAAAGCAGACACATGCTTTCAAGCTGTTGGCACACCCTCTTGGTGGCTCGTGAAATTAACTGCAGCCCCACCAGCATTAGACAGGCCTTAAGAATGTAGCTTTGACACCCATTTGGTCGCCAGCCTGGAGCCTTCAGTTGCTCGCCGCCTCTCTCTGAGAACACGCCTGTGTTGGTGTCCACATGGAACCTTGAGGGTTCAGAGGACCCTGGACATGGCCTTGTCATGAATTCAAAGCCCAGTGGTCATGAATCACAGTACAAGTACACCCCAGGCTATGGTCCGGCACATGTCATGGGTATGTTTGTGCGTGTGTGTATGGGTGTGTGTGAGATCGATGGACAGGTCATGGGACCGCCCATCAATATCAGATCTTCCTAATGTCTTCCCACCTTCTGCATGCTGCAGGCACCCTCCCCTTCTTTGGTAATCACTGGAATTAGGGAACTCTACATCCCTGTGGGAGGCTTGGCTCTGGAGGAGAATTTCGGCATGGCCTGGCGGAGCTCCTCCTGGCCATCACAGGGCCTGGTGGGACCTGGCAGTGCACATGGGGTGATGTCGCCAAGCTCCTTTGGCAGCCGTGGGGCTCTTCACACTGCCAAGGAGTGGAGCACTGTCCAGCTCGGCTCCTTGGCTTCTTTGGCAAGTCAGCAAAGAAAATGGATGGCTCCGTCTCTTCCCTGGTCATCCTGTACTTGCTATTGTCTCCTTGCTTCCCTGGGTTTTGGAGAGTTTATGTCTGTGATGTGTTCTTGCAGCTTCTCCCCTCACGACTGTTTTCTTAGTCATTTTGAGAATAAGGCTTTTTTTTTTGTTTGTTTGTTTTGTTTTTTTTGTTTTTCGAGTCAGGGTTTCTCTGTGTAGCTTTGAGACCAGGCTGGCCTCGAACTCACAGAGATCCGCCTGCCTCTGCCTCCCCAGTGCTGGGACTAAAGGTGTGCGCCACCAACGCCCAGCAAGATTTAGACATTTTACCTTAATGTGAAATATGTGATGGGTAGAGGAGAGAAGTGTGTCCATTTTAAGGAACACATAGCCTCTCCTAGTTAGGAGACAGAGTCCCATCCAGAACCTAGGAGCCACTCACTCACTCACTCACTCACTCACTCACTCACTCACTCACACACACACTCACTCACACACTCACTCACACACACACACACACACACACTCACTCACTCACTCACTCACACACTCACTCACTCACACACACACTCACTCACTCTCACACACACTCACTCACACACTCACTCACATACACACACTCACACACACACACCCTCACTCACACCCTCACTCACTCACTCATTCACACACTCACTCACTCACACACTTACTCACATACACACACTCACACCCTCACTCACTCACTCATTCACATACCCACTCACACACTCATACACTCACTCACTCATTCACACACCCACTCACACACTCACTCACACACTCACTCATTCACACACTCACTCACACACTCACTCACTCAGCAGATCCTTCTGGAGTCCTTGCTATGTGATAGGTGGCATTCTGAGGATTTAACAATACATATAAAACCCCTGACTGCGTGGCTGATACCGCCATGTTTGACTTCTTATGATGCCCACGTTTGCCTGTGTCCTTCAACACTATTCTGTCTTGTTCTGCAGTTTGGAGATAGAAGGAAGCCGATACTCCAGGTTGTGCTGTAATTTGGCCTTGTTTGTGAGGGTTTTCCTGATGAGTGGCTGTGGTCACTGTTTTCACACTTGCACAGTTTTCCTGTGTGACCTTATGCCTTCTTCCATCCGCCCACCCCACTGCTGTGAGTGTCTGGGCTGTTTGCAGTTTGGGGCTATTACAGAAATGCTGTGTGAACATTGACGTCCTGTCTCTCTCAGTCTCGTGTCCTGGAGCATGGCCATACTCATCTGTAAATGCTCTTGCCCATGGTGACTCTGACTCTGAGGCCTAAGTGGCCTAAAATGTGAAATGCCATCTGTCCTATTAATTTGTTTAATTATTTTATTATTACTTTTCCTGGTTATTATTCAGGCCCAGTATCTTCACAGGTTTAGTGACTTTTCTTCTTATGAAGTCTTTGGCCTATGACTCCCGGCCAAAGTTGGCCTTTGTCTTGGCTTCAGGTATTCTTTACACAGATGGTACTGGGCAGCAATGGTCTGCCTATGTGGGACATTTTGGCCAGGCACTCTGGTGGACAGGCTTCTGTGAACTCTCACATGCTGACATGGTCTCTTGAGACCTGGTGCCTAGCCCCTCCCCTAACATCTAAGGCGTGGTGTTAGCCCAGGGCCATCCCTGGACTCTCCTCTCTGACCTCCCACCGAGTTTGGTATGACCTCTGACCGAATTTGCTATGATGTAGAGGGCGGGCCTTCTGGTCACCTCTGCTGCATATATAGCAGTTCAGCTTGTGTGATCTGAGGTAGGGGGGTGAGCTGTGCCTTTGTAAGTGTTAGGAATCCCAAATGTTTTCTTTGACACCAACAGAGTCATTAGCTGCAAATTCTCATGCAGCAGCAATTAGCACTGCTAATGTCAGAAGCGTACATTTGCACAGACTAAATCGCTACCCAACCAGATCTATGCAAATGAGTCAAAGGCAGCTAGCACCCAGTGCTCAAGAGGGCCCCCTCAGTTGTCTCTCAGGGTCCCCCTCTGTCCACACAGGTTCCTCTGGAGCCTAGCACAACCTTACCTTGCCGGTAAGAGAGGACTCTTACCTGGCCCTCACACCAGCCTCAGTCTTCTTGGGCCCGTAACAAATAACCGTATTTGATTCTCATTGTTCTGGAGGCTGGGTATCCAAGATGAAGGTGCTGGTGACCAAGGTGCCATCTATTCCTGGTGATGGCCTCTCTCCAATGTGGCCAAATGACTTTTTGCTGTATCATTTTTGTAGGGGAGGAGAAGGAATCTTCCTTATCTCACAAAGGCACAGGCTCTATGGCACTGGGGAGCCCTCAGGCTGGATCTTTCCCAGGGTGACAGCTCAGGCCACACAGGGATCCCTGTGGATCATAATAGGTGTGATCACACAGGCCTTCACTGTAGGAAGCCGGGCAAGGGTTGCCCTGAGTCCCAGATGGCTGCTGTCTGGGGGAACACAGCCTGACGCGATTACAACATCTGATTTCCCCAGGGAAGCAGGGCAGGGCAGGGAGTTACCAGTCTCTGTTAGACACTGAGAGGTCACCAGAACCCATCTGTGCATCAGACACACTTTGACCACCACTTTGAGTCATCTGCCAAAGCCTGCCTGGCCTTTACTTTGTTAAAAGCATCAGCAGTTAATTCTGTTTGTTGGTTCACCCTCAGCACCACAATGTAGTCAAATGAGTGGGAATTTGAACCTGCTCAAGTTACACCGTGAAGGAAGTGACACTAAAGAATTTCTACAGTAATCCATGACCAGTAGTAACTGGTATGGAACTCACCTAGGGGTGTGTGTGTGTGTGTGTGTGTGTGTGTGTGTTTAGGCTTGGTGTCTGGTGACTTCCTCAACTCTCCTCCATCTTACTTTTTGAGACAAGGTCTGTCATTGATTCTGTAGTTCACCACTTTGGCTGGGTTGGCTAGTGAGCCCAAGGAACATGTACCCAGTGCCTGGTTACAGAATCATACTGCTGGACATGGCTTTTGACGTAGGTTCTGGCTGGCGATCAAACGCAGGTCCTCACTCTCCCCGGCCCCTCCTGGTTCTTTTTATTCTTCCCAGAGAGCTAACAAACTGGACAAAGTGTGTGGAGCAGGTGGGGCTGGGCACGAGGACAGCCGGCTGTGAAGGCTTCAGTCCACAGAGGAAGGCAGCAGCAAAAGTGGGTGTGTGGTCGACTTCACTCTCCTGGTGGCAGTTTTCACACTCCCAGCCGGGCAGGATCGTGGAGCAGGGTGGGTTGGTCTTCCATCCAGGAGAGAGATCTGGCTGTGAGAGGCGGAGGTGGGCAGAGTGGGAGGGAGATTGGGACATTTTGGGTTTGGAACTTTATGTCTGGTGCCAGGTACCTCTGAGGAGCTACGTTGGGCTTCTCCGCACCTCAGGGTAGGTAGACACCCTGCCCTTGGGAGGTGAGGTCTGAACTAAACGATTCCCAGGACTTATGCCAGGCTGGCGGTCAGGTTCCATCTACGCAGCAGGAGATATACACGGAACAGCTGGGGTAAAGGGACAGAACATAAAGGACCATGCTTGTGTGGCAAGGAAGCCAGATGTGTAGTGAAAACGACTCTAGACCCATCCCAAGAATCCCTAGAGAGAAATCGCAAAAGGATTGACCTGGTCCATAGGAACAAATGTCAGCCCTCTCTAAGGCAGAAGGGGACGTTTACCCAGGAGCCATCGTCACACTGAGAATGCCTGACACCTAATTAAAAAACAAAATCCCAGGACAGAAGAAGAAGCAGAAGTGGCAACCTGTACCCATGAGTCTGTCAGTCATGAAGACAGATCCGGAAGTGTCAGGAGTAGGGGAATGAGACCCTGCATTTAAAATGGAGATAAAAAATTCAGTAAACCAGCTTAAAGAAGCATGGTCACAGGAGAAGAGGAGAAACTGCAGTTGTGGCTTTCCTCACTGCTATGATGAGACTCCTTTTGGCCCTCAGTTTGAGAGTACAGTCCACCGTGGCAGTGAAGTTGTGATGATAGAAGAATAAATGAAGTTGGCCACGTTGTGTCCACAGTCAGGAAGCAGTGAGAAATGTGTGCGGGTGCTCAACTCCCTTTCTTCTTTTCCCTGGGTCCAGGGCCCCAGCCCAGGGAATGCAATCATCCACATTTAATTAGACAAAAAGGGGAAATGCTGCGGAACAATCTTTTTGTATGTTGTGACTATGTACTACTTTCTTTGGTTAATAAAGATCTGACTGGCCAATAGCAAGGCAGGAAAATGTTAGGTGGTACTTGTGGGCAAAAAGAGAGTTCCAGGATGAAGAAGGGTGGAGTCCCGGAATCACCAGAGATGCCGAGAGAAGCAAGAGGAACATGCAGTGCTGAAGGAAGGTACTGCCACGTGGTAGAACATCGATAAGAAATAGGTTGTAAGTTGTAAGAGCTAGTTAGTAACGAGCCTAAGCCACCGGCCAATCATTTATGATTAAGTCTCCGTGTGTTTATTGAAGAGCTGGCAGTCCAACAAAAACCTCCGCCTACACTGGGTCTTCCCACCTCAAATAGCCTAATGTAGAAACACCCTCACAGACATGCTCAGAGGTTAATGGCCTAGGTAATTCCAGACCCGGTCAGATTTACTGTCAATATACCCACCACAGGGATATGATGGCAATGCCGAGGATGAAAAATTCTCTGTTGCACTGATCAGCAAGTTCAACCTGAAGCCAGCAGTGACTGTGTCAAATGGATGTAGGTGGGATAAAGGACAGAACCTTGGGGCTGCTGGATCACACATATGCACCTGCAACTCAAGAGAGAAGCAGAAGGAAGGTGGTGGTAAAACCAGGGCACACCAGCCTCAGGTGCTGAAGTCTGTGATGAGGATAAAATGGACTGTCTGACCTACTTCTTTATCACAGCTTCCGTATATGTTCATTTCATACTTGGTCTAGTTTGCTAGTTCTTTGTGTGTGCGGGGTCAGGTATAAAAAATTAGTAGGGCCTCATGCCAGTGTCTCTACTACTTTATACTGGGCTGCAGAGATCCCAGGGGAGAAACCCCTATACCCCAGGGAGGTGAAGAAGGGTCCCTGTAGACACAACCAGCCAGTGCTAGCTGGGAGCTGGGGTTGGGGTGTCACTAAAATGTTGGAAGAGAACCCACAACCTAAAATGTTATATTTAGCAAAACCTAAGCTCTCAGAAGCAGAGGTAAGATACTTTTAGACACTAGACCACCCCCCCCCCCAAAATGGAAAGAATTTTCATGAGTGCACCTGCATTTCGGTAAATATTTAAAGAACTCCTTCATGCTGAAAGTGGACGATCCTAGAACAATTCCAGAAATCACTTCTGAAAGCAATGGTGGATGCTAAATTGTTCCTTTTTCTTAAAAATAATTCTTAATAAAGGACCATAGCTTAAAGCAACTGTGGGCCCATGATGTATGCAGAAGGAGAGTGAGACAGAAGTGTGACTCAGTCTGGCAGGTGGGAAATACTGTGTGGTAGTAGACGATGATAGCCACAAACACAGACTGTATCAGAGCTACAGAGACAGCCCAGTGGCTAAGTGGGGGAACTGCGGGGTTCCCAGCACCCACATCAGGCAGTTCACAACTGCCCATAATTCCAGCTCCAGGGGATGGGATGCCTCTGGAGTCTGCAGGTACCAGCACACAGGGATGTATCCCACTCAGAGACACGCAATTAAAAAAATAAATCTTTAAAAATAAACTGGGAAACAAGCACAGATGAACAATAAGCTAATAGTTGAGATAAAATGGATTCCCTAAAACCCCCACCTGAAACAACCTAGGAGAAGAGAGACCTAAGAACAAAGAAATCCAGGCAGGCAGACGGCAAGCCAAGAGCAAACCGGAGGCTCTAACCCATTGCTGTCAATAATGACATCGAATGTAAGTGGTTTCAGCGCTCTAATTAAAAAGCAAGACTCAATTATAAGCTAACCGTAGGAAATGAACTTGAAATACAAAGACAGAGATTAGAAGTGAAGGATGGAAAATGACATAGCAGGCACAGACAGGGAACAGGGAGGGCCGAGGGTGCAGAGGGAATGGGAACCAGCTACTGGAGATCTAAAGGGACCATGCATGCTGACCAGAGCCTAAAACAGCAAGAAGTGACAGCCCTGACTTGGCCCATACCCACTAACATAGTCCTCTGAAATTCAGGAAGAGGACAGTCACAGAATGGAGGGACAACCACATCTTCACTACTGGTGTTGCATTTAATAGTCCTTTCCTAATTACAGGAAGGGTCAGAAAGAACAGAATTGAAAACGTCAGCCACTGCTCTGGCTGACTTTTACATTCTACACAGAAAATGAAACGCACACCCACTGCAGGTGTGTACGGGCTGTTAACCCAAGCGGGCCGCATTCTGAACATCAAATAATTCTCTAGTTTAAAAAATCAGAGCTGGTACCGAGGGTCCACTGACTCCAAGGAGAGACAGAGCTCATCACATATGTCGGGTTTTAAGAACGGCAGTGCTCAGGAGCTGGGGGTGGAGCTCAGATGATCCAGTGCTTGCCCAGCATGAGGGGGCCTTGGATTTAACCCCCAGTGTGTAATAAACTAGAAGTGGTGGTGCACACCTGTCATCCCAGCATTCAAGGGGTGGCGGTATGAGGACCGGAAGTTTCAAGTCCTCCTAAGCTACCCAGTAAGTTCGAGGCCAGCCTGAGCCACAACGTTGTTCAACTGTCTACCTACATTTAGGAATAGGGATAATTAGGGCCAAAGTTAATATCCTACGGAATTTGTAGACATACCTTAAAAACTAAAGATTAGTTCACTCTACCTGTGACTCCATTCCACCTCAGATTCAAGAAACATGAAGAATTTGGTAGGTTTACCAGTCTTTTCTCTGAGATGGAGAAATCTGAAGCAAATCCTAAAACTGATGCTCATCCCCAAGCAGGGCAGTGCATCCTTCTACACAGCTGGGACGTCACTCGCCCCTCTACACTGCTGGGTATGTCGTCATTTGCCCCTCTATATCGCTGGGTATGTTGTCATAGGAACATAATCCTGCTCACACTTTACCTCCAGGGTCCTCAGGACCAGATCTTGGAGCTGCAGAGGTCAGGGAGGGAGTGAGCTCAGCTTGAGAAGCAGTAAGCCCAGGGCATTGTAGCCCAAGGGGCATAAGTGGGAAGTACCAGGGGAAGGTGGTTAGACGGGGCAGGTTTCTACAGCTGCCAGCACCACAGGCCCCATGGGGCTAAAACAAAGCATCCGTTCTCTCAGAGTTCTGAAAGCTGAGGTCCAAGGTCAGGTATCACAGAGTGGATTTCTTCTGAGGTCTCTTTCCTGGCTTGTAGGTATCTGGGCATCCAGCCACGTTCCCTCTCCCCCCGCCTTGTATCATCTCTATTTTGCACAGTTGGGGTCTCCAGGGGATGTACACGCCATCTTTTCTACCTGGCCTCCATCCTCAAAAGCCTTCTTTCTCTTGAGCTGATGAGATGTTAGGCCAGTGAAGATGCTTCAGGCAGCCCCGAGGACCCGAGTTTGGTTTCTAGAACCCTTGTGAGGTTGGAAGGAGACAACCGACTCCACAAAGTTGTTTTCTGACCTGTGTACTCATGCTGGGCCATATGCACCCCCTCCAACAACAATAAATTCTTTTCTGTCATACCCACCCCCCAAAACATGATAATAAATCACTTTCATATCCCCACCTCTTGGCAGGTCTATTACTTTATTGGTCAATTTTTTCATTACCAACTTCCAATGTATTAAATTTTCCCTTTTTTACCAACACATATTGATTGTATGTGTTAATGAGATTCAGAGCAATATTTCCGTCCACACGTCTGCTCTGATCCAATGCTGCCTCCCTACCTCCCTTCTCCCTTTGTGCAGTATTTCTCCTATCTATTTGGGCTCTTAAAATTTTGACAACTGTTTTTCATTTCTAGAATTTTTTTTTGTGGTAATTGCTATTTTGTTTTTTTTTTCCTTTTTTTTTTGTTGAACTATATACATTTTCCCCCCATTCCCCTTTTCTCCTTCCCTCTCCCCCTCGACCCTCCTCCCTGTCCCCCATGCTCCCAATTTACTCAGGAGATCTTGTCTTTTCCCCTTCCTAGGTGGATCCATTTATATCTCTCTTAGGGTCCCTTTTGTTACCTAGGTTCTCTGGGGTTGTGGCCCATATGCTTGGTTGTCCTTTGCTTCATGTCTAATATCCACTTATGAGTGAGTACATATTATATTTGTCTTTCTGGGTTGTTTCTAGCATCTTAAAATTAGACCTTCCCTCTGTTTTTCTGTTGTTGACTTATCATCTTTGTTTTGTTTAATCTCTGGGAACTATAAGCTTATATAGTGAGAGAACATCTCTCTTTATGGCCTATGTGCTTCAGTCTCCCACTGGTTAAATGCATGGGCATGGTTTCACAACATTGGTTTTAATTTGTGTCTTGGGGAATTGGGCATCAGCATCTTTTCAAACCAGTGGGTTTTTTGTTTTGTTTTGTTTTGTTTTCTGTCCTCTGCCCCTGGTGTTCTTTGACGTGTGGGATTTGTAGGTATCACCTCTTAGAACCTGAGAAGTTAACTCTGCAGTTAGGAGCTTATGTCCCAGGATACTGGAGCTGTAGGCTAACTTGGTGCCCATATTGGCTGCATGGATATCTCTGTCCCCAAAAGATAACAGGTTCCTTTGTCCCCAGCTCACAGACAGAGAAGCCTTACAACAGCCCAGTTCTTGCCACCACAAACCCCTGGTCCATGTGGCCAGATTGAGCTGCACCTGTACTGAAGCAAGTCACTTCTGTAGGGAGAATGGGCATGCCCACCTCCCCCTGGCCTATGGCTTCTGCTGAATCTCCTGTTGCAGTGCTGTCTTATCCCAGGCTCTCCGGGAAACTCAGCTTACCTCATGAACATTAGAAAGTTGGAAGGAGAGAACCGACTCCATAGTCTTGTCCTTACACTGACCCTACACTCATGCTGTGACATGTGTGCCCCCAACATAAATCCCCCCCAATGACAATGACAATAAATCCCTTTGGTATTTCCCACCCCTTGACAGGTCTATTATTTTATTGGTCAATTCTTCATTGACCAATGCCAAGAGCTGTTGGCTTGGATGACTCCAGAACAAGTGTCCCTGGCTTCCCCAGGAATAATTTTTTTCTCTGACTGTCCTGGACCATGTTCCTACCCTTGGTCCCTTTTGTCTGTTGCAACTTGATGCTCTAACATGGCTTTCTGTGGCTCTGATAGTGACGAGCGGTGTTGTCCAGTGCCAGCCTCTAGCCTGGTCCTTAAAAGTACGTCTCTGACCTTGAGAAGAGGGTGAACACCAGTGAAGGAGCATGAGAAGGCTCTGGACATCCTTAGGACAAAGCTTTGACCTTGACAAGCCTTCGTCGCTCCTGTTCTGTCCTCTAGAACCTCAGCCTCTCATCACTGCCAGGGCTTTCTCTGTCGGCTTGTTTCCCACAGCTACCCCAGCCTCCCTGGCCCCAGAATCATCGGTGCAGGTGGTCTGTTTTTGTGTTTTTCCCATTGCAGGTCTCCTTAGTAGGCCGCACTGCAGGATACCCTGTCCTTTGCTGAAACTGCTCATGGCATTTTACTGTCCCATTCCCAAAGCTAGCACAGAGACTGTTGTGTGTTCACGGGTGTCTCAGGAGCTTGGCCCAAACAGGGAAGCTCTGCTAGTTATGTCTGGGAAATGTAAGGCATTGCTCTTGGCTAGTCCTGCCTTTTTAGGGGGTGTCTTGGCAGTCCTGAAGAAGCTTACTGGCTTCAAGTTCACAGGGGCAGAAACAAGCCAGCTCTCTATACTTGTCTCTTGGCTAGGGGTGGAGAGGACATCTCTGGTCCAACCAGGAAAGAGATCAATGCAAATTATTGGAAAGGGACAGCTCAGCGAGAAGGGGAAGCTGGAAGCTCAGCAGCGATGGTTGTCATAAGAACGGAATGAAAGTCAATACAGACTTTCATTTACAGACAAAGTCACACAGAGAGGCCCCTGACGACTTCTGATCAATGCTAACCTCTTTGTTGTTAAGATTTCTCCCAGGCGAGGGTTTCCTCCCCAGGACCCAAGTTCTCAGCTCTGTTTGTCTAGGTACAATGCTGTCCCCGTTGTTCATTGGAGGGAGGGAAATCTGCTATTCATTCAGCGTGTTCCTGGTGTCCCTGCACGGCAAGAAAAACAATTTTCACTATAAAAAGAAAATAAAAAGAGAGCGAGAAAAAGAGGGCTATTATACCACAGGGTGAAGCCAGTTGTGCTCAGGAGAACACACAATGGGAAACGTTTCTTGCGTAGAGAAAATTGCATCCTTGCCCAGGCACAGAAGGTATTTGATCAAACCTTGTGGGAGAGGACCAACAGCCAGAGGAGCAAGGCTGCTGTGGGGTCTCTCCCTCTCAGTGTCTCCTACCCAGTCCTCCATAGACCAAGCAAGGGGCCAGCCAAGGGCAGGGCAGGGTATACAGAGTCTGGGGTGTTCTTTTATATGTGATGGAAAAGTAAATGTTTAATCTTAATTTCTTAAAACCTTAATCTTAGGACAGTGGCACTTTATCTGTGGGTGGAGACCCTGCTGTTCCCCTGAGCTCTGGAAGGTGACTGGATTTCTGTCTCTGAAGAGTTGAGCTTTTCTCTTGGTTCATGTGTAAATAGCCAGTCACTTCTAGCACACACATAAGAGCATACCTAATAAGGTTACCTATGCTCTCCTGGTTTCCTGTATGGGGGACAGTCCCATGGATTTGGTTAAACCTGCTTGGGTTTTCTTTAAAAAGGTCCCCTTCTAACTACTTACCATGGGTACTTTCTGGATCTTTTTTTTTTTTTTTTTTTTTTTGAGACACGGTTTCTCTGTGTAGCTTTGTAGACCAGGCTGGCCTCGAGCTCACAGAGATCAGCCTGCCTCTGCCTCTGGAGTACTGGGATTAAAGCCAAGGCTGAGACCCAGAGCTGGGGAGACCTCTGTCTTGGACAGGCTCTAGAAGGCATAGACACCCATCCTGTTTACTAGTTACTTTTCTTATTTCTTACACCTGGTAAAAGCAACTTAAGGCAGAAAGGGCTTATTTTGGCTCATAGCTTGATGATGTCGGCCATCATGGCTGTGAAGGTCTGGTGAAAGGGATATGAGGTACTGAGGCACCCTGTCACATCTCATCCACTGTCAGGATGCCATCCTGGGACCCCAAGCCATGGGAGGTGCCTCTGATGTTTAGGGTGTCATCCCACCTCGGCTAACTTAATATGAAAACACCCTCACAGACGTGCTCCGAGGTTTGGCTCCTAGGTGATCGTAGATCACGTCAAGTTGACTGTTGTCATTAGCTGCGTCTTGCCAGCTCTATTTTCTGAGTGCCTCTTTCGCCCTTATTGGTGGGCTTGTGCAAGCAGGTGTTTTTGCTATTTCCCCTTCTAGCAAAGCTCTCTGGGGGAAATCAAGTGTTTACTGCATCTATCTTTATTGCTAGCAGGGGCAGGGGCCTGGCCACAAGGACTGCAGGGAAATTGGCACACAGAGCCCCACTGTGTAAAGGGAAAAAGGGTTGCCTTGCTGTGTGGACTAGACTGTTTGAAGGAGTGTAGACCTTCTGGCTAAGAAAGCAAGTGGTAGTGGGGGTGGTGGGGGTGGGGTGGGAGTGAGGGGCAGGGGTGGGGGTGAGGGGAGGAGTGAAAGCAGGAACCTGCTGACCTGGCTTAACAGCCTGCTTTGTGAGTCCTGTGGGTGGGTGGAGTTCCAAGACCCCTCCTCCAGGATCTGCTTGTCATTATTCTGGAAGCTGCAGCCTGTTGCTGGAGTTGTCACATGACTGAGGCTGGGCTGCAGCCCTATCAAGCATGCAGTTCCCCTTGCTGCCTACATGGACTGTTCTGTCTAGCTATCCATCACTCGCTTCCAACAGACTGCTTTTCTTAACTGCATTGTTGCTGGAAAGGGTTGGAGAGAGCTTGGTTGCAAAGGCTAGATTTCAGGTCCTCCTGGATTCTGTGTCTGGTTCCACATGCCTGTCACCTCCCAGGACAGACATGAGCAAAGCTCACTGCACTTAATGCCACATAGGTCTCTGTGGTACCAGTGAGGAGCTGCACTGTGCCCTGGACTCACAGTGAGCATGGACAGCACTCCGGAAGACCCAAGGGACCAGGCACTGGTGGGTAAATCAGCAACATCCTTCCCTGATTAGGCAAACCCAAATCAAAGTCTCGTGTCCAGTGCCTCAGCCAGAGACACCTGGGTCTTTTCAGGCTGTTGCAATTGTTCCCTGGTTGTCCCCTGGGTCTCCTACACAGTATCCCAGGATGCATGGTTTAGTTCGGTAACACTCAAGAGGTCCTCCAGATCAAGGCATCCAGCTCTTCACTCTTGCCCCATCGGAGCCCTGGCCCCAAGTCACTGAGACTGACATTGTCACAGGCACCTTGGCTTCCTCCCATGAAGATGGTATGGGAATAGTCTCTAGTTGAGGGTTAGAAGACCAGAAGGTAACCGCCATGGAAGTGATGAGACCAGAAAACAAGCTGTTCTGGTAGAGCAGGGCCCCCGAGCAGCAGTTTTGGGAATGTCCTTGCTGGAGGCTAGGGATGTCAGGAAGATATTCTGATTCCTGTTCCCTGTAATCTCCTAAATGGGCACCTCTGCCTGGAGGCCTTGTGACACCACCAACTAACTCTGGTTCTGGTATCAACTATTATTATTATTATTTTTTTTCTGAGACAAGAGTTTCTCTGTGTAGCCCTGGCTGTCTTGGAACTCACCCTGCAGACCAGGCTGGCCTTGATCTCACAGAGATCCACCTGCCTCTGCCTTCTGAGTGTTGGGATTTAAGGTATGTGCCACTGAAGGGACCAGCTCCCCTTTCGACAGTCATAACGGCCGAACACATGCTTGTCTGACCTTGTCCTAGACACTAGAAAGTCAGATGCCTGCCTCGTGACAAGGAACCAATCAGAAGTTAGCTGGTGGCACTATGCTTTACGACCCTGGGTGTACACACAGCAATGACGCAGAGCATAGCAACCACCCTGGGAGGGCCTATGGGCCATAACAACCAGTTGACCAATCAACACAGGGCAAGCCCTCCAAGCCTGGAGGCACACCAATAGTGAGGCTGTGTGTACCCCTAGACATTTTCCTTACACTGCCCTACAAGATCTCTTGGGAGGCCCTAGGAGTTGTCTTTTGCTAGCCATCCGCCATGGCCGGTGGATGAAAGACCCGAGCTAACATGGGGTTACATTACAATAAAGCCTCATGCAGTTTGCAGCAAGCTCTTGAATCTGCCTGGTGATTGGGGTAACCGTGGTCGTGGCCTGGGACCCCGGATACCTGAGTTTTCTGGGGGTCTAACACCACCATGCCCTGGCTTCTAGCCTCAAGTATTTAAAAAGTTGCCAGGCTAACGACTTAGGGTACCTGTTTCCTGGGACCCCCCACTGCTGTATAGGAGCTCTCAGCCCTTCCTCCCTCCCTCCCTCCCTCCCTCCCTGACTCCTCCTCCCTTCTTCTCTCTCTCCCTCCCTCCTTCTTAGCTTCTATCTATAAATCTGTAATAAATTTCTCTTTAAAACTCACCCTCTGTGGTTTGTGAATTTCATTCTTTGAATGTGAGAGACAAGAACCCGAAAGCCACCGGCTTGGAGTAGCTTAGTGTCCATTGAGTTTCCAGGACTCTAGCATCTTGCTCTCAGCACAGGCAGAGACAGGTTTTGTCCTTCTCAAAGATGCCCTGATACTCCTGTGTCAGCAGTGAAGGAAGGGTGCAGGAGGTTCCCAGGTGTGTGACTCTATTACCATCACAGCTGGCGCATTATCATCACCTCTGTAAGATACTGTATTTTCTTCTTTAAAAATAATTTAAAATTTTTCTTTATTGTGCCTTGGTGTTTTGACTGCATGCATATCTGTGAGAGGGTGTCAGGTCCTCTAGAACTGAAGTTACAGACAGTTTTAAGCCACCATGTAGGTGCCAGGAATTGAACCCGGGTCCTTTGGAAGAGCAGTTGGTGCCTTTAGCCACCGAGCCATCTCTCCAGCCCCCGATACTGTATTTTGAAAGCATGGAAACGTCATAGGCTGATGGCCCTAAGGCTCTAGTGAGCTAGCTCAGGCTACCCTGGCTCTGATGAACTAGCTCAGGCTACCTCTGACAGGCAGGGGTGGGGAAGTAAGATGGAATCCCAGAGGTTCTCTAAGGGGCAGGATGGGAATGTATGATCTCTTCAAGTCCGTCCACCATGTATCAGTGTGTGAGAATCTGGGGGGGAGAGGGGTCTGTAAACTTACTATAAACTATAAATAGGACAAAGTACAAAATGTTCTTCTAAAAAAGTTACATAAACTATGATAAGTAAATATACTTTGTAAAAAGGAGTTCTTGGCTGGGTATTGGTGGCAACATGCCTTTAATCCCAGTACTTGGAAGGCAGAAGCAGGCAGATCTCTGTGAGTTCGAGGCCAGCCTGGTCTACAGAGTGAGTGCCAGGACAAACTCCAAAGCAATACAGTGAAACCCTGTCTCAGAGGAAAAAAAAAAAGAGTTCTTTATTGGCTTAGATAATAAAAAGCTGGAGTCAGATACAGAGGGAAATGCTGAGAGATCAGAGAGAAGGAGCAGCCACAGCACACCTTAGCTCCTAAACGTCTTAGTAGAGAGAGAGAATGATATCCTGTTTCTCCCTGCTTATATCCTGTTTCTGCCCAGCTACGTCACTTCCTGTCTGTCTGTATAGACCTCCAGACCTCTATGGTTAGCTAGTGGCAAACTCCATTCTCTGGCCCCCAGACAGGCTTCATTTGTGCAAGAAAGATATCACCACATATTCCTCTTTTTGCCTAAAATTAAAAAGGTTATAACCTTTTATATAATATAACCTTTTATATAATATGAGAAAAACTATGCACAATAACTATATGCAATATATACATGGTAATAAGTACATTAACAATGTCCAGTTCATAAGCATATGACAAATTCCAAGAAAATGTTCCATTATCTATTCTTTCTTGATGAGTCCAAAGTCTTGTACCTAATTTACTTTCTATTCTAATTTGGGTATCAAATTATCTTTTAATGTTTTTTATACCTATTACACTTAGTACATCTATAGTGAGTTTCTTTACTGATTCTGGTAAACAGGGAAAAGTATAACTATACTATTTAGTCTTCAACTCCCTCAGAGACTTAAAAAGGAAATAATATTAACTGAGTAAACAGGAAATGTGAGCAAGTGACTTTCAAAAAATGTGATAAATGACAGAAACAGCTGACTAACTGGACAGTAACTCAATATAACTCTGCAACGTTGGGGCATCCATCTTTGGCCCATAGGCCACAGTGTGTCTGCAAGACTTCTCAGTGAAACAGGAAATTTTAAACGGTCCTCCTCCATTGGCAGTTTTATAGCCATTTTTCTCTGTGTCCTGCAGAATGTCTGCCACACTCTTCCATTAAGCAGGAACCCTGAAGGACTGTCCCATCTTGTTTTTTCAAGTTCAGCAGTCACTTTCCTGTGGGTCCTGCATGTCTAGTTTATACAGCAACAGTCAAACAGTCGAGGCAAGAGCAGTTTTTTGCCCAAATGGCTAGTCTTGCCATGTCAAAGGCAAATTCCATAACGAGTTTCTTCAATACCCATCTTCCCATCTTCCTCTCTGACATAATTGGTGTTGCCAGGAGCAGTTGTGTCTCATTGTCAACAAAAACCCTAAACCATTTTAAACACCATATTCTGTGGGTCTTTGAAAGGTTTGAAGAATATCTATCCATTTGAAATATATCTCTGTATATTTAGAAAATCTAATTAACATAACTAAGTTTTGATTATTATAGGTAACTACAATCTGTATTTAATTATACATTACATTTTTATGGTTATGGTTTCATTAGTTATGATATAAAAAAGCTTCTACTCATAAATATAGGATAGATAGGAGAATATTTTCTTTAAATTTTGCCAAGTGTTAATGGACTAAATATTGTTAACTATAGTTCTTACTTGATAACTGTCTTGTTATATATAATTTTGCTATGTTAAAGTTAAAGCCTTTCTTTGTATTTAGACAGAAAAGAGGAGATGACGGGGGATGTCCTTCTCTATATGTTTCTCTTAATGGTTGATGAATAAAACACTGATGAGCCGATGGCCAGGAAGGAAGCATAGGAGGAGCTACCAGACTAGGAGAAGACTGGGGAGAGGAAGGCAGGAACAGCCCAGAGGAAATGACACCATGTAGAGACCAGGAAGATAGGGCATGCCGGACATTCTCTGGTAAGATAAGTCCATGTAGAAATACATAGATTAGTAGTTATGGGTTAATAGTTAAGAGAGAGCTAGCTGGGCTGGAGAGATGGCTCAGAGGATAAGAGCACGGCCTGCTCTTCCAGAGGTCCTGAGTTCAATTCCCAGCAACCACATGGTGGCTCACAACCATCTGCAATGGGATCTGTGCCCTCTCTGACCTGCAGGAGAACACTGTATTCATAATAAATAAATCTTTAAAAAAAAGAGAGAGATCTAGCCAGTAAGAAGCCCTAGCCATTGACCGACAGTTTAATAATTAATATGTCTCTGTGTGCTTATTTGGGGCTGAAGGGCGCGGGACCTGGAGGAACAGAAACCTCCATCTTCAATAATTAAAAACAAAAACATTTTAAAAATGCTCTAACATGTCCACATTACCTCTGTAGAAAAGACAAAGGCCTAGGAGAGATATTCTTGGTTCTTTTCACATGACCAGAGATGTTAAAACGCAACACCAGATGTATTCCCTCACTGGACTTGTATTTGCTTACGCTAACTGTCGGCCTCATAGTTTGCTTATTTTCATAATAAAAATAAAAGTGTTTTGTTGATGCTACTTTTGAGCTCCAACATCCGGAGTACCCCCACTTTCCCACTCAGGCCTTTGGAATATCATTCGATCTTCCCACTGGCCATGTTGTGGGAAGACATCAGGGTTCCCCGGTGGGAGAGGCAGAGCAGAAAGAGCTCTCCTAGGAACCTAGCCAAGGACAGGGACGAGTTTGGGCCTTGATGGAGAATGGGCCATCTCCTCTGTAAAAGGCAATCAGCTCCCGGCATTGGCAGACCTGGTGTGTTGCATTTCAAGTGTGTTGCTTGTCCTCTTGGCTAACCAGGTATACTCACCCAGCACATGGCCACCCATTGAGAGGCCTCAGCTGGCCTCATTCATTCTTCATGTGTGAATGACCCAGAGGAGCCAGCCCAGCATGCTCCTGAGTGGGTGTGGCTCGCTCTCAGTTCTGAGGGCTAGAGTGGGGCAGTCACACCACAGGGCCACAGGGGAAGCAGGGAGACCAGAAAGGAGACATGCTGAGACAGAGGCAAGGGACTTCAGAAAGCAGAGCAGAGTGACAGGCCAGGTGAGTCACTCAGGGGCTGAACTGGGGGGTCTTTAGGAAGGATTGGAAGCAGGGGAATTGGGTCACGATTAAAGGAGTGGGAGGGAACAGAAACAGGACTGGTTGTGAGGCAGCCAGGTGTTGAGGGTGGGCTGCAATCTTTCTCTGGTCAGCAAGATTATTAAGGGTTCGAAACATCGTAAAACTTAAAAATGGTGACTAAGATAAGACTCTACTCACCATTGGGGCAAGACCTCTTTCCGTCCCCAGTTCCTGGTGGCTCCTAGGTTATGATCACATGACTCTCAACTCCTGGCTTCCCCTCTGTGTGGCTAGCTTCGGGTGATTGCCCCTGGGTGAGGGTCTGCCGTAGGCATGATGACTTTGCCATGGGGTCTCAATTATATCTGCAAGGGAAGTCCACCCTTAGGTACTGGGTAAGGACATGAACATGTCTCTTGGGGCCTACCATTTACCAGGTAGCAGTCTTCTTCCTGTGGGTACCTCAGATGCAGCTGTTGGGTGGCTTTTGCGTTCTTGTGCTCTGGGCTGTGGCCTTTCTTGACTGCCTTGCCATGACTTACCTGATGGCCACATTACAGATGAGGAAAGCAAAAGCTAGGAAGAGGGGTGCAGCCTCAGTTGAGTCTGCAGCTTCTCCCCAGCTACAACCCCAGCAGTGCAAGGAGGACAGTGCGAACTGTCTCAGTGAAGAAACTCCCTCTTGCACTTGCACCAGCAAGCCCCACTTCCATCCCGTTGTCCCGTTGTCCCGACACAGGGTCGTTCAGGGTTAGGAATGGCTCAAGGGTTCCGGGAATGAATGAAGGAAGCAGGGCTGTCCACTCCCCTCCAATTCCAACTTCACTTGCCCCTCCTGGCCTTAGTGTCCTCCAGAGTCACCCTGAGGTCTCTCCAGGGTGAGTGTGATGTTCAGGGGCTGGTCTTTGGGAAGCTCCTGCTGGATCTTGGCCTTCTGTCCCTACAGGGCCCTCAGGATGTCTCAGCTCCGCTGTGGGAGGGGATGTCTCGGGACCACCGTAGGGGAGGCTCTTTCCCAGCCTTTCTCGTTTTAACAGGTTTTACTCTCCAAGCTACTTCATTTCAGCATCCATTAGCAGTGGGTGGGCATCCAAGGCCACTACCCACAGCAAACCTGAGACCTTGTAACCCAGAAGAAAAGCATTTGCCCCCCCCCCCATGGGGACCGTTCTCTTCCCTCTATGAGCAGATCCTCTGCAAAACCCAATTTCAGAGGCTCCTGATGGGAGGCTGTGGGTGAAGGGGATGGCACTGCACTTCTCAGAGGGAGGTACCTTTCAGGGACCTGCCAGTGAGAGAGATTAACAGGCTGCACTTTCCCAAATCAACCCTTCAGCTTATAAGTGAGAGAAAAATCACAAGTTTCCGAGTGTGCCCGGTGGGAGCTCTGCACTAGGCCTTTTAGAGACTTGTCCGCTCATTTCTTTTCACTGGCTGCCTGTCAGGCGCCACAGGCAGGTGGTGGCCTGTTATCATGTGTCATTAGGAGCCATAGCAGCAAGGGTTTGAGGATGAGGCTCTCAGGGTTAAGCAGAGCCAGATGCTGCTAACACTGCATCCTTCAGTAGCGGCCTACTCAGAGAGCCTGGGTCTGGGATAGGGATGGGGATGGGTGGTGCTAGACAAGATTGCCACGCCCCAGAAGCATTTTGGGGCAGGGAAGACATCAGGCTTCGGCACTTTGAGTTAGGATTTAATTGTCTTGGTAGCAAGAATTTAATCATCTTGGCACAGAGGGCAGAAATGGATTGTCCCTCAACAATCGATCAACTAAAGGGAAAGAAACTGATTACTGGCTGGCAACACAGTTAGCTTAGGCTTTTGTGAGCAGCCTAGCTCAGCTTGGCTCATGGTCACTCAGCCTCATCCCATGCTCAGTGGGTCACAGGGCCAGCCACACACAAAGTGGGTTAACTCTTCCCTGGGGAAATGGCTCTTTTTGCTCTTTCATTCTCTTAGACCAAGGGGCCTTCCTGTCAGAGATGCCACAACCATTTGGCTCCAATGAAAACAGCAAATAGAGGCCTAGAGCCAGCCAGGGCACCTGAGTGTGGCTATAAGCAGAGCCTGGAGCAGGAGAGATTAGACAGGCAGGATTTGGGTGGGGCTTGGCAGGGTGACCTTCTCTGTGGTGGTGGTGGTAGGGCAGGCTAAGGACTCCACCCATCACACCTCATGTTAAAAGAAGGGCTGACTTCAAATTCTGGAGCAAATTCAAATCTCTGGAGGAGAAATGAGTGGGCGTGAGGGAGGCATGTGGAGCAGAGGTTTTGGGTCTCAAGTTGAAAAGAAAGGCACTGTGAAGATGGCAGAGCAACAAGATGGAAGGAGTCTGGGTCTTAGGATGTTTACAGGAAGAAGGAAACCTCTGTTGTGCTTATGTGACTTCCCTGGGGGCTCTGTACACAGCAACACAACCTGTGTCCTCATTAGCCTTGCCTGACATCTCCACTCAATCCCAAATTGGGATTTTTAAATCTTTGGAAATATTTTCTTATAGTGATTTTATTTCAAATTTCACTTGTCAGACTATCAATGAGAACCAAGTCTGTTTCCCATCCCCCGTAGAGTCCCTCTTTTCATTTTCCTAAGATTTTAGATCTCTTCCTAGGAGTTTTGGTTCTGTTAGCAGGACTCAGTTTCCCAGCTCTCCGAGGGCTAGAGGGCGCTGGTTCTCCCATCTTTGTCCCTTGTGGAAGGTCAGAGTGTATGGGACACGCATGAGGTATGTTGATATTGGCCTCAGAATCAAGCTGTTCAGAGATCAGGGGTAAGGAAGATGTCAGTGTGACAAGGTTCCTGATGCAACCCAGCATTTGTTAAGAAAATCAGTGTTGGCCTCAGGGAGTGTTCTTGCTGTGACCTCACCTTCTAGTGTCTGCCTATTTGATGAGTCTCTGCTGCAAACGTGGTTTCCTTCTCCCTGGGTGCAGGACCTTGTCTGAAGGGCACATGAGGAACCCACGAAGGAGCAGAAGGATTCTGGGACTGACACCGAGTCCAGCCAGCTTAGCCTGGCCTCCCCTGGATTCACTGGGCTCCGATTCTTGGGGAGCCAAGGCCAAAACGCATTTGGTGACAGCGCCTTCCTTTAGCCTTGCCCTTGCCAGAGTGTTCCCTCCTCCCAGAACTATTCAGCAAATGCTTGCTGACCCGGCCCACCAATCTGCAAAGCGCACCCCTGCCTCTCTTCCCACAGCGGAAGCAGGCCAGCTTTTCTTCAGTCTCTACTGTGCCAGTCCCCCAGCCCCCATGGGCCAGTGTTTCTGTTAGCACTTTCTGCCCATGAGGGGAGAGGAGTATGGGTGAGGAGGACATGGCACCTGGAGGCTCTACAACCAATTCCATCCTGGGCCTGAGAGCCCTGCTGTGGTACAGGCCCTTTGGGAATGCTGCTAGTCTGGGAGATGGGATGTGACCAGAGGGTGTTGAAAGGTTAGCAGTCCCTCCAAGCAGGTTGGCAGCTCCTCCGGGTCCGTTCAATACATCCGTAAGAAGGAAAGATAACCTCACTCGGTCCTTCCATGGAGATTCATCCCTGCAAAGGAGTTAAGGGGCACAGGAAGAATGCACTTAGTCCCACATCCCCAGGAGGTACCACAGTTGGAAAGGCTGACTGGAAGTGCAAAGCCGTGGCTGGTGGGACTTCCTGGTAGGAAGAGAACAAACGAAAGAAATCCTGGAGTTGCTTTGCCAGCTACTATGGAAGCTGCTGTCCTGTCTGGAGCCCCAGGAGAAGTGTTCCTAGGAGACTCCCTGCCCAGGGGTAAAGCGCTAATTTAATTCATCTCTAGTGCTGCCCTCTGACTCCAAGCAAGCTTCATTTGTCAGAACACACCACACAACCCAGGGGTGCACTGGGTCAGCAGAAAGCATACGACCGTGCAAGACACCATGAGAATGGGAGTGTGTTCTTCCAACCCAGGCTAATGGGGGACACGTTTCTGGCCACACTGGGTTTCCTATGACAAATTGCTCCAGGAGCTGAGGTGTCAGATGAGTGTGGAAGGAAATGGCTCCCACCAGCTCCACAGACGCCTCCATCTGGGGACTAAGGGCACTGTGGCAGCAGCAGAGCGGCAGGCAAACTCACTGGAAACCAAGGCAGGCTTGGAGGGACTGCCTCCAGGCTGAGCGTGTCACAACAGTCCCCAGGCCCTCAGAAGGGAAGGGAACAATGGAGGCCTCTGCCTCAGCTCCAGGCTTCTGTCTCCACAGCATCATACATCTATCTCTGTGTGGCTCTTGCTGTCTACCTTTTGCTCCTGGCCTACTGAAGTTTCCTGGGCATAGGTCACAGGACACATGCCTGGTCAAGGTGGACTTAGGAACCCACCTTTGCTGCTTTGCTCATGGATTCCATTTTGCTTGACGGAACATGAACAAGTAGAGGAGTAGGTGGGTCTCTGTGAATTATACGAAAATCCCTGGTACCAGAACAGGTATTGCTGTCAAGCCCTTCTAGTCTGAGGGCAGAGCTTAAGCTTAGGGTCACATTCAACTTTGCACCACAAGAAACATCACTATGGGCAATGCCTGGGTCCAGTTACCTGAAGACAAAGAGGTGAGGCCCAGAGGAAGAGCCACCAAGAGCTCCCAAGGTTGGGTGGGGGTGCACCTGAGACCATACAGATTCCCTTTTTCCAGATGGGGCTGTCCAGAGGGCTATCCTCTAGGTGGCGGTGTCGCTATTTTACTGCCCGCCTGAGGGTGCAGCAAGCCTGTCTGGGCCTGCCATGCCTGTGTGACTCGGACATTGGCCCTGGTCCCACACTGGGCCTGCGGGTTCCTGGGATAACTTCAGCTGTAATGGGTGGGCAGCTGGGGAGACAGAGGATGCCTGGCAGCAGGGGATGAAGGAGGAGGAGGCAGAGCTAAGCATCTGGGAGAAGGCGAAGTGAGCAGGGTGGGTAAGGCCTGGGTGAAGGGACACCCAGCTGGTCTCCAAGCAGGTAACATGAGTTGGGTCGAGAGGCACTGGCTGAGTCACATCTCACATTGACAGGTTGCAGTACAGGAATGAGTCAGCAGCAGCTGGGCCCCAGGAATAGAGATGGGAGAGCATCTCTCTGCCCCTGATGCTCTTGCAGGATCTGGCTGGGTCTGCGTAGTGACAGAGACATTGTGCTAGAGAGGCAACTGTCCCTTAAAATGGAAGGACTCCCCGTGCCACTGCATGCTGGAGTCTATCTGGGCTGCTGTAGCAAAATGCCACAAATCGGCAGCGAATGAAAACTTAGTCTCTGGAGGCTGGCATCCAACATCAGGGTGCCCGGAAGTTCTGTGTCCAGTGAGGGCCTTTCTGCTTCATAGACAAGGCTTCCTTGCTGAGTGCGGATATGAAGGAGGGAAAGGGGAGGTCTCTGGGGCTCCCTTCTGTAAGGGCTTCGCATTTGTTATTTTTCTCACCGCTTCTAACAAAACACTAGATGAGAAGCGACTTAAGCAGGAAAGGGTTTATTTTGCCTCACAGTTTGAGGGGACACAGTCTGTCATGGTAAGAGAAGTCACCGCAGCAAAGCTGTGAGGTAGCTGGCCAGTCAAGGGGTAGACAGATTCAGCTCACCCTCGCTCTTGCTCTCTCTTTTTTACCCGGCCCATGGGATGGTGCCACCCACCTTTAAAATGCATCCTTCTACTTCAGCTAACCAACTCTAAAAACTCCCTCACAGACACACCCAGAGGTCTGTCTCCATGGCAACACTAAATCCCACTAAGTTGACAGTCAGTATTAACTTCATAGGCCCTCCCTGCCTTCTGAGGGCTCTCCCCTCATGATCACAATAGCTCCCATTCCCCGTACTGTCTCCTTGCAGCCCATCTTGCAGGTTAGGCAGCAATGAACATCTTTGGGAGAACACAAACTTTCAGATCACATCACTGCAGTAGTCCTAATGATGTCTCACTTGACTTCCCTGTCCTAAGGTCATCAGGTTAGGAAGGTTGGCACGGTGGCTATTGGAGGCTAGCTTTGAGGACAAGTACTGTCCAAGTTGGAGACGTCACAGCTTGGACCCTCCTTCCTCTTCTCCAGTCTCTCAGACCCACACAGCCCAAAGCACTCTGGATTCAAGGTGCACCAGAAAGGGAGAGAATGTTCCAAAGGTGGATCTGGGGAAATGAAGGTGACATGAGCCTCAAGTGGCCAGTGAGGTTCAGTTCTGTACTCTGGCACCTTTGAGGATATCAGCACAGCAAGAGAGAGGGTTGTGGAGAGTGGGCAGAAAGCAGGTGCTGGTGACACCTGTCTGGGGCCCGTTGAGGCCCACTCTCCACTTCAGAGGCCCAGTACTAGGGGTGCAGGACTTGGCTTCTAGGCTCAGCACCACAGCTCATGGTTTGGTTTGGGTGAGCCTAAGGGCTGTGACTGAAAAAGAGCCACCTAGATACTTCAGGAAGCCCTTGTGCGGCCCCGGCAGCCCACGGGCTTGATCTCTCAGGATGGAGTTACCCTCTTGGTGCAGCACTTCCCTGCAAACTGCTTTTGTCTGCCTGGCCACCAAGTTGGTAGCCACTTTGCTTTTCCTGGGCGCCCAGTCTCGGTCAGGCACTCAGGTTCTCAGAACCGTCTTCTAATGCTTTGTCGTTGACCTTCCTGCAGAGCCGGCCACCCCAGCTCCCCTTAAGGGGCCCTGCTGGAATGAGCCCCACACAGTTGGACACCCTGGTCAGGAATCTGCCACAGCCTGAAGCATCTCCTTCCCGACTGTGGAATGGGGATGGCGGTGTCAGCAGAATCTGAGGGTGTTTGTGGCCCAGTTCACAGTGAGTTCCAATTGACAGCTGCATGACTTTGATGTCGACCCTCTGGATTACTGGATGTGTTATAATTAACTCTACTGGGAGGGTGTGGACTCCGGGGCCAGCGAGGATGTCCGAGGTTGCCTGATTAAGAACAAGAGCTACCCCAAGCCATGAGTCCAACTGTGACCATAAAAGGCGTTCTTTGGCCACTTTATTTAAAGACCAACACCACCTAGCACAGTCCATCCCCTGGTGGCCTTTGTGGCGCCTCTGAGGGCAAATCTGACATTTTTGCTCTTCACTCCTGTTTTGTACTGAAGGGACCAGCTCCCCATTTCGGCAGCCATAATAGCCGAACACGTGCTTGTCTGACCTTGTCTTAGTCACTAAGGTCAGATGCCTGCCTCGTGGCAAGGAACCAATCAGAAGTTAGCTGGTGGCGCTATGCTTTACGGCTCTGGGTGTGCTTTATGGACAAGTGCACAGCAATGACACTCAGAGCATACCACCCTGGGAGGGCCTATGGGCCATAACAACCAATCAACACAGGGCAAGCCCTCCAAGTCTGGAGGCACACCAATCCTGAGCCTGTGTGTACCCCTAGACACTCCCCTTACACTGCCCTACAAGATCTCTATGCAGCGGGTTCAAGCTGTTTTTTTTTTAGCCATCCGCCATGGGGTTAGCTCGTTAAACAACTTTAATAAAGCCTCATGCAGTTTGCATCAAGCTTTCAAATCCGCCTGGTGATTGGGGTGACCGTGGTCCTGGGCTGAGATCCCGGAGGCCTGAGCTTTGGGGGGGGGGGTGTGTCTTACAGTACCTGTCACAATTCTTCTTGGAACATCCATTTTGCTGACTTCACCCACCCAGACCTTCCTGGAGGCTATGGAACTGAGCTGCTATTGGCTGCTTAAGCACTCCCCATTCTTCCTGCTGAGCACCTTCCACTTCCTGCTGAGCACATTCCACTTCCTGCTGAGCACCTTCCACTTCCTGCTGAGCACCTTCCACTTCCTACTGAGTACCTTCCACTTCCTGCTGAGCACCTTCCACTTCCTGCTGAGCACCTTTCACTTCCTAATGAATACCTTCCACTTCCTGCTGAGCACCTTCCACTTCCTGCTGAGCACATTCCACTTCCTGCTGAGCACCTTCCACTTCCTACTGAGCATCTTTCACTTCCTAATGAATACCTTCCACTTCCTGCTGAGCACCTTCCACTTCCTGCTGAGCACCTTCCACTTCCTGCTGAGCACCTTCCACTTCCTGCTGAGCACCTTCTACTTCCTGCTGAGCACCTTCCACTTCCTGCTGAGCACCTTCCACTTCCTGCTGAGCACCTTCCACTTCCTAATGAATACCTTCGCTCTGTCTGTGTTTCCTTCGCATGTGTCTCTAGGGTGTCTGAGAGTCTGCCCTTCCTTCTGGTTCGCTTCACATGTGGTCAGAGAAGTACAGTGTGATGCAGACCCTCTGCTGGCCAGGTCGGGGCTATGGTGGTTCAATACTTTGTTAAGTTCAAGGCAGCAACGAGGTCTTCCTGTAAAAGGAGTTCTTAATTGTTCTATATAATAAAGAGCTGGAGTCAGATATAGAGGGAAATGCTGAGAGATCAGAGAGAAGGAGCAGCCACAGCACACCTTAGCTCCTAAGAGAGAATGATTTCCTGTTTCTCCCTGCTTATATCCTGTTTCTGCCCGGCTACATCACTTTCTGTCTGTCTGTACAGACCTCCAGACCTCTATGGTTAGCTAGCGGCAAGCTCCATTCTCTGGCCCCCAAACAGGCTTTATTTGTGCAAGAAAGATATTACCACACCTTCCCTCTTACTCTCTTACTTTCTCATAAGGAAGCAGCTTAGGCTGGACCCGGGTGTGAAGAGAAGAAATATGGATCTGTGAGGGTGCCAAGAACATATTCTCCAATTTCCAGAAGGTCTTTGTGATTTGAGTGGCCATTGAAAGGGGATAAGCAACAGACCTGGGCTGACCCTAGACCTCCTACCCTCCTGGGAATCAGTGGCCACAGTGGGAGAAACTTAGCTTAGCCACATGGACAGGACCAGGGGTGGGTGGGTGGCCACTGACTGTGGGTATGTCCCAGAAAAGCAGAGGTGTAAGACGTGACAAGTCTCAACAGTGAGGGAGTTCCTTCTCCCTGACACCCCCTTCTTGAGCAAGGAAGGGGTGAGTTGAAGGGGACCTCTGTGTTCTGGTGGCTTGTACAACCTCCAGGATCTCTGCACCTCCTCTTTCCTACCAAGGCCAAGGTCAGGGAGACCCAGACCCAGGCCACCAGAATGCCATTCTTGCACTGTCCTCGTCACTGGTGTTAGTGACTTTGCCACTTGCTATAGTGTATCTGTAACTCCAAGTTGGTGCTCACACAGTTTCAGGTGCCAAAGGGGTGAAAAGTTTGAGTTCAATGATGACATTTGACACTCATTCCCACTGAGGCCAAACAAGACTGCTCTCTGCATTCCTGCTTACTCATGGTGCAAATATTTCCCCAGTCTATTTAGGGCCACGTGGTTAGCATTTCTGGACCTTCTGCTGCTGATTTGGCATTCCAGGGGCCACCATCAGGGTGCTGTCGCTGTCTCGTACCCTGGGCATGCGTGACCACGTGACTCAGAAACCTATAAGAGGGGCTGGTTTCTGGCAGCATTCTGGTGCTGCCTCCTGGAGCAGGCTCCATGCTAATGTCCCACCGACACAGGTTAGCAAGGTGTCTTCAGACTGCAGCACATATCAAACCAAGCTGTGTGCTCATGGGTTGGTGAAAATGTGAGTTCCAGTGTCTTCCAGCACCAGCAATTCAGTATCCTATAAATCAGTGCTGGCCTCATGAGTGATGAGAACCTTCTCAGGAGAAATGGGAGCCACAGTCCCACCCAACTGCAAAGACCATGCTTGTCACAGGAGGCACTCAAAGCTCAGAGCTTCCTCCCTGAGCACGTGACCTTGCCCACTGATGCTTCCTGTTTAGGGAGACCTAGCTGAGCCCTGAAGCCATTTTACACTTGCACCTCTACTCCTGGGCTGGCCCTCTCTGCTCCTCCCCACCTCCACCCCCCACCCCCCACCTCCCACCCCCGCTAGTTCTGGTCCAGGAGATGTCACTGATGTCAGTGTGGGGGCTGCAGGGAGAAGCTTCAGTCCCTGGATGTGAAAGCTTAGGCTGACCCTTCTGGGCTTTGTCCTCTGAATGTGGAGCTGAGAGGCAGAGCTCCGACAGCTCAGGCCTTACCTTTCTCCACCTTGCAAAGGGGTACACTTCCTGTGCCCCCTATAAAGCAACGGATATGACTGGTTGCCATCCCGTTTTACAGGCTCTGAAACACACACTGGCTCCTACGCTCAATCTCTTGAGCCTCAGGCCCTGCCAGGAGAGTTTCAGTGGATGATAGACAGCTCCCTCCAGTGACCCAAGAATGTTGGACGCAGGTTGCAAACATTTCCAGCTGCTCTGGAGAGCTGTGAAGATACCCAAGGTCTGTGATCTTTTTTGTGGTATGGTCATCAAGTTCACTGGAAATGGACCTTAGTCCTGCCTTGTGCAGGCTGTGTCAGAAGAGGTAAAGCACGCTGCAGGAGCATGGCTGTATCTGATCTATGAGGCAGCGCTAACACATAAGCTAGAGTTTGACACATAGTAGGTGCTCAGTAGAGATCTGTCACTGGAAACATAAAGTGGAAAATCCACAAGACACTTAGCAGGCTGCCTGACTGCTAATGAATGTCTGCTTGGCACAGGCAGAAAGCTCTGGGTCTGTGGATGAATGGGCTCCCAGAGAGGCTAGAAAGGGCTTCTGTTATTGTTCCGTTGCCATAACAGTTTCCTGGGATAACTTATGACTGGGGAAGGTTTACATTGGCTTGCATTATGGAGGGGTCAGTCCGTGACCCCTGTTGTTTTGGGTTCGTGGTGACATGTCCTGTGTGGAGTGGATGGTAAAGGAAGCTGCTTACCTCACCAGGGGAGAGAGACAGACAGACAGACCAGGGTCTCACAGTCTTCCCCAGTGACATGTCCCTCAGGACCTAACTTTCTCCCACTAGGCCCCACCTCCTACAGGTCCTGTCAACTCCTGATAGTGCCATGTGACTGGGAGCAAGCCTCTAACACTCAGACTTTAGATGCCCTTCAAGGCTCAAGCCAGAGCAGGCAGTTCATTGTGTGACAGCCTCATCTTTCGTGTGTGTGTGTGTGTGTGTGTGTGTGTGTGTGTGTGTGTGTGTGTGTATGTGACGGCTTTGTCTCTGTACTACCCATGCTTCCAATCTGAAAGAAAACCCAACAGCAGCCATCACCTCCTACTCCCAAATGAGTTCAGATCACTGCAGGTGGATTTCCTCTTTCCCGGGAGACAAAGGGTGCTGCCTGTGAGGCAATGGCAGGAGCTAGCAGCAGTTCCCATCCTGCCTCCTTTCTCCCCACCCCCACCATGCTCCCACCTCCCATCCCCTTTTGGAAATGGGGAGGAAGGGACCAAAAGCATGGCAAGCAGAGGGTTTCCATGGCACACTCTCATCTCCCCGGGGTGTCTTCCTCTCATGAATTCAGAGCAGGCAGCTGTTTCACAGGCCTCAGACTACACAGGTAGAAGCCATTCGGACCGGTTGTGGTCAGTGCAGCGGAAATGTCTGTCCATGGGTGCCTGTCTAGTGACTGAGGCACAGACTCTCTGGTCTCTGGGGTTACCTGGTACAGTGCTTGGGAGCAGCAAGGGGCACTTGAAGGACTGCTATGGGGGCGGGGGCTGCTTTGGAGGTTCATGAAGAACTTTAGGTCTCTGTGATGTCAGTCTTAGATCCTCATTCTCCATGGTTGACCAATCAAGTACGGAAGCCAGAGCCTTGTGAGCTTAGGGGGTCGGCCCCACCCACCCTGCCGGAGAAGAGCATCCAGTGGGCAATCCATGGAGGTGAGGACTGGGACACACTAGCAGCTGTATCTTGATGAAGAGAAGGCCCCTTGTGAAGATTGTCCCTTCTAGGGAGCCGTGGGATGAGGGTTAGGCACACGAACTTGTCCCATGCTTCGCTTTCCCAAGTTGTTCCTCATGACAACATAGGAACAGCCACTCACTTGGGCCATGGGGAGCCACTTGTCCCTAAATATCAATACCAGGCTGGTCCTCTGGCCCCTCAGGTCAGCAGCAATAAAGAAGATTTTGGACTCCAGGGAAAGGAGGGGAATGCTTGAATCTGTGGTATGGAGGAGCAGAGGGACTCTGGCCAGCTGAGACATCAAGTATCGCACACACACGCATGCCAACACTCTCAGCAATGCTGTCCTGTCTTGTCAGGGTGGGAGTCAGTGGCAGAGGTGTCTGGTCAGCCACCATTGCCAGTGTCCTCCATCCTGGAAACCCTCCTCAGCCACTTGGAGATTGTCTTAGTTAAGCAGGAACCGGAAGCAGCTCTACTTCCTGTCCAGCTTTGACTCCTCATCACGGTATTCTGTTGGGGGTGGGGGGTGGAGGGATGGGGAGGTGGAGCAGGAGCTGGATGGGGGAGGGGTGGATTGCCCAGTCTGCCCCAAGGGCTTGGCTAATGCCTTCACCAGGCAAAACAAGAGCATGTTTGCAGAGCCACTTCCAAAGTGCAAGGTCTAATGTCACTTAACAGTGAAGCAATCTGAAGGCAGAAGGGGATTTGGCCTGGTATTATGACGGGGCAATGCCTTGGAGACTGCCATGGTGATGGGAGCTTTGCCTCCTGACCCCACACCTGAGCCATGTTCCCTCTTCCAGATCAAGTGTCCATCGATGAGAGAGCAGAGCGTGGCTTTCCCTGTCTTTCCTGGTAAATGTTCAGTTCTGGAGCTCACAAGTCCTGGCACCACATATTTCTTTTGGTGAAAGACACTTGGTGCTTAGGAGCTGGAGTGGCTCCTGGGCCTCTCACCATCAGGATACACAGTAGTGGTGTGCAGGGGGCTCACTGTCATCTTCCCAAATTGTGTTATTCAAAAGAGTGTGATGGAATTCATTAAGTACATCACTTCACAGTAGCTGTGGTGATTGGAATCAGGTCAAAAGGCACCAGATGTGTCCCCTTCGGTCCTAGTGATGAGCCCGAGGCTGTGATGACCTCCGTCCTTGGTGAGGGTGTGTCCTTGCCCATCTCCTTGGTTCTTCATTTATCTACCAGCCCCTTCCCAGGTCGCCTAGACTTCCAAGCTAAGATCGAGGCCCCTCCAGGAGCTGGTGAGTGTTTCCCTCCCTGTCTAGCAGGCTTCACTCTGCCCCAGCCTGGCAGATTGTGTGTTCACCCTCAGAGACTATTAGGCATTACAGTGGAGCTGTGGGGGCTGCATAAGATCTACCCATGACCCAACGTGAACAAAACAGCAAACTGGCATTTAACTCCTGGAAGAAACAGGAAGGGCTTTCTCTAGAAGACTTTAGAGGGAGCATAGTGGGCCACCACCTTGACTCTTGAGGGTCAGGGATCTAGGGAAGAAAAAGTGGTCCAGATGGGCAGATGGAGGGGCTGAGACAAGTGTCTGCAAGCTTCTAGCAGCAGGGTGAGGTGGCAGCTGAGGTATGCCACCTGATTCCCTCAGAGCCCATGCTAGCCATGGGTAAGAGGTGGGACCCACAGAGTTTTGGGACAGGAAGCTAGGCCTGTGGCTTCTGGGCCAGCCGGAGTTAACAATCATGGAGTTTCTGTGTAAACAGGGTTGGGGCACCAGGGCCCTGAGTGATGGGATTTAAGTCACGGTTTCAACATAAACAGTCTTTGTTGAGTTAGCCTACAGCTGTTAACCTACCCGTTTCCTTCCCGCCTCCTCCCTCCTCATCCTTCGGGCTTTTAAATTAAATTTAGGGCATCTCAGAGGGTTTCCTTTTATTGTGGTGACAGATGTAACTAAATGAAGACTCTTCAGAAGAGGCCCATACCCTGGGTTAGCCAGATGGGCCCAGAGGTCATCCCTTGTGTCCTCATAAGAGAGAGGCAGAAAGAGATGCCAGACATAGCAGGCAGCCATTACATGAAGGAGGAGAGAGCAAGCAATGTGGCCACAGCCAAGGGCTACCCAGGGCTACTACAATCCAAAACAGGCAAGAAGACTTTCTCCCAGAGTCTCCAGAAGAGCGTGGCCAGCAATCACTTTGACTTTGTGGCATTCAGAACCTGAGGGGTTAGCCATTTTGTGTCAAGACCCACCTCGAGGCCTGACGGGAGTTATAGACTGAAGACTTTGTACCTCTCCATGACTTAGAATTCATGTCGCCCATCTGTCTCCCTGGCTACACCTTACCCATTCACCTTTCTCTTTCTGGGAAAACTTCCCATGGTTCTCAATAGATACCATCAGATGGGTCCTGCTCAGAGCCAGATGGACAGATGTGAGGTACAACATGGAGACTCTAATTTGGGGTGCCTTGGCGCCCGGCTAGTCCCGTCTCACTTACGTAGGCGTGGTGACTCCATGATGGGAGGTTTCCTAGCTCAGAGAAACAGCTGTGACCATGTCATCTTATCCATGTTTTCAGGGCCGTGTGACTCAGCAGGAGTCACAGACATCAGCACCTACATTTAACCCCTCTGAATTTTCTAAAAGCTGCTGAGCTACCTTGTCACCCCAAACACATTTAAGATGGTTCCCTCCCTCCCTTTGATCCTTAGAGGTGGACCCTATCCCCAAAGCTCAGGAAACTTGGCTTCTGGTGCTCATTACATTGTTGCTTGTCCAAGGTGTGCAAATAATGACTGGGGTCCAGGCCAGGTGGCACAGAGCCAAAACAAAGGCGAACAAAGCTACAGTGGAGTCTAGCAGCCTCAGGGCCCTGGCTTCAACCGGCTGCTATATGCAAAACACCCCCTTTCCTCTCTTCCTTGCAGCAATCTGTCTCTCTAGGGTAAAAATAAGAAGCACATTTACCATTCAACTGGCATCGCCTGCACACAGGCCCTGCCTGCATCAGTGTGTCTGCTATCTGGCAGCTGTTCAAGAGGCACCAGCTACCAGAATGTTCCTAGTTTCTCCACATGGGAACAGGTGTAAGTTTCCATTCACAGGGCTCAGGAGCAAGAGACTCTCTACGTCTATGGTAAGGGCATAGTCATCACAACAGTGTGGTCTTACTGGAGAAGCAGAGGCCCGGATCTGTGACCTGCTGATTTCTGACAAAAGGAGAAAAGTGATTCAGTGGAAGAGGGGAATGTGTCGCTGGAGCAAAGTCGAGGCTGAAAAATGGCCCTTGGCCTGAGCCTCAGTGCTGCTACTGAAATGAACTCATCACGGGTCACAGATTAACGCAAACCCCACACTACAAAATGCGTAGGAGAATCGAAACTCCGCAAGCTCCAAGGTCAGGGAAAGAGGGCTCAGGTGTAACACCAGAGGCACGAGCTGCAAGAGCAAAGACAGACACACCAGACTGCGTCAAAACGAGAAGCCTGTGCTCCAAGAAAGATCTTGTGCAAGGGCTAAAAGGACGGACGTGCTACAGACCGGAGAAAATGTTTGCAAACCACACATCTGGCAAAGGACTGGTGCTTACGGTACACAGAGAACTCTCAAAGCTCAACGGTCCAAACCAAATAATGCAACTGGAACGTAGGCAAAAGACACAAGCAGGCAGACCCAGAGATACAGTGAGCAGCACCATTAGCCAGCAGTACCGCAGGGAAATCGCCCCGTGTGTGGACAGTCACTGGAAGCCAGGCCATTCTAGCTGCTGCCATCCAATAGCGCAGCCACCCTGCATGAAGCTTGGTGTTTTCTTAGACAACCAAACATGTACTTGCCCATATGACCAACTGAGTTCACTTCTGTACATTTGTCCCAGAGAAATGAAGACTTATGTTCGTACAGAGCTTGTACACAACTGTTCAGAGTGCCTTTGTTCATGACCAAAGCTGAGAGCAACCCTGAGAACCTTCTGTAGGGAAATGCCTGTGTTCTACCCACATCACTTACGAACTACACTTGCCTTGCTGATCAACTACAATGAGGGCCAGGCTGCTGAAGATGCAGTGATGTGGCCACAGTACTCTGTCTGTCTGTCTGTCTGTCTGTCTGTCTGTCTGTCTGTCTGTCTTGTCTGTCTGTGTCCCGTCCCCCTCCAGTGTCTCACTCTGTGACCTAGACTGTCCTAGAACTTGCTATCTCCCTGCCTCAGCCTCCTGCATGTTCCAGGCTTGTACCACCCACCATGTTGCCATCCTGGCAGGATGTTTCTTCCTCATGGACAGTGGTGAAGCTGTAATAGTCAATCTGCTCAGATCCCCAGCAGATGCAAGCCTGCCTGTGTCCTAGACACGCACCCTGCTATTCCACAGTGTTAGATACTAACTAGCAAGGCAGTCACTAGAGTTTTGCATGGCCAAGACTCTAGGTCACCTTGGGCAGCTGGGCTCTAGCCTGTCTTCTAGTCCTGTCTTTTTTTTTTTTTTTTTCTGTCGCTGAGATAAAATACTCTGACAAAAGCAATTTAAGGGAGAAAGGGCTTAATCAAGTTGCAGGTCAAGTCCATTGTGGCAGGGAACGCAAGGAGGTAGGGCTTGAAGCAGTTGGTTACATTGTATCTACAGTCAGGAGGCAGAGAGCAATGAATACAATACTGAATTCCCTTTCCTCATTTACACAATGAACTCCAGCAAGGAAATGGTGCAGCCCACAGTGGGTGGGTCTTCCTATCTCAGTTAAGGCTGTCAAGATAACCCCAACATCATGTCCAGAAATCCATACCCAGTGGATCCACTCGATGTAACCGTCCTAAACATTTGGGGCTTTGGGCTCTCAGACCTCTGCCTCAGCCTGGACTTCTGAAAACAGATTGCTGGAAGGGAGCTGGGAGGGGTGCCTGGTACTTAGGCTAGCTTGAAGCCAGTACCATCAGGGGCTGGGATCTGTGTTAGCTCATGGCTCCTGCTTCATAATTCTCAAGTGATGGGCTTGGGGGAAGGGTAGTAGACCCTGGTTGAAGGATCCACAGCAAGAGAAGACCAGGACCTGCTTCCAGGCCAGCAGCCCTGAATCTGGATTCCTGGCCTCCGTCTCTGCTCCAGGTGGGCCCCAGAGCCAGGCGTGGTAGAAGTGGCTTGGTCAGGGGTTACAAGGGTCCTCTCTTTCTCTGGGCACCATCATTCTTCCTTGGAGGTCTCTCCGAAGGGACATCTGGCTCCTCATTGTGAGCTGTGTTAGGTGGGGGTCAGAGGCTGGGACTGGCCTTGTCACTTTTAAGGAGCTTTTGTGGCCTGGTGTGATGACTGGGGGTGACTGCAGATTGTCCCTGTGGAGGACATTGAGGACTGAAATTCCACATGGCAAAGGAGAAGAAATAACCAAGATAGAGACCGTGCGGCAGGTGTTTGATCCATTACAATTCTAGCTGGCTGTCTTTGGGTAGCAGGTTGCTGTGTCAGTGAGCTGTGGAAGACTTCAGGGTAAGCATGTGAGTCCACAGCCCAGCAACAACAAGCCAGTGTGGCCATCAGGAGGTTCTCCTTCTGTGGGAGGCTTGCAGGCACACAGACACACATGCAAACACATACTGTGATGTATGCACCTACCCTAACCCCCCCCACCACACACACACTGTGACGCATTCATCTACCCCAACACACGTATGTGCACACACACAGAGGCACACATGCACACACTCTGGTTCATGTATCTTCCCCAACACACACTCATACATACACCCATGCACATACATTGCATATCCCATTGTCCCATAAGGACTCTCAAACTAGCACAGCCTCCACTGGGCCGGACTGGCAGCGCCAGAGCCAGTGAAACCAACTTGTCTGACTGCAGCTCCTTGACAGTAGCTTTGCTCCTCCAGACCAGCTGGGGTCACTAGACTGTGATGCTGAGGAGGCAGGTCCTGTCTTTCAGCCACTTGCTTTCATCAAGTCTGTAACGGTGGTGTGAGACTCCACGCTGAGCATGGGTTTGGGGGCAGCACCTCGACCCTTCCCTGATCGCAGCTTTAAGCTAAACCTGGTTGACCACGCTCAAGTCCTGAAGCCATTATCTCTGTTCAAGCCTGTTCCCGTGGGTGTGTGTGTGTCATGTAAGCATGTGTGTATGTATGTACGTATGTATGTATGTATGTATATGTAGTATACATATGTGAGGATGCATGTATTACATGTGTATGTGTGTGTATAGTATGTTTATATGTGCAAGCACATGTGTGTATATGTGTGTGTGTATACGTGTAGTATGTATGCATGTACATACATGTGTATGTGTGCATATATGTATGTATTCCTGTGCATATGTGTGCATATGTGCGTGCGTGTGTGTGTGTGTGTGTGTGTGTGTGTGTTGGGATGGATGCATGCATGCATTGTTATAATGGTATCAGGTTTGGAGATGCAGGAAGAATTGAATAAATTCATGAACTGAATCCCACCACCCTTTAAAAATAAATGAAACAGTTCCATGGAGTCCCTGGGCCAAGCCAGTGTCCTGGTGGATGAAGCCTCTTTCCATTGCTACCCCAGGTACCTGGCCCCGTACAGGGACTGAGAATGTAGCTGCCCTGGCTGATGTTCCCCACTTCAGAGATGCCATGCCCACTCTTTAAGATGGGCTCTCCTGGATTCCATGGACAGTCTGTTTACTGTTGTTTGCTACTGTTTTTAAAATGTTGTCCTCATCAAGGGCACCTCTCTGGAGGGAGATGCTAGTGAAGCCCTTAAGAGGCATTTTCTGTCTGCCCACGCTCAGGTTGTGAAGGTTTTGTGTGAAGCTATGCCTGTAGACACTAGGCCTGAAAACAGTCTTGGCTCATGTACCTTAGACTGTGCTGGTTGTTTTTGTCAATATGGGAGACAGAATCTTAACTGAGGAAATGCCTCCATTAACATTGGCCTGTAGGCAAATCTGAGAGGTATTGTCTTAGTTAATGATTGATGTGGCAAGGGCCCAGCCCACTGCGGGTGGTGCCATCTCTGGGCAGGTGGTCCTAGGTTATATAAGCAAAAGTGCTGGAGTTGGGGATTTAGTTCAATGGTAGAGTGATTGCCCAGCAAGCACAAGGCCCTGAGTTCAGTCCTCAGTTCTGAAAAAACAAACAAACAAACAAACAAACAAAACAAACATGCCGAGCAAGCCAGTAAGCAGCACCCCTCCATGGTCTCTGCTTCAGTTCTTGCCCCTAGGTTCCTGTTTGAGTTCCTGCTAAGGCTTCCCTTACTGATGGAATGTGAGCTGAGAGTTGCAAGCAGGAATAAACCATTTCCTCCCCAAGTTGCTTTTGGTAATGGTATTTATCGCAGCAACAGAAACCTAACTAGGACATGGACAATAGGCTAGTTAGCCTCTGGCCCATCAAAGGCCATTAGCAAGGCCAGCCAGTAGAAGAAGGCCTATCAGTAGAGGCCAGGGTCCCTGGAGGCTGGCTCCTAGGGACAAGAGAAGAGATACGCATGTCAAACCAACACAGCATTAACAGTCCAGAAAAATGTTCTTTAAAAAAGAAAAAGGAAAGGGGGCCTGGAGAGGTGGCCTCAAGAAGACGAGGACTGAGTTCAAATCCCCATCACCAGTGTAAGAAGTTGTCCTGCCTTACAGAGGTTTTCAGTTTCATGAGGTCCCATTCATTAATTGTGGATCTTAAAGCCGCACCATTGGTGTTCTGTTCAGGAAGTGGTCTCCTGTGCCAATGTGTTCAAGGCCACTTCCTACTTTCTCTTCTATCAGGCTCAGTGTATCTAGATTCATGTTGAGGTCTTAGATCCACTTGGACTTGAATTTTGTGCATGGTGATAGATATGGATCTATTTGCATTCTTCTACATGCCCCCGTCCAGTTAGACCAACACCATTTGTAGAAGATGTTTTCATTTTTTCCATTGTATAATTTTAACTTCTTTATCAAAAATCAAGTGTCTACAAGAAAACCCAGAGAACCAGCTAACCTGGGTTCATATGGGCTCACAGAGAGTGAACTGACAGCCAAGGAGCCTATGTGGGACTGACGTAGGCCCTCTGTATATATGCTATAATTGTGTGACTTGGTCTTCTTGTGAGACTCCTAACAGTGAAAGCAGGGGCTGTCTCTGACTCTGTTGCCTGCTTTTGGGACCCATTCCTCCTACTGGATGGCTCTTAGCAGAAGAGGAAGTACCTAGTCTCACTGCAACTTGATATCCCATGGCTGGCTGATATCCATGGGAGGCCTGCCAGTATCTGAGGAGAAAGAGAGGAGGAAGAAAGGATAGGGGAGGGGACTGGGAGGAGAAGAAGAAGGGGAAACTTCAATTGGAATGTAAAAACAAACAAACAAAAAAAACAACAGAAAAAAATTAAAAGAAAAGAAAAAGAAGTTGAGCTTGTTTGAATATGCCCGTGACCCCAGCACTCAGGGAGACAGGCAGATCCTGACAGCACACTAACCAGAAAGCTTAGCCAAAGTGGGGAGCATCTAGTTTGCTGAGAAACCCTAACTCAAGACAACAGGTGTGCATCCATAGAGGAAGGTAGGTGACGTCTTGCCTTGGCCTCTATGTGCATGTGCACTGGTCTCTGCGTACTTACATGCATGCAACACACACACACACACACACAGATTACACACACAGACACACACACACACACATACACACAGACACAAACACAGACACACACACATACACACACATACACACACATACACAAACACCCACACATACACACACACACACAAACACACACACACACACACACAAACACCCACACATACACACACACAAATACAAACACACACATACACACATACACACACATACACACACACACAAACACACAACACACACACACACACACACACACACACACACACACACACACACGCCTCAAAATACATGGTGCTGGGTTTAGCTCAGTGATACAGTGTTTGGGTGAGGCCTTGAGTCCCAACCCCAGCTCTGTGAAGAAAAAAATAGTAGAAGAAAGGAAGAAAAAAATTAAACAAACCACATTTAGCACAAGTTTTAGCTTTTTTTTTTCATGTAACTGAAACAGGGAAGAAGGTAGTTGCAGCCTGACGTGGAACAATGACACAGAGTCTAAACAGGTGTGTGTCACTGTACTTCTTCTGCTTCATGACTAACACCCTGGGACATCTGGGTGCCCACCGCCTGGAATTCACTGGCAGTCTCTCTCCCCACCCTTCCTCTGGTTTTTAAAAAAATCAACTTTAAAAAGAACAATTAAAACTTTTTTTAATTAATTCTGTGGGAATTTCACATGTGCACACCGCATAGTCTGATCTTATCCATTCCTAACTCCACCCCTCCAGACTCACCCCTACACCCACAGCTTTCTTCTTCTTGTTCTCTTTTCTTTTCAAACCCACTGTTGTAGCTAGCCTTATGTCAACACACACTAGAATCATCTGAAAGGAGGGAGCCTCAATTGAGAAAAATGCCTCCATAAGATCCAGCTGTAGGGCATTTTCTTAATTAGTTATTGATGGGGGAGGGCCCAGCCCATTTGGGGTGGGGCCATCCCTGGGTAGGTGGTCCTGGGTTCTACAGGAAAGCAGGCTGAGCAAGCCATGAGGAGCAAGCCAGTAAGCAGCACCCCTCCATAGCCCCCGCATCAGCTCCTGCCTCCAGGTTCTTGTCCTGCTTGAGTTCCTGTCCTGGCTTCCTTCAGTCATGAACAGTGATGTGGAAGTGTAAGCCAAATAAACCCTTTCCTCCACAACTTGCTTTTTGGTCATGGTGTTTCGTCACAGCAATAGAAGCCCTAACTAAGACACCTACCTAATTTAGTCAGTGCTGCGCCTGTAAGAATAAACGTGAGACCATCCACTGGCAAGTGGTTGACCTACCAGGGGCCACACTCATAGAAAAGTGACTCTCCCTCCCCCAGCAGCCCTCAGTGGTGGTCAACAGCTCCTCAGCCACAAGTGGGAGTTTGTAAGCCCCTTTCTTTACATGCTGAACTATTGACTGGCTAGGTCTTGTGAAGGAAAAGCAAAAAGATGTGGGGAGCAGGGCTATATTTCCTCCATGATGGTGACTCTGATTTTGTCTTCTCCTGATGCAGGGAATCCCCATGCCCCGGTGTGCTCCAGCTAGTACAGATATGACAATCTGGTCCCCTTGTCCAAGAGGGTCAGATAAAGCTCATCCTGGCAGGGCTGTGTGTGCGTGTGTGTGTGTGTGTGTGTGTGTGTGTGTGTGTGTGTGTGTGTGTGTGTGTGTACTAGTCTCAGAAGGAGAAGGGCCTTCCAAAGTGCTTGAGTGACAGGCATTGGGGATGGGCAGAGGTTGATACCCATGAGCCGTTCACTCCTTTACCTCACATGCAATGATCCTCAGGAGACTTTGGCCCCCAGCAGTCACTCAGGCCCACCTCAGAGATACAAGATGAGGGCCAACCTCAGCTGCATCTTTGCAGTGAGGTGCCTCTTGGATGAAACTTAGTCCTCTGTAGCCACACTGGTCTCATGTTCCTGGGTGGCTGTCACAGTTCTCCTGATGATTTTGTTGCTCTCCACATCCTGTTGATCAGTTGGTCCTTCAGTTGTGACATCGCTCGGAACCCACTGAATTTGGTCCAGCTCTTTGAAGCTCCCAAGCCACCTCAGGCACAAGTGACATGTTCCACCATGTCACTGCCCCCCCCCCCCTGCCTTCCTTCGAGGGAAGAAAACAGATTTGCCCAGGCACTCTGGGGATACTGATGGTGTACCTGTGGCTAGCCTAGTGTGCACTGTCCTTCCTGCCCTCTTGATGACTCTCAGAAGTAGGGGAACCAGACCATTCTGGCTGCAGTGTCCCCAGGATGCTGTAACCAACAGGGACAAGAGTGGGAGAGTTGGCCTTCTGGAGGGCATGGGAGGCTGTGTGTGAGCCCTTCCCCAGGGGGCTTTGCCCCAAGGAGCAAGTAGCTCTGCAAGCAGCCCCAGGACAACCTTCTGGCCGGGTCTCCTGAGTCTTTGCACGTATCCAGCATCACTTGTGTCCTCTCCTCCCACACACTATTTCTACATAGAAACCACCCTCGTTCTCCACAGTCTGGCTCAGAGGCCTGTCTGCCCCCAAAAGGGAGGCGGGAGTATGAATCCCACAGGAAGCTGTCCCCAGCACTGCTCCTCAGAGGGAGCATTCCTGTGGGCCCCTTGGGATCTGGCCCTGGACTTCCCAGGCCCAGCTCCTTCACAGGCAGGCTCAGCAGCATCTCCCTACGTGACTGCCCGAGGGTGCGCAAGCCCCACTAAATGTGGGTGTGTGCCTGGGGCCTGAGTGAGGAGCAATGCCTGTGTGGACTTGTCATTTGAAACAAGCCAGCAGGCAGAGACGTCAAAGCCGTGCCGGCTGAACAATGCTGCTTTTTTTAGCCTGGCAACCATCTCCTGGCAGACACTGGGAGAGGCAAGCAAGGTGCAGGGCCCTGCAGGGAGTATGGACCCTCCCTTGGAGTCTGAGACACAGCGTGGGGGAGGGGCTGGAGATAGAGGAGAGCTGTTTCCAGGGAGCCCATCACCAGCCCCTCGGGCCCCTTGGTTTCTAGCCCTAACATCATCTAAGAGTTGAAGTGTCAATGACATTTGCAGATGCTGTGGAGATGTACAAGGCAGTCGCATCAGAGCAGACACCTGGCTCACAGAGAAGCTTGGCTCCCTAAGAAGTGAACAGGGTGTTTCTTGGAGCAAAGAAACCATAGGATTTATGGGGATGTTTCCCCCACACCCCCAGAGCATTTCTTCTTAGAGTAGTGCAGATGCTCTTTGCCTGAGACACAGCCATCTGGAATAAACAAGCTGATGGCTGCTAGGTCTTCTGGATGCTTCCAGTCTGCATGGTTGGTGAGGATGGGTCCATGGTGTGTGTGGTGAAGATGGGTCCAAGGTGTGTGTTTGGGGGTGGGTTATGTGGATAACACACAGTAAAGCCATATGAGGCTGTCAGTTAGCTCTTACATCACAATACTGTGTGACAAACATCAGCTTGTGACTGTCTTTCCTACTCACTGGGCTGCTAGGCCCCTAGGGCTGGAGTTTGGTGCTCCTCCCATGTTCTTTGTTCTCTGAACCCAGGAACTGGCCCTGCAAACTCAGTTGCAGCAAGCTGAGCACACCTCAAGTCCTGCTCTTCCATGTCCTCTGAGCTCCCATGGAGCTAGTGACACGGCAAATTCCAAAGCCAGGTGCTTGAGAGCAGCCCTCTCGGCCCTTCTGAGACTCAAGGGACAGGTCTCTAGTTTTCCCTTGAGCTGGGGTGTGGTGCAGAGAGCTCCAGGCCAAGTGGACATATGCTGATGAGGGCCTCAGCTGTCTCAGAGTTAGGAAGGGGCACCTGTGACACTGGCCAATGCAAAGGCTTCGGATCTGTCTCTCTGTTGTTCAGTGCTGCAACCTCTCCTCTGATGAACACAGATGAACCACAGCCTCTCCATCTGGTTGTTCCCAAGGATTTCCTTGGGCTAGCCTGGGCAAGGACACTGGGCTCTGATTTGGGCTTCCTGGAGTGTCCTGGGGTGGTTGGGCTGGTCTCATTCAAAAAGGTCTCTTATTCCTTGCTTTCATAGGGACCAGATGTGCTGATGTGTAGCCTCTACTGCCCAGGGCTTTGGTTGTTTTTATTGAGTTCTGCACCTGGCCCTGGAGGGCAAGGAAGGTGCTGAGCAGGCTGTTTCAGACAAGTCCATCAGGAAGAATGCTGTGTGGCTACATAGCTGCTCCCCTGGCTCAGTGGCCTTGGACATCACACTGCTTCCCTTTCAAACCATCTGTGAGGGTCCACTCCCTTGCCACCAGAAGCCCCACCTGTGACAGGGACTGGAGGGGGGCTTGGCTGGCATGCCTATCCTATGCTTGGCCTACCCAACCTATCTTGTGCTTATAGCAGCCTGGAGCTCCCAGCCATAGTCCCTGAGAATCAACCCACTGCCTACTCCAAGCAGTGACTGGCTCTGCATTTGCACATGTGTGTGTGCATGTGTGTGTGTGGGGGGGTTTGCATGCGTTAGAGGGGCTAAGTTGAGTGTACTGCATGTGTGAATAAATGTGTGGGGTGTGTGTAAATTTGCATGAATAAGTGAATACAAATACATCTGTTTAAGTATGTGTGCTGTGGGTAACAGGCTGTGTTATGTCCCTGACAGGGTTTGCATGTGATATGTTTGGGTGTATATAGAGGATGTGTATGATTTTTGCATGTGGCATGTGTGGCCATAGATCTGCTACTTCCCCCAACACTGCACACTGTGTGTTTACTCTGGTTCTAATCCTGTCCTGTGGGTGGGAAATCCCAGGACTCCTGCTATCATGTCCCTCTGAGCTCCCCAGGCAGCCCCAGGGTGGCGAGTTTAGATAGGAGCTCTTTAAAGGGGGTGTCTTCTTGTTTGGGGGTGCAGAGGTCTTCCAGGAGAGTTGTCACAGTGTTTGGTATTAGTCCCTTTAGGTTGGTCAACATTAGCTTTTCCCAGACTTACTAGCCCAGGGACACTTGGAGCAGCTCAGATAATTAAATGCTTCACAGTCCACAGTTTCTGCTCAACTGTCTCAAGACATGGCTAGGTCAAACACACATAGTGTGTCTCAGTTAGGGTTTCTATTGGCGTGAAGAGACACCATGACCTCAGCAACCCTTGTAAAGTCAAAAATTTAATTGAGGTGGTGGCTTACAGTTTCAGAGGTTTAGTCCATTATCATCATGACAGGGAGTATGGCGGCCTGCAGGCAGACGTGGTGCTAGAAAAGGAACTTGATATGCAGGCAACAGGAAGAGAACTGTGTCACTGGATGTAGCTTGAGCATAGGAGACCTCAAAGCCCACCCCCATAGTGACACACTTCCTCCAACAAGGCCACACCTACTCCAACAAGGCCACACCTCCTAACAGTGCTACTCCCTTTGTGGGATTTCAGCTACCACAGTGTGTGCCTTGAAACAGAACCTGGGGATTTGTTCTCAGCCATACATCTGACCTGGAGCCACCACAGAGCCCAGCAGGGGACTTAACTGAGCAGTGGCTTAAAATCTGAGGAAGTGGAAGTCAGGAGTCTTAGGAGTGCTCCCACTTTGTAACAGGGTGTCTGAGACAGGAAGAGGAAGAGGCAAAAGGCTTGGACCAAGGTTGGGGAGATGGCTGTCTGCTAGCCGGTCAAGGTGTAGACTCAAGAGCCTTGTCCACAGAGCAAGGGAAAAAAGGCACAGGGAGAGTGGGTCTGAGCCCCCTTGGAAGACTCCTCAGAGCACTTTATGGAGATGAGGGAGGGGGAGGGGATGCTGTCTTTAGAGTCAGATTCAGAGAAAGTGAATAAGACCCGCTTTGATAAGATCACATTTTTTTGCGGGAGTCTCCGGGAAGAATAAAGAAAGATAAGAAATGGAAAAGGAGAGGATTAGGCATTCGGAAGACACTATGATATCCTGCCGCTGGGTCTGTTAGGGATCTATGAGCACCGCTGGAGATGACATCTAAGTACAGGCAGATATGGAGGAAAGCTAGAATTATCAGAAGCCCCAGCTCCAGAAAAACCACAAATCAAGTCATCCCAGGGTCCCCAGGGCCTTGGTGCTTTTTGCTGGAGAGGCAGCATACCTGCAGAGGCTGCAGGGGCTGTCACATGGCCTTGCCCAGCAGGGGTTTTCAGCCACTTGTGAAGCAACTGTCTCCTCAGTGTTGAAGAAATTAGTTCCCTCCTTTTGGTCTGGTGGCCTGTGTCCCTAGGTTGCCCAGATTTTTCAGACAGATGCAAACAGGAGGCTATAGCAGGTATATGATCCCAGGCCCCACTGTGTTCTCTTGGGGGGGGGGACATCTAGGGTGTCGTGCTATCCTCCTTCCAGAATAGCCCTGTACAAGACTGAGCCTGAAGCTACTTCCTCTGTCATCCTCAGGACCATTTGTACTGTTGGCCATCAATTGCCATGGCTATCACTGGCTGCTGCATGGTGGTCACCTTGTAGATCCAGTTGGCTGGCCCTGATCCACACCCTCTGTGGGCACAGATCTCAGAGCCAGGCTTATGGATGGTATTGGGACCCCTCACCCAGGGTAGCACTTTCTGAGTTTGAGTGGTAGGTGGGTCTTGGGGAAGGTCCATGGAAGCTTGCTTCTAAAATGTCTGACATACTCCTGAGGACAGGGTGACTCTTAGAGCCGGTGTCCTTGCAGCTGCTGTGGGGTCGGTGGCCAGTGTTCATGCTGAGGCTGATGCACACACTCATCCATCCAATCATCCACCTGTGGTGGTTGGTTTTAACTGCAACAGTGACACAATCTTATAGAATAACTTGGGAAGAACATCTCAATGAAGGATTGCCTGGGTCAGGTTGACCTGTGGGCACACCTATGGGGAAGTGTCTTGATTACATTAATTGAGCTTAAGAGTGGATGGTACTATTCTCTGGGTTTGGGTCATAGACTATATAAAACACGAGACAGTGAGCCAAGTGCAAATACACATGAGTTCTCTGCCCTTGACCGTGAATGAGACCAGCTGCTTCAAGGTTCCGCCATCTTGGCTCCCTGCTGTGAAGGACCTTAGCCTGGAACTGTGAACTAAAACAAATCCTTTCTCCACTAAGCTGCTTTTGTTAGGGTATTTTTGCTTGTTTGTTTTTTCGAGACAGGGTTTCTCTGTGTAACAGCTCTGGCTGTCCTGGAACTCGCTTTGTAGACCAGGCTGGTCTCAAACTCACAAGAGATATGCCTTCCTCTGCCTCTTGAGTGCTGAGATTAAAGAAGTGTGCCACCATGCCTGGCTTGTCAGGGTGTTTGTTTGTTTGTTTTTGTTTATTTTTCCACAGCAACAGAAAACAGGACACCATCTATCCAATCAAATTGGTGGCAGGAGGCCTCCAGGTACTTGGCCCCGGGCTCCTGTGGGGACCTCACAGAGCTCAGGTTGGCTGTTGCATAGAGTCCAGGAGAGGGTGACATTGAAGAACAGGTGGGGCCAGAAGCATTATAGCTATGGTCAGGAAGGCCCCTGAGGGTTGTTCCCTGGAGATGGAGTGAACCCCGGAGATGGAAGGGGGCAGAAGGAGTGGGGAGGCAGTAAAGCTCAAGGGAGTGACAGGATAGTCAGGACTCCATTCTGCTTCATGGTGGCACAGGAGACACATACATACACAGTCATTCTCTACTTTCACAGGAGAGGGAAGGAATGCCCATGCAGTAATTCTGGGACTCCTGGCTCTTGGCTCCTGTCACCTCCTTCCACAAGTGGGAACCACTCCTTGCTAGTTCTTGAGACCCGAGGGCCCCTTGATTTGCATAATATCACTCCAGGTTTTGTCCTCAACTGGGATTAAGAGCTGAGCTTGCAGGAGAGGAGCCATCTCCTCACTGACACCAGGGTTGGGTAGGGTCCAACTTCTTTAAAATCTACAAAATGATGTGGCCTCCCTCTAGCCGTATCCTGGAGTTGGCTGCCTCCATCCAGACAGTCCTGGACCATAGCTGGTGTGAGGAAATGGTCATCTGAGACAACAACTCCTGCCCCATGGAAGGCTGAGTTGCTGATAAGGGGGGCTGGCCAGGCCTCCTGAATGCATTCTCATTGATCTTGAGAGTCAGGGGTAGCATGATGGATGAACGGGCATAAAAGAAAAAGCGAGCCAACCCCGAGGGGCACCTTACAGTTAAGACCAGAGGTACTCCTTCCTTCTTCCATCAGCCTGGCTGTGAATTCACGAGGCTGATACAGTGTCACCCATGCCGATAGCCTGGTTTCCCATTGTAATAGCCTGGTTTTCCAGAAGGCTTTCGGGCCCAAACCTTGTCCTAGGCCCCCCAATATCACACACTCTTCTTTGGCAGTGATCCAGAGCCCAGCATCCCCCAAAGTATGTCTCTATGAAGATGCATCCCTGGAAATCAAAGCTCCCTTAGAGGTATCCGTAGGTGGGTTCAATAGAGTCTCCACTACAGAGTGTCTGCTTCCCAGTGAGCCGGGGGTGGGCAGCCACGCAGAAAGTTGCAGTGTCTGCCCCATGAAACTCTTGGTAGCGCACAGTGGGAGGGCAGGGCTGTGTGCGTTCCAGATGTGATCCTAGGGACCCATCCAAGGCCTCCTCTCTAAGGACCATAAGGCCTGATGTGGGCTGGCCCTAGCACCTGTCAGGGTTAGCTGACTGATCTAATGCTCTTCCAACTGGGACTTTCCCCAGGGCTCCAAAGGCTGCCTGGAGGGACCAGTACTCCACCCACTGGAACTGGTTTTCCCTCATGTAGGGTGGAAGCTGATGCAGCTGGAGGCCCAGGAGGGAGCAGAAACTGAACAGGCTGTACCCAGGAATGCAAATGTCCCTATCCCCAGAAAAGGGAAGGGCACAAGTCACCACTGAAACTGGCAGCTGGCTGTGGGCACAGCAGAGCAAAACTTCTCTGCCTCATGTCAACTCTGCCTTACTAGGGGGAGTGGCAACGGGCAGGGAAGTAGCTATGATTAATGGGGTTCCCTGCTGCTCTGTCTTCTTCATGGACATCTTGTGCTCATCTACTTGTGCCAACTGTGACATCCTGCCACGAGGACTCAGTTTGTCACCCCCAAATCTACCAGAGTGCTACTGCACTGTCATGGCCACCAACTACACTGTGCCCAGCCAGCTGGTCTATCACCTGGCCATATATATATGAGAAGCTCAGGTCCTGCGCTAGGTAGGGCTGGGAGGAGAGCCTGGGGCAATGGAGGGCACTGAAGAGCCCAGCCTCAGGGAGTAACAATGCAGGCAGCCGGGTGCTTGCTCAGTATTTTTTTTTTTTTTTTTTTGCCCTCCACAGCAGGTGGTTGGACCTATGTGAGCTGCAGGGCCTGTGAGTTCTCAGCACATAAAGCCCAGGGAGAGAATGAACGGAAGCTTTTCATGGCTAATATCCACATGGAAGTGAATCCATAGCATATTTGTCTCTCTGGGTCTGAGGTACCTCACTCAGCATAATTTTTCTAGTTCCACCATGCTGCAAATTTCATTTTTTTAACAGCTGAGTAATATTCCATTGTGTAAATCTCTACTTGCAGGTGGCATCCTAGGCAGTCAGGGAAGCCTGGTCATATGGCCTCTCTGGAGACTGTCAGAGGAGAAGGGACTGATATTCTACCTAGAAGGCAGTTCCCTAGGGCATCCAAGCTCTCCCGCAGACTGCCTGACACTTAGCAGGAAGCATCCCAATTCTTAGGGCTTCCTGCTATAGAGTAATCCCAGTGACCTTGGAGTTAAGCTCATGAGCTTATCAAGAACAACTCAGTAAGAGTTGTCTGTTAACACTGTGTCATGGAAAGGTCCAGAAGGAACGTTCAGCTTGGCGGCACATGACTGGAGCTGCCACTTAGAGCAGAGCAGTCAGGCTGGAACACTTTTTAGTCCTTTTCTGGCTGGATTCCAGCAGAGTATATGCAGGCAACAGAAGAGATGGCTCCCAGGCACAGTATATGGCTCTGCAGTCAGAAGGCCTCAGCTTTGATCTTGGTTAGCTCTTGTCTCTATAGAGTACCATTTAAAGGGTGGTGAGATGGCTTGGTCATTAAAGCACTTGCCACACACGCTCACAGGCCAGGTGGCCTAGCTTAATCTGCAAGCTCTAGGTTCAATGAGAGAGTCTATCTCTAAAAGTAAGGTAGCAAGTGATTGAGGAAGCCACCAGGATTGACCCCTGTCCTCTCCATGCATGCGCACACAACACAATTTATCATTTCAATCATTTCTTTGTTTTTGTTTTTGTTTTTTTGGTTTTTCAGACAGGGTTTCTCTGTGGCTTTGGAGGCTGTCCTGAAACTAGCTCTTGTAGACCAGGCTGGTCTCGAACTCACAGAGATCCACCTGCCTCTGCCTCCCCAGTGCTGGGATTAAAGGCATGCGCCACCAACGCCCGTGCTCAGTACTGGACAGTGGTCACTGCCATTGACTTCCCATCTGTCCACACTAAAGTTTAGTCCAACTAAACAACAGTCTCTCAGGTGCCCTCTCTGGTCCTTGAACCCACCTTTCTGCTTTCTCTCTCTCTGCAAATTTGATCCTAAAGACTCTTGTGTTTGTTTGTTTTTGAGACAAGGTCTCATGCACTCTAGGCTGGCCTCTAACTTACTGTGTAGATGAGGAATGACCTTGAACTCCTGATCACCCTGCCACTTCCGTGGTACTGGGAGGGCAGGCATATACCACCATGCTGGCTTCTATAGACTTCCCATGAGCTCCAGAATCTTTTACCCAAGGTCCTGGCCCGTCCTGTCAGAATTTCTCTCCTTTTTAGTAACAGGTAGCATTTGTAGTCACCTGGATGGATACTGGTAAGTGTTTCTGGTAAGTGTGACTACCGTGAATATCACCACCATAAACACAAGTTACACAGATACTTCTTCAAGTTCCTGCTTTCAGTTCTTTTGGGAACAGAAGTGAAATTGCTAAATCAGATAGTCTATATTTAATTGTATGAGGAACTGCTATGCTTCAATTTTGTTTATGGTTTGGGGTTTCTCTAGATGGTTCCCTAATGTTTTTTGAAATAACGTCAAAAAACAAATTTGAAGAAAACTCCTTGTTCTGTGTCTTCTCATTCTTGGGGGATATTGGTATGACTTGAGTTGGCTGGCTTGCTGGGCAAGGTGGTGGGGTACAGGAGGGAACTCAAGAAAATAGTGTTTCCAGTTGATTATCGTTGACAAAAATACCTAATAAAAACAACAGTTTTTTTTTAATTCTCCGCAAAGAACACACCCTCTTGTGTTTGCATGTGAGTGGACCATATCTGCACAGCCCACCTGCCATGCACTGAGCCTGGCTGGGGTGTTGAGGTCTAAGAGGTTAGTATAGTTACAAAGTTACAAATGGCTCCAGGCCCAGTTGACTTTATAAGTGATTTTTCCCACGACCCATCCCAAGGGACACCAGCAGGTGTTAAGTAGGTGACTGTGAATCATTGACTGACAAGAAGGGTGATACCCTCTTTTTGAAGCGCCCAGAGAAATAATGCTAAAACACAGTGATAAAAGTACAGAATGAAAAGTAGGACGCAGCTCAGTGTGTAGAGTTCTCACGCAGCATGCATGAAATCCTAGGTTTGATCCCTGCATGGAATAAACCAGCAATGGTGGCCCATACCTTAATTCCTGTACTTGGGAGATGGCGGCAGAAGGATCAGAAGTTCGATACAATCCTTGGCTACATAGTAGTCCAAGACCACCTCGCTCTGTTGAAGAATGCTTGCCTGACACACAGGGAGTCCTGTGTTTAATCCCCAGCACACACATATGGGATTTAATGGTGAGTGCCAATAATCCTAGAACTCAAGAGGCAGAGGCAGGAAGAACAGAAGAAGTTAAATGAGCAGAGGGGTCAGAGATGGGTCCAAAAAGGTGTCTGATAGTTGGAACTAAGGGAGGTGACATTGGCTATTCACATAATATATTCCAACCTCTCGTGCATCCTTCTGAGGTGACCCACAGCAGACTTGACTTTGAGCTTCAAAGCCCAAGTCACTTCTCTAGTTACATAGTGAGCTCTAAACTGGGCTGCACTCCATAAGACCCTGTGTTGAAAAAGGGAAAACAAAAAAAACAAAAAACAAGCAAGCAAAAAGTAGTCAAATGCATCACAGCCAGGATGAAGAGAAAGGCATTTCAACCCCGAAACTTCCCAGCAGGTCTGAGAATTCAGAAGGGGCTCAGCCTGGGGCTCTGACTCTGGGAAGTTCCCTGTGGATACTCACGCAGTGAGCCTTGCCTGGCATAGGACAAAGTTGGAAGTGTGTTCCATGAAAAGCTCAGTCAAACCTTCGATGACCCCCAAGGACTGGAATTAGTGTTGCACAGCTGCAAGATGGCTCACTGGGTAGAGGAGCTTACCCCAAGTTTATTGACCTGGGCTCAAGCCCCACCCCAACTAACATGGTGGAAAGAGAGAATGGACTCCTTCAAATTGTCCCCTGACCGCCATATGTGCATTGTCAAATGTGTGCCCACACACAAATATGAGAATGGCCACAAAACAGAAGGAATAAAACATGATCAGAAAAAGAGTGAGTCTGGTTAATTTGATGTGTGATTTGTGTGTGTGTGTGTGTGTGTGTGTGTGTGTGTGTGTGTGTGTGTGTGTTTATTTACAGCTTTTTACTAGTAATAAAGCTTATTTTAAAAAGAATATTCAAAAGAAAATTCAAAGACAAATATGAGGTTTCCTGTGCAAAAATCACAGGTTCCTGTCAAGCACTAGGAACGGTAGAGACAGTGGCACTTGAAGTGACACCTGGGCGTGCCAGTGCCCCCGAGAGGGTTGGCGTGAGTGTCCTGGGGCAGTTGGGATGCAGTACTACTATAGCGTGCTGTGAACATCAGAAATGTGTTTTCTCAGAAGCTGGAGGCCAAGCCAGCATGGTGGCACACCCCATTAACCCCAGCACTTGGGAGGTAGAGGCAGCCAGATCTCTGAGTTCGAGGTCAACCTGGTCTATAGAGAGAGTTCCAGGACAGCCAAGGCTATGCCCTGTCTTGAAAAACAAACAAACAAACAAACAAAAATTAAATAACAAATAAATAAATAACAGAAGCCAGAGTGCAAAGTCACAGTGCCAGCACCATGTTTCCTTTGTAGGCATGAGGGAGGCTCTGTTCCCTTCCCTTCAGCATCTAGTGTCCCCTCTGCTGCCCTTCCTCAGCTCTCTCTTCTCTGCCATCTTCCCCTCTCATTAGGCCAGAGCACTGCATTTAGATTCCACTCCAGCCCAGGATGCTCACGTTAGGTCCTCAGCTGCAGCTCGTCTACACACCACTTTACCCAAGTGGAATTCCGTGTCTAGGTCCTGGACAGACAGGGAACACAGCCATGCACCATTCAGCCCGCTGCAGTGGGAAATCAGGGTAAGAGTGCATCAGGTCATAGCCTATGGGATTCAGAAATGTGTGTCAAGACTGTGCCTCCCAATGGAGCAGGCCCAGCCCCCACCATGCCAAGGACACACAAAGAGCCCCCGAGGAGCCATTTGACTTCTGATAGCAGCAGTTGGCTCCTCCCTGAGCCCGTCATCACACCTGATCTTGCGTCAGACTGGGAGACACGCCTCTGAGCAGGTGGACCTGTGCTTCCAGGGTGGTTCCAGAACAGTTTGACTCTTCTGGTCCTTCTCTGCTCCACCCTTAGCTTCCCTTATCCAGGAGCCCCACAGATGTGGCGAGCCCAGGGCCTCGGTCATTCAGATGCAAGCAGCCCTATGCCAAGCCCTTCTGCAGACCTGAGGGATTTTCTTGGCAGCAGCTCTTTCCTGTGTCCTTCAGTCAGTTTCTCATTTGCCCCATGGACAGACATTGCTGGGTTCCCTAGCCTTGCCCTCTCTCCAGACTCTTCTTCCTGATTCATTTGAGGCTCTACCCATGACCTCAAACACACCAGCTTCAGGTTAGGTTTGGGTCTGGAAGAGCTTGGGCTCTGTACAGTGTCCCCACACCCCGTCCCAGTCAGTAGGCTGTGCATCATTGGTTATCAGCCAGAACAGCCTGGACCCCAGGACACTGGCATAGCTTTAGTTGTCACAATGGGAGGTGTTGGTACTCTCCGGATGCCAGGAGGCTGCTTAGCACCCCAAATGGACAGGCAGCATCTAACTGTGTGGGTGTAAGAAAAGCCAATCTACACCAAGTCAGCTAAGCCTTGGGCCAATGGTAAAGATGGCCTGTGGGAGAGTGGGGCTCTGGGAAGGAACCAGTCAGCTCCCGAAGCTGCTCCGGTGACCCTCACAGGACAGACGTGTGCCCATTGTCTTTGCAGGCATCTTGGCACTGATGGCAATAGTTCTCCTTAGCTAGGGCAGATGTTCCTCTGTTCTTGGACAGAGTAGTAGGCCTGGGCAGCCTACTTACTGCTACAGAAAAGTGGCCACCTTCTGGTGTGTGGGGATCCACTTCTCCTAGGCCCTGAACTCATGGGGACCCCTCTGTTTCTCACTTGCTATGCACCCAGTGAACTGGTTTCTTAGGCTTCCATTGACTTCTTGGGACTCACCCAGCCTGTTTGAGGTATGGCTAGCCCTGGGATCAGGGAGACATTCACTGGCTGGAGCCTCAGAGCCACTCATACAAGGACAAGATGAACATGGACTGTGGCTGCATGATGGTGAATGCCACCGACGCCAGCAGGCAGAGGACTTGGGTACCTTCATGTTCCACCCAGGCTTCTGAAACATCAGGACTTATGAAGACTGTGAATTGGGGAACCCAGGCTGGTGGCCAGCTGAGTGCAGGGTCACCAAAGCTGCAGACTCAACAGGCAGGCTAGGCCCTAGGATCCTGGGGGGGCGGGGCAGCCTAGCTCCTCATGTCTCTTAAAAGCAGGGAGACTATAGATGGGCCCTAAGGCTTAGACCTTAATTCGGGCTTCCCTTCCTCTGGAACATTCTGGAAAGTACAGCATGGCTGTAGAGTCCCCACGGGCTTGGCTGGTGTGGACTCTGAGGACAACATTATGAGAAGTGAACCCTCCTCCTCCTCGTTCTAGAGTGTTCCTGTTTCAGAGGTGACGCCTTGGTCTGTGCTTTTTGAGGTGTTTCCCACAGCCCAGCCCTGTGCCTGTGCAAAGCAGCCCAACTGGCCTCTGCCCTCTGCCCTCTTTTGTGTGTGTGTGTCTCTCCTCTAATGTTATATTGTGAGCATTTTCCATGCCGTTAGACGTCCATTCTGTCATTAGATGTGCCACAGATTGTTCAGTCTTTTCTATCACCCCCGAGGCCATGATTGACAAATGTCATTCTGCAACCTGTGGAGGCTGAGGTCCAAAGTCAGGGGTTTGGGTGGCCTGTACGAGGGTGAGCATCTTCTGCCTGTGAACGGCCAGTCCCCTTCCCATGCTAAAGCTTTGCAGACACTGACCCCATCATGGGGACCTGCCCTCATACCCCATCTATTGCAGACATCTTCCAACCTCCCCTCCCCCACACCCTTCCATCAGGGGCAGGGTCAGCATAAACTCAGCATTGAGAAGACGGATCAGTCCACGGCAGGCCATACGGTCCTGTCCTGTAGCACGACTTCCAGAGAGAAGACACAGTACTTCTACTTAAAATTTCCTGGTCAGAACTGAGATGCACAGTCACATCTAGTCTGTAAGAGCTAGGGAATGTCCCCAGCTAAAATTAGGAGACTATACCACAATGCACTCAGATACAAAGTCGGGACGCAGACTGCCATTACTGCAGTGCTGAAAACTTTGAATTCTTGCATTCAGACGTGTCCAACCTTTGACATGAAGACCCGATGTCACCATCTATAAAATTCATACTCAGGAATCACACACTTGAGTTACAAACATACACATCTCATAATGTCTTAAGCAAGTTTATAATATTGTGTTGGGCTCTAGTCATTGCTATCCTTGGACACATGTGGCCCACGGGTCTGTCATTTATAGATCATGCCTGTGTCCCACACTGACTACTTGAGCAGCTGTCATGGCTCTTTCGTTCTAGCCCATAGAACCTTCTTCACTGGGTTGTGACCGTGGGTGAGAAATTCAGTCTCTCATCTGAATGTAGTATGTTCATCCACAGGCTGGGGTTCCTATTATTAGCAGGGAGGAGTGCCAGGGGTTTTCACACTTTTGGTCATCTCAAGGATGTTGGACATGGACACCAACTACGGCACCCTCTTCTTTTGACCTTCACTGTCTAGATCCCATCTCTGCTAAGTTAATACCACAAGCCCCTGAAAGTCACAACTGTCCCAATTCCTTTTGGTGTGTGAACTGCTGCTCCAGCGATACCATGAGCCATCCACTTGAGGTTTGTTTGCTGAACCTATGTGAGTTGAGCCGAGTGGTTGGCTTGGGCATCGGGGCAGTGGCTACCACCTGAGCTCAGGGTGGTCATCCTCTGATGATCCCTGTATCTCTCTCAGTTCTGAGCTGTCTGAATCTGATCCCCTTCCTGGGGACCCTAGTCTGAAGGGTTGAAGAACACTTTCTGATATGTTCTAAGTGGACAAAATGTCCTCCTTAACAGCTAGATGAACTTGGGGACATTTTAGAGTCAGTTAATAGTCAAGATGAGTCCAGAGATGGGAGATGTCCCTTTCTGTGTGGCACTGACATTCAATCTAGGCGATGATAAAGAGCAGGAACAGGGTGTAACCCTTGGCTATATCTCTGTGGCTAGAGGCCTCTGATGGTTCTGCTTGTGCCTTGGCTTCCTGCTCCAAACCTCCCAGATCATCTCTGCAGATACGGCAAGCGTGAGAGGGAGGCTGTCTTTCTTCCACCCCAGGCCTGGGTGGTGACTGGCTAAAGATGAGATGATGACAGCCCCAGATCTGAGACAGCTGAAGCTCCATCCTGTGTAAGCTCTATCCCCTCTCTAGAAGACACCTACATTTCAGATGTATGGGCTGGGGAGGATGGCCAGCCTATCACCCAAACCCATCACTGGCATCTGGGAGGGGGTCTCCCATTATAATAAGATATATATATATATATATATTATATATATATATATATATATATCTCCCCAGAAGTTAGAGATTGAAATTTCTAGGCACTTCCAAAATATCAACTAGTCAGGGCACACACAGATAAAGGGGCACACAGTGAAACCTGTAGCTCTTATTTCAAAGAATCCGGTTTATGTATGTTCATAAGTCTAGGGAGCATTTCCCCTACTTGTCCCATGGCCAGAGGAAGGCAGGTCAATGCTTCCGAGACACTCTGCCAGTATGTGTGGGAGCTGTGCTAGCCATGTGCTAGCTCATGAGGTTATGCAGACTCCCATGGCGGAGAGGAGATGCTCTGGGTACCATCTGACCATGGCAATGTGTCCACTCGGGTCAATGAGAAGATGAGGAGGAGATACATGTCCTTTCTGCTCTAATGCAGAGAAGTGAGCAGCAGAGGAGACTGGATGCCACCCTTGCAGCTCACAGCTCACAGATTGAGGTTTAATGCTTGCTGTAGATGCAAGGAGGAGTAGGGTAAGGCCAGGAGCACTGGAGGAGTGTGTGTGTGGGGGGGTGGACTGACTCCTCCTCCAGATGATGCTGACCACAATCACTGAACTGGACATAGGGCTTTGTGGAAACGTGGTTCCCATGAGCTCAGCAGGGGGCCCTATAGGACTAGCATCCTTACCAGCAGGAAAGTTTGGATCTATGAGGGAGGCCAGCATAAGGACGCAGGAGACAGTGACTATGCTTGGAGGATAGAGGATGCTAGATGCTGGAAAGCCCGAGCCAGAGTTTTATTCTTGCCTTGCTAATGCCTCCATCTTTGTGGTCTTCCGAGCTGTGGGACAAGTGCTTTCTATGACTTGGGGCCAGTGTTCTTTGTTACACAGCCCAAACTGACTGACACAGCCATCTTACAGAGTACCATAACATCAATCCTAGGTGGCTGCCCTGGACATCTTTCCCATTGTGCCAACTTGTGTCCATGGTTCTTGGATGATCACTGCTGGGGGACCTCTCTCCCCATCCAACCTTGGGTCACACTCCTATGAGCTCCTTGGGGTCACTCTTGCTCTTACTATCTGGCAACCCCATACTGCTCCAATGGTAGATTTGTCTACCAGTGGCCTAGGCCTCAAGCCTTTCCAACCTTGGAGACTCATACACAGAAGAGTTTTGGGGGCCCAGAGCTCCTACAGCCATTTCAGCCAAGGTCATCGACTATCTCTTCCCTTCTGGTGGTTCCATGCACCCACAGAAGGAAGAGCCTAGGGGTCCACTCACTCACTTGCAAAGCATGTGGCTATTGGAGTGTCTACTCCATATTGCTGTGCCTAGAGAGAAAATGCTCTTCAAGATGGTGCCCCCATGTAAGAAGACGGAAGAAGCTGAAGCTGTGTCATCTCCCTTCCCTGGCCACATGCCATCTCTGCCTCAGCGCCTCAAATTATCTTTCTTTGCAGGCATATTAGCTGAGGTTCCTGCAGGAGTTGGGGTGGTATGCTGGCCACATTTGTGCCTTTGTCCCAGGGTGCTATGACTTGGGCCAGTGGTGACCATAGAGTCCTAGTGACCCCATGGCCTCACTGTCCTGCCTCAGCTATCTTGGAAGTTAGACTGTATTGATGGTGACTCTCAGCTACTCTGTCCCATGGCTGCCCCTGGAGCAGAAACACTCAGGATATACTTCCCCATAGAATTCAAACACATTTCAGAGCCAACCCCACTGCTAGCAACTCATGGGAGCCCCAGGGCAGTGTTTCCAAGGTGATGATAGACTGGCAGGATGGCCATCCACGCTGCACACACACAGACGGCTTCCTTCCTGGCCACACTAACCCAACATAAAACTTCTAGAGATGAGGCTGGGCAATGCAGTGAGGACTACATGTGGGTGGTGCAGGCCAGCATTCGTAGGACCTGCCTTGGCTCGGCATGCAACTCAAGTCGCAAAAACAGAGTAAGCATTCCACACAGGCTGTAGGTTATCACGGAATAGATTACTGGCCCACTTTCCTGCTTTTTTTCCTATCAGACAAGGCCAGAGGCACAATAGATAAGGCCAAGACACAAAGCTGAGTAGAACTGGTTGGGACCCAGTGACTCCAATGACTTCATAACTCGATGGTCATTCTCCTGAAGACACCAGATGGGCTTAGCAAGAAGGATTGCATTTAGGGACTCACGTGTGTAAGACAGGGAGGGGCACCCCAGAGATAGCCATGAGAGAGAAGCTTGAGTCTGACCCTGAGTGGTGAGGGACACACTGCCATGTTTCAGGAGAGGCCAGGCTATCAGGAGACCTTGAGCCGTAGCTGGCTAACTCCACAGTCCCAGGCATCCCAGGAGGCACAAGATCTCAGCAGCCACAGAGGCCTGAGGTCCCCTGGCATCCTAGGGTGGAGGTGGTTCCTTGGGATGCACACTCCTAGTCCTATCAGCACAGCCTAGGCCAGCTGGCCTCGGGGAATAGCACACGCAAGTGTGTTCGAGAAAGATCCACATGTGCCCATGTGTTCTCTCTCTATATATTGTTCACAGCATGGCTGGGGCCAGGACCCAAGGCCAGGACCTGGATGCAACCTTCAGGCCTGCTTTGTTTGACATACATTTGGTACTTAAAAATTGGTGGATTAGGGGCTGGAGAGATGGCTCAGGGGTTAAGAGCACTGGCTCCTCTTCCAGAGGACCTGGGTTCTATTCCCAGCACCCATATGGCAGTTCACAACTGTCTGTAATTCCAGTTCCAGGGGATCTGGCACCCTCAGACAGACACACATGCAGGCAAAACACCAATGCACATAAAATAAAAGTAAATACATCTTTTAAAAAAAGTGCTAGATTAAATGCCAATAATGACATTTTGAGAGTTAATGCAAAGAATTTATAATTCTTGCATTTCTGGGAAAATGGCCAGATCCTTGACTAGGTTTAAGCCCTAGCTGTGTCCTCTGGCTGCTCTGGCCATAGTCTTCATTCCTTTATTATCCCCTAGGCCAAGGACCACTTACACTGTCTGCTCTAGTTGTCATTTTCTTACATACTGTTATTGTCACTCCTGGCTCCCTGGCTTCCCAGTGCCTGCTCTGGACTTGCAAATGTTTGAAGATGGGGTTATAGCTGGTTTTCCAAGGCTCTCCTAGCATCCCAGACAGCACCTGGTACATATCTAATGCTGATCAGAAGCTTCAGGAGTGAGTGAATGGATGTGTGAATTGAATGAGTGAATGAGCAAAGAAATGCGTGAATGACAGAGTTGAGTAAGAGAATGAGTGAGTCAGTGAGCTGAGTGGGTGAGTGAGTGAATGAATGAATGAATGATTGAGTGAGTGAGTGAGGCAATGGAGAGACAGGGAAGAGCTGTGCATGGGACGGTCCTCGGAACCTTTACAGTGGGGGAGGTCTGGAGATAAATCACACCATCTGTTTTCTCTGCAGACTGACTTTGCAGCCTGCTGTGACTGGCCAGTCTCTGGCCACCGAGGTCCCAGACGTCTAGTCCTGGGTGGCAGACTGCTACGAGGCCCTTGATGTTCCGTGTGAGGCCTAGAAACACAGCCCGCCTCCATCTGCTCCAGCTCCGGCAGCCTGCAGTGGGAGCTTCTGCACTGCCTTTTAATGGCTCGCTTTGTTCTTGGCTCTGTGCTCACAGCCAGCCTGCTTGGCTGCTGAGCTGCCACATGCCGGTCATTAAGACAGCAGGCTGCCCGTGGAGCTGGACAGATTCCATCATGGCGCTCGCCCAGGAAGACCCCCTTCTTTCTGGGAAGGGGCCTGGTTACATGGGAGCATGCTTGCTGGCTTCTTGGTGATTCACCAAGTCTCACATGTCCATAAGGGCCTCAAGAGCAGCCCATGTGTGCCCTGTGAGGACAAGGAGGATGCATCCATGGCCTGTCCCTATAAGGTGTGTGTGGCTCCTAACTATGGTGATGCTCACCAGCCTTCTCCTCAGGAAACTCAGGCCTGTGCTTGCCCTGTGCCCACCTGGACCGAGGCCAGCAGCTCTGCATCACTGGCAGGTGGCCTGGAGAGGCAGTCACACAGGAAACTTTTGCAGAATTCCTGCAAACCCTTGTCTTCTACTCTGCAAGCGGAAAAGGGGAGCATTGCTTTGGAACAGTGCTGTCAAAATCTATGTCTTTGTGGAGAACACAGGTCTATCTCAACGTGCAAGCCGCTAAACAGATTCTGGGCCAAGTTCTGGGCCCTTCCTCTCTTTGAGTTCACATTATCATGCAAAGCAGACCTGGCCCTGATGAGAACCCCAACACCCTTCCACCCTAAGCCACTCTGCAGAGCACAGATGAAGTAAGTGACGCCTCAGACAAGGAGGCAGAATGGAAACTCAGCACGTGCCCTGAACCGTTGCTCTGCTCTGCCTGCATGGAGAACCCTGAGTGGGAGACAGAAACAATGCCTAGTGTCACTTCTGACAGACTGCTCAGAGGAAGGGACACTTGATGGGGCCACACAGGGAAAACCTCACAGCCAAGAGACTGAGGGTGATCTCTAAGCTCCTCCCTAGCACCAACTTTGTATGAGTGAGGAGAATTTAGAGACAGAGCTCCCATGTAGGCCAGGGCTGGGCTTGGGACTACACTGCAAGGGACAGTGGTCCTAGGATGGAACCCACCTCCTGTGCACTCTGAGATCCGTGTTGGGGCTCCACCGTTGACAGCCCCTCCCCAAGGAGAGGTTGCTTGCATTCCTTGTAGCCTGGTTCTGATGCTGGGTGGGTTCTAATGAATCAGTTCTGCCCCCAAGTCCAAGAACTCAATTCCTATAGAACACAAGATCCTGCTCTCTTCCAAGGGCCTCCCTTGCGCGCTGGGGGGTGGGGTGGGGACATCAGGTGCCCACTAAGCTACAGGCAACAGAATAAAAACTGGGTGTCTCTTCTCACTGTGTGATCAGACAAGTGTGCCCATCATTCTGCCTGTGTTTTCATGTGACCCATCAAGTGACCAAGCTTCCAGTTCCTGTCCCCACAAGTTTCCCATGGCCTCCCCAGTAAAGAAGCAGCAAAACAGGTGGATATGGTGGCATGGTAGAACCGTGTTCTCCTTTTCACTGTTTTTTTTTTTTTAAAGTGTTTATGTCTCTGTGTGTATTTGTGTGTGTGTGTGTGTCTATGTGTGCCTGTGTGTCTCTGTGTATGTCTTTATGTGTGTGTGTGTCTGTGTCTGTATTCATGTGTGTCTGTCTGTGTGTGTATGCATGTATGTATCTATGTGTATGTCTCTGTGTGTGCCTGTTTGTGTATGTCTGAGTGTTTGTGTGTCTCTGTGTGTATGTTTGTGTGTGTGTATGTGGGGGCGTCAGGGTGTGCTGCCCTAGAATGGAGAGGAGGGGGCTTTGAGAGGTCATTGCATGAAGTTGTGAGGCTACTGTTGGATATTGAAGATGTCTGGACCATGGGTGAAGAACTATGAGCATGCAATGGGCCATTCCAGGACAGAATCCACATGTCTGTCTGACAGGCAGCAGAGCTGAAGGGGTGGGGTTTGTGTAAGCCTTCTGGAGCCCAGCTGATTTCATTACAAGCCCTGATGCTGAACATGGAGCTGCAGGGTTTGGAGTTTTTTTCTGCTGGGTTTTAGTCTTGCTTTGGGCTGATCATTCTTTGCTGTGCCTCCATTCCTCTGCTTTGTAATAGGAATGTTTGCCCTGTACGGTTACATGTTAGAAGTGTAGTTTGAAGGAGATGCCCCCTCCCTGTAAATCTCAGGCATTTGATGCTTGGTCCCTGATTGGGGGTTGATTGATTGGGGGAAAGACTAGACCTTTGCTGGAGGAGGTGTGTCACTGGGGGATTTGTGGTGTTGACTGGATGCATTTTGCATAATTAAGGGAGTCATAAATCCAAGAGGACAAGGGGTGGGAGGTTATGGCTTAAAGATGATGTGTTTGGGCATCAAGTTGACAGGTGATGGTTAGTGTGAATTGTCAGCTTGATAAGATCTAGACTCACATGGGAGACAAACTGGTAGCACACCTGTGAGGGATTATCTAGGTTAGGCTGGCTTCTGGGCATGCTTGTGGGGGGGGGATTCTCCTAATTAGGTTAAGCGAAATGGGAAGACACATCTTCCTAGTGGGAGAGTCCATTCCCTGGGCAGGGATGTAGGAGTGCACACAAGAGGAGAAAGTGAGCTAAGCACAAGCATCCCTCCTCTTCTGCATCCTGACTGTGGATGCCGTGTGAGCAGCTGCCTCAGACTCCTGCTGCCGTGGCTTCTGCACCATGACGGCCTGTGCCCTTGAACTGTGGGCTAAGATGAACCCTTTCTCCTTTCAGTCAACTTTGTCAGAGAATATTATTACAGGGCCAGGGAAAGAAAGGAAGATGCCACTCAACAATGGCCCACACTTGAATTTCCCATGGTCTCTGTATTGATGACTTTCCTCCTGCTGTGATAAACTGAAATGATCAAGGCAAGTCATAGAAGAGTCAATCTGGTTCCAGAGCATTAGAGTCTACAATGGTGGGACAGCATGGCTGCAGATGGCAGGCATGGCAGTAGGAACCGAGAGCTCACATTTTGAACTTCAAGCATGAAGCCAAAAGAGAAACTGAAGCGGGTAGGGTTTCTGCTCACAGAGCCTGCCCTCAGTGGCGTATTTTCTCCAGCAAGGCTGTACCACTTAAACCTCCCCAAACAGCGCCCCCAAGTGGAGACCAAGTATACAAATGCTTGAGACGGTGGGGGACATTCTCATTTAAACTACTACAGTCCTCCAGTATTTTTTCACAGGTGGTTGGTCTGACCAGTGTCACAAGGTCCCAATTCTTTGTGTCTATTAATTTTCTTTTAAACCTAGGTCAGTTCCCCTTCATTTTTCTCCCATGCTAAGGCCTATCCAAGAAACTAAGCAGAACCCCTGTTTGGAATGTCTGTGCTTGCAGACAGTGCTGCTGACTGGGGCGCCATCCCACTTCCCTGAGTTGTGAAGGAAATCTTCACTGGCATGGTGGGGCTTTGGAGACACCCCCCCCTTCCACAAATGCCAAATGCTGACAGCAGCCCAGTTAATACACACGGTGGCCACTTGGTGCTGCATTCTGCTCTGCCAATGGGGATGGTGGTCCCAGGATATCCAACTTTCCCAGAGACATTTTCCTTAGTGACCTTAGGTCCACTAGTGATTGGTGATAGATTCCTGAGTAACAGCTTCCTGGGGGCTTGAAGAGGGGGCATCTCCACTTCCTATACCTACCCTGAATGTGTTAGCCAACTACTCACAAACAAGAACTGTTCATGCCACCCACTCCAAACTTAGAAGACACAGGATAAGATAAATTCACTGTTTCCCCGCCCCGTTAGCAATTGTCAGAGTGAGGAGTTGGTACAGAAATTATCTCCAATGGTCACAAGTAAGATTAAATCTTCTTCATTATTTTTCAGTATCATTGGAATGAATGGGTACACATATGCATGTGTGCTCGTGTGTGTGTGTGTGTGTGTGTGTGTGTGTGTGTGTGTGTATGTGTGTATCTCCATGTGTGTCTATGAGTATACTTGAGAAACCCCAGAAACCACCACTTGTTAGGCAAGCACACTCACTAAGCCACACCTGGTCCTGGAAGTAATTCTCTGAAATAAACATATATGAACCAATTGCCAGCAGAGTATCTGGGGAGTCCTAGCTGACTGCCAGAGGTCTCTTCAACTTCAGTGCCCTGGCTATGTCCTCTACATAGCCTCTGCCTTCTTCCTTAACTTTTCACATAACCCACAATCCTGGGCACACACATCTTCTCTACCTTAGATCTGTACTTAGTCCGCCACAAGCGGGTGGTTAGAGACCTGGTCAGCCTCATGGCTGCCAAGTGGCCAGTGCTCCCAGCCTCCCCAGGAACAAGGACATGAAAGTTCTGTTTTCAGTGGTGACATTCCATGTCCTGTTTGAAAGGTTCAGGCATTATGCTGGCCTGCCCCTGTTACCTGGTGGAATCCACTCAGGCAATACCCTGGTCAGCCCAAGGTTCCATGGGAAAGAAGTCTGCACGCAGGTACAGAGGACCCCTTTAAAAGATAGGCCCCTGCCCCTTTTACTCTCTCTCTCTCCCGCTGTTTCTCTCTCTCTCTGTGTGTGCTCTCTCTCTCTCTCTCTCTATGGCGACCGGCCATGGCGGTCAGCCATTACCCTGTTCCTCTTCTTAGTCTCCCCATTCTGTCGGGCCTTAGAATAAACTTATAGTCAATATCTCTGTCTCAGCAATTTCTCTTTTCTTCTTTTTAAACAAAACAATAACATTTTGGCGCCCAACGTGGGGCTCGAACCCACGACCCTGAGATTAAGAGTCTCATGCTCTACCGACTCTCTCTCTCTCTCTCTCTCTCTCTCTCTCTGTGTGTGCTCTCCCGTCTCTCTGGTTCCCCGCTCTGTCTCTCTATGGCGACCGGCCATGGCGGTCAGCCAGTACCCTGTTCCTCTTCTTAGTCTCCCCATTCTGCCAGGCCTTATAATAAACTTATAGTCTTATGTCTGTCTCAGAATTTCTCTTTTCTTCTTTTTAAACAAAACAATAACACTGTTCACACCTACAATTCCATTTTCTATATAATCTATTAGATCCTGCAGGGGCAATATTAATTAGTTTCTTGGGCAATATTAATTGTGGGACCTTCTCAGAGCTGCTGATTTTACACAAGGAGGGGAAACCCCCAGCGGCAGAGTCAACCCTGACAGGGGGTTGCTTAGGTGTTATGTGTGGCTTCTTTGTCATTCCCTTCTCCCCTAAGATGTATCCCACAGAAAAACCCGATCTAAACACTGCTCTCACATCGTTTGAAATAAATCTTCTTTTCCTCTGCCTGGTCATTGTATAAACTCTGTATAAGCTTTGTTTTGTTGGTTTCTTTTTAAAGGATACTTTGTTTTAAAGCCGGAGTTTATTTTTTTTTAAACACAGAGAACATCCACACAGTTCTGGCCTTAACCACCATGGCCAAGCACATTCAGGAGAGTTAAAGCCTCCCTCCAGCCCCAAGTCACTTTTTTTTGTTAGTTTCTTATTTATCTTTCTAGGTCATCTTTGTGACTATAAATAGCTTCGCATGTATTCATTCACATTTTGCCCTTTACCACACAAATGATGGCATACTGTGCACCACACTCTGCTTCTTAACAACTGATCAAGAACACGCTCCCATCTCCAGAGTAGTAGGGCATCATGGAGGGAATCCCGCAGGAGGGAACCTATAGATTTGCTGTGGGGATGCAGCATGGCACAACCTGGACTTCAACACATTTGCTGCTCCTGAGAAAGGGCATGTCAAACTCTGATCCTGACTAACTGAGAGGCTCTGGACTTAGAAACCTCTGAGGTTTCCTTTCGTTTTTTAAATTTTTATTATTTTTATTTTATGTGTATGGGTTTTTTTTTTTCCTGCACATATGTTTGTGCAACATGTGTGTTCTTCAGAGATCAGAAGAGGGCATCAGATCCCCCTGAGACTGGAGTTACAGATGCCTGTGAACTGCCAAGTGAGTGCTGGGAACCAAACCCGAGTCCTCTGGAAGAGCAGAAGTGTTCTTCACCGCTGAGCCATCTCTCTAGCCCCACCCTGTGAGGTTTTGTAGCATGGTCTACCGGCCCAAATCCATGTCTACCTGAAACTGTGAATGGGAGTTCTGCGGCATGAACACACTTAGAAGGAGTGGCCAGGTCAAGGTGAGCTCACCCTAAACTCAGAGGAGGAGGTCAAATGAGAACTGAGGCAGCAACTAGAAGGAGGTGGGATGAACCAGGACACCGGGGTTGTTGAGAGCTCTAGCAGATGCTGGAGGGGCAGGAACAGGGGTCTCTCTAGAGTTGCCAGAAGCATCTTGTCCTGGGTCTCTGAGCAGCAGAACAAGAGGAGAAGGTGTTACCCAGTGTGCCTCACGGTCCTCGGGTGCAGGTGAGGGACCAGCTCATCTGGGAGAGTGCCATCTTCTATAATGCCCCAGGGTGGTGTGTTCTCCTCCTGGTGTTCAGAGAACATGCTACAGAGGGACACTCTGTGGGGCATGAGATCTGGCTAAAGCTGGGTCAGGGTAGCAGCCATGGATGTCACTCTTTAGTGGCATCACGGCACGAGAAGCAGTCACATCCACAAAACAAGCAGTCGGGAGAGTCCACATGGGCTTATGGAATAGTGACCATGGGGTGATGGGAACCTAATAGGAAATGTTGCAGCTGGCCAGTGACTATGGACTCAGAGTGTGGCTGGAGGCTCTCAGGAGGCCCGAAGCTGGTCACCTTGCACTGGTCCCTAGCCCTCCTTATCTAAGCTATCTCAGGTGTTTCTGCAGTGTCATACATAGACAGAGGGGTCCCATGTGCACATGGGAACTGTTTAATGCCTTTCAGTATCTATTCTCTTGTGGATGACTGAAAGCCTGGCAGGACTGCTGGATAAGAGGGACAACCTGAGGTAGGACTGAGACAGCCTGATGTTTGCCTGTAGAGCAGGGCTCTGGGTGAAGATTCCTGGTTAAAATGCCTCTTGAGCTGGCGTCCACTGGGACACCACAGTGCTGGCCCTTCCCCCTCTAGCACAAGAGGAGCTGTGGCCGAATTGGTTCTGTCCATCTCGTCCTGCGGGACAGTGGCTTCCCCATTGCTTGGTACCCAAATGCTTATCAGAACCCTACACTGTTGAGGAATGGGTAGATCTTTGGGACCAGAAATGGTTTGGGTCAGAACTTTGCTAACTGTTCCTAGTTATCTGCCCCAAGGCCATTTTTCCCACTATTTTTCTTCCTGTTGACAAGAGGTAGCCTCAAGCAGCCTCTCCCTGGCACATGCTATACCATGAAGCCTCCAGGGCTCTTTCTGTCCGTCGGCTGATGTCTGGGACCCTGCATGTGGGCCCCTGGCCACAGCACAGAATACCAGGTGGGTTTTCCATTGAGGCTTGCAGTCACCAAGTGGGACCCTCTCAGTGCGTGGCCTCACTCCTTACTGGTGAGGCAGGAGCTCTGAGTGTCCTCCTCTATAAGAATTGTCTCCAAGTGTAATGTTACAGATGAATGTCCTAAGTGCAGTGGTGACTTGAGCCATTGATCAGGTCTCTCTGTGGAATTGTGATATAGCAGAGTTGGTTGTGTGCCCACCTTGATAGTCCCAGCAGAGTCTACGGGCACACTGAGTTCTACCAATCCCATTGCCCGGGATAACAGAATCCCAGAAGCAAACTCCCCCTGCACGCACCTCCAGCCACCTGTGACCCGGACCCTAGGGAGTGCCACTAGCTAAGTAACCTCAGACGGGAGTCCCTAGGGACCACAAAGCTGGGAACTGTCCCAGCTCCCACTTTGGGACCCAGATGGGAGGGATATGGCTCCTTCAGGACTCCTGTTGTGTTTTTTGACTCCAGGCAGCCCTGTTCCTCTGTGATGAGGGGACCAGGATCAGGCTCAGTCAGGATTTAAGGAGTCAAGAGGCTCTAATGCGCCTGCAGGGTGGGATGTGCCCTTAAAGGAAGGCATGAGTGCCACAGATGTGAGAACTAGACACTGCCTACTTGCTTGGCACCAGGGGAAGTTTCTGAAATAACACAACATGATGACCAAAGCAACTTAAAAAAGAAAGCGGTTAATTTGGCTTATGGTTTCAGAGGGTTAGAGTCCATGATGGTTGAGCGAAGGGCCAGATGAGAGCTTACATTTTGATCCAAAACCACAAGTCAGAGACAGAAAGACACACTGGGAACTGCTTGAGTCTTTTGAAGCCCCAGAACCTGCCCCATGATGACACACCTCCTCCAACAATGCCACGTCTCCTAATCCATTCCAAAGTTTCACCAACTGGGGACCAAGTATTTGAACATATGCACCTGTGGGGGCCGTTCTCATCCAAATCCACCGAAGCTGTGACGTTGGAGTCTAATGGGTCTGAGCTGCTCCCCCTCCCTTGCTGTGTGGAAGCAATGTGTATGGAGGCTGGCTGGATGCACCAGGGTTGCGGGGGTGGGTGAATGGGGGAGTGGGTACAGCAGATCTGCAGGGTTGGAATGGCTCTTCCTGGTTTTTGATTTGCACATTAGTGTTTTTTTGTTTTGTTTTTGTTTTTTGTTTTTTTTTTTTTTTTTTGTAGGAATGCCAACAGTGGGGAATAGCTGGAACAGGGCGCCCCTGGAATAGTGAGCTCTCTGATTTCCCACTGTTGGAGGTGGAGAGGAGGTGGCTTTATTCACACTGACTGGCCACACCCATGCTAGGCTAGAGAGCTGGCTGGGATTGTGAGTTTCCCCATTCCTCAAATCTTTTTGAGCTCCACCTTGTCACTCCAGGTGCTTGAGCTCCACAATGAACCCAGAACTGTGAGAGTGCCTCCCAGAACTTAGAGAGTGCCTGAGCACTCACTAAGAGCCAATGCATTTGTCCCCTAAGCTTGCTGCTTCCTGTGGTGGCTTGGTTTTTAGCAGAAATGGCCCAGGAACCCTAGGCATAGGGCCCTCCTTGGGGCAGGGGCGAAGAGGGGGTCGTGTTTCTGGTGATCCTACTGACCATCAGGGAAACCCCTGGGCAATTTGGAGTGTTTGAACTTGGGGCACATGCCCAACTCCTTGCAGGTTGCTTTGGCCAGTGACACACAGTCCTGGGAGCATTTGCGTCTACTGAACCCTCTGGTCCTGCACTTTATAGGTAGAATATCTTATTTGAGGGTGAGTATCTGTCACCCCCCCCCCCTCCTTGAAGTGGCTATGTGACGGGGGACACAGACAAGTACAGAGTCCACACCCTAAGGACCATTTGCCCCACGCTGGGGGATGCTGTGTCTTTGGTCACCATGTGACCCCAGGCATGTGAATTTTCTAAAACTGTCCTCTTCCCTTGTGTTCCCACCGGTTTTAGGACCAGCATCCACGTACATTTGACGCTAATGGAAAGTCTGCCTTGTGACTCCTAGGGTGGCTTGTGGGGGTGGGAGGAGGAGGGGGAGCATGTGATGATGAGGAGGGCCGGGTCAGGTTGCCTCACTACAAGCATGGGTGGGAGGGGCCTCCTACAGAACAGTACTCCTGCTGGCTGGCCTGCATGCTGGGCTTTTGAATAAGGATGAGACATAGCAGCAGGTAGACCCTTCTGGCAGCCAGCTTGAGGGGGCCAGCCTTCAGCTGGCCCTGCTTGCTGGGTGGGAGGGACTCTAGAATTCCAGGCATTTGGTCCAAGCAGCTGCAGTGACAGGCTGCGTACACCCCCCCCCCTCAGCACTGCCTTTGCTAATGTCTGTCTGGCAGCTCAGCTGCTCATGAACACAGTAGAGGCTCAGGGGCCTCAGAGGGATCTGAGGAGAAGAGACAGGCTTGCCAGCCTTAGCCGTCCTCTTCACTGTGAGGCAGGGCGGCCCTCTCCTTGTGCAGTTTCTTCCCTTCCTGGTTTCTGTGTTTTCAGGGCCTTGCAGGGGCTGCAGAGCTGTGCTGCAGGCATTCTTTCCCTTAGCAAACATTTACCAAGTCCTCTTCTTCTTCCACTTTCCTTTCCTTCTCTTCCTCTTCCTCCTTCTCTTCCTGTCTTCCTCCAGCTCCTTGCCCTTTATTAGCATATCCAGTGGAAGTTGTCACCTTTCTGGGGTATATGTCCCCAAGGAGGTAGGAAAGGAGCAGAGTGGGATGGCAGAAGGGACTGAAGGATTCTGGTGCAGGTTCCTGGGAGCCATGGTCAAGGTCCTACTATGCTGGCTGAGGGGCACCTGCTACCTGAGAGGCAGCTGGCATGGCTGAGAGCAGAGCCCTCTGTAGATGCTGTCTGTTCTCCTGCCGTGGAGACTGCAGCAGAAACCTGTGGGAGTCCAGGGCTGGACGGGGAGGGACTGCAGCCTCTGATGCATTTTGATGCTGAACCAGGGGAATGTAGCTTGAGGTTGAGCAACGTGCAGTAGCCACAGCATGTACAGTGGGGGAAGTTAGATGTGTCTCCTTGGAGACGCTGTTGGGCACCAAACAGAACAAGGAGAGTGACAGGGAGCTGGAGCTGGAGATAGCATAGTTGGTAGAGTCCTTGCCCAGGATGCTCAAGGCCCAGTCCCCAGCAAAAAGAGAAAAACAATTGGGTAGGCAATTCTGGAGTTTTGGGGAAGATGGGGCTGAAAAGCACCAACGGTCACAGAGTCCCCTGTGATGACAGTGTCAAGTTCTGTGTATACTCTTTACACCCATGCTTCTAGACAGCCTCTCTCACAGCTGGGCCCCAGGAGTCCAGGCCTGTTTGGAGTCCTCCTAAGGGTTGGGCAGCCCAGGTTGGCTACATGGTGGTCACAGCAGAATCTTCACTATCTACAGCCTTTCTTTGCCCCAGGAGCCCATCACACCTATCCAGGCACTGTTGGGACTAGGCCGAAATGTAGGGAGGCTTCTGTGGTCAAGGTCCAGGAGGCACTAAGAAAAATGGAGGTCAGCCTCCTTCTGGCCTATACCAATGAGGAAACAGCCACATAAAATCACAGAAGATGAGAAGACATTGGTGTGTGTAGGTGTAGTATATGCTCTATGGCATTTGTGTGTTATGTGTGCTCTCTGAATGTATGTGCATGTGTGTACTTGCATGCGAAGGCCTTTCTTGCATATGTGTAAAAGTGGGGTAGGTCCATGGATGTTACGTGTATATGGGGATATTGTGTCATGAATGGGTGTGTGTGGTATTAAAATGAGTTCATATGTGTGTGGCTTATGTATGACATATGACTTTGTGCATGTTATATGTGTGTGCGTGTTTGCGTGAGTGTGTTATGCGATGGTGCAGTATGCGTGCAGTATATTTGCACATATGTGCTTATAGTCAAGTCTGGCTTGAAGAGGGGCATGGGAGGGAGCTGGGGCTAGCTCATTTGGTAGAGTGTTTGCCTGGCATGCTCCTGGCCAAATCTCCAGCAAAAAAAGAAAAATAAATAAAAGAGCAATGGGGTGAACTCATGCATAAACCATGTAGGGTCAGACTGCTCTATTTTGTAAACTTGGACTGAATACACCCAGCTGTCCTCTGCCAGAGAGCAGACAGTGTATGCTTAGAGGCCAGGCAGGTGTGGGTTTGTGGCCAGCAGCCAGCAACTTTCTTCCTGAGATGTTAGTATGTCTTCTCCTCCCACTGCCAGCCAAGTTTCTCACTGACAGGGAGGAGAGGTAGCTTCCTGGAGGCCTGAGAAGGAGAAAGAAAACTTCGCTGGGTGGGCAGGTACCTGGGTAGAAGAAGGAGGAACCCTGGGCAGCAGTAGCTCCAAGATGCAAACTTCCCATGGGGTTATCCCACAAAGACTTTGGGAAATAAGAGACCTGGGCTAGGAAGGGTTGGTGTTGGGCACTGGAACCTGCCATGGGATGCGTGACCTGTGGCCAGCCATCCAAGGAGGGACTAAGATGTACGGCCGTGTGGGTAAACAGTAGCTGGGTGGTGAGTTAATGGCCAGCAGGACTCATCCCGGCCAGTGGTGATTTCCTGTGCCCGGTGACATTACTCAGCAGCCCAGTGTGGACAGAGGGGACTCAGGGTTTGTCTGTGTTTGCAAGATGAATAAGTGGTCTAACACAGAGAGTAAAACGCTATCAGACAGTCCTGGCTCTTCAGAAAATGACAGTGTTATTACCTGCCTCAGAGGTGTAGTCACTATGACCATTGACGCTGTATCTGTGAACACCATGACCACCAAAACTTAGAGCATGACCAACATCACTATCATTTCACTCCCGTCACCACCACCAACATCGGCCACCACCAAAACTAACGTAATGATCACCATCGCTGTCACCACCAGCATCACCACGATTTCCAACATCAGTATCATGTCACTGCCCTCACCACCATCATCATCATCACCACCAAACCTAACCTAAGAACACCCTCACCATCATCGTTGCCACCATCAGGACCGCTATTACCAACATGAGCATCATCATGCCCACTAAACCATTGGGCATGACCGCCGTGACCATTGCCATCACTGTCACCACTGCAAATACCGCTATCACCATCACCAAAACCATGGCCAGGACCATCGCCATCTCCCTCACAACTATCAACCGCCATGACAGCAACAGGGGTAACAACTGGATCTTTGTCTGTAGTCTTTCTCTGTCCCTTTTCATGTTGTCTACGCCATGCACTAGAAAACTGTCCGCCAGGTAGTTGGGCTTCCGGTAGCGTTTTCAGTCGTTTGGAAGCAGGGAAGAGCATCGGAGGCAGGACTAACACTGATGGGAGTCTGTCATGGGAGAAGTCTGTCCTCCTTTCACTGCCCCAGCCTTGCTGTCCTTCTGGGAGAAGACCCCACTCGAGGGCTCCTCCCATGGCTCTTGACCCTAGGTGTGGTCCTAACTCCTGCAGATCTCCTGGATGTCTTTGGAGAGTTGGTTTCCCCACAGCCTGGCTCCAATCCATGTAGCTCTTCTCATGAGCTGGTCACTCTAAGCCCCTCAGCATGGAATATATGTTCCCATCCACTCTTGGAGTGGCTCCAGGAACAGTGCTCATGGTCGGGAGACCCAGCAGCAGCTCCTGTACCACACTGTCACTGCCTCAGCCCCTGGCGGCATTTATGCTTAGTGTGTCCAGCCTGTGGAATGTCCCACAGGCTTGGAATGAGGCCTCAAGCAGATGAGGTGGGAATGGGGGCCCCCCTCCACTGGAGGTATAGTTTATAGAGGCCTTTCCTGGCCTGGCTCCGTGAAGGGCTGCAGAAGTCTGGTGTCTGAGGCCTCAGGTCAAAGCAGGGCCTGTCCTTGGGGCTTCAAGCACTTTCCATCAGTGCCGCCTTCCCCACCCTTCTTCCTGCCTTCCTTCTCTGCCCTTCCTGTGCCCCCTCCCAGCTCTCTTTTCACAAAAGTAGCTCCCTTGTTTCCTCCTTCCCTCCCACCCTGGCCCTGGGGACAGTGCTGGAGTCTCCACTGCTAGGATGCCAAGAAGCCTCAGCTCCTGTTGTCAGTGGCTATGACCTTCCAAAGAATCGGAACAGAAAGGAGCCAGCAAGCCTCTGGCCTGGCCACTCAGCCATCTAACATTGGAGCCTGAGGGAGGCATCTTCCCCGGAAGGTTGGTGGGAGCTGGTACCCTACACTGCATGAGTGGGATGTTGTCACTACAGTTCATAGTCCCCATTCTGGAGCTTTGAGATGCCTTGACTAATAACAGCATCAGCCGGCCCCGGGTCCTGGGGGCATGTTCCGAGCCAACACTCCTGTTGACTCCCTGGGACTGGCTGGAAATGCAATGTTGACTCTTGCTGTAGGACAGACAGAGATGGTGCCAGGGGTGGTGCCAGGGGTGGTGACAGGGATGGTGCAATGCAGCTGTTCCTTCTCCGAGGTCCTAATGGCTCCCAGGTCCCTCGGGACCCCGCTGCTTTCCAGACTTCAACCTTGGTCATGGCTGCAGCCTCTAATGTTCACTGTTGTCTCTTGGCCACCTCCTTCCCTCCTGTCCTTAATCTTTTCCACAGTGACAACAGCATCATCCAATTCAAGCACTTGCTGCCCAGCAGGCTGGCAGTGCTCCGTGGGGCAGCTCACCCTCTTCTGAGCACACCTTCTCCACAGGGGCCATGTTATTTACCCAAGGGATTCAGAAGGTGTCTCAAGGATTCCTGGCATTGCCACAGGACCTGGCAGGCCAGCATCACTGTCTTCCCAGGTGCTATTTCCCTATAACTTCACCAACCTTGTAGCCACGAAGGAACTGGCCCTCAGCTGGCGGGTCTGTTGGTCTCCTGTGGATTTGAGTCCTCTGGCATGCAATACTGGTGACACTAACCACACAGAATGAAAAGCCACACGGTCACCCTGCCTGTGAACAGGGAAGCTGGGAACCAGTCTTGGCTCATGTGGAGCAGGGTGGGGACCGGCTGCCTGCACAAAGGCCCCCCCCCATTTTTTTTAAACCAGTGGGAGGATGCTGGCGCTGGCCTGCCAGGCCCTGTGGGACCCACCCGCACAAACACAATGGACAGTTTGTGCCTCTGGCCACCTGATCCTCCTAGGCCCCACGCCTGGCGCCATGGACAAGGTGAGTAAGTGGAGGAAAGGGTCAGTGAAGTAACCCAGTGTCACTGTCAAGGCACACACAGGTGACAAATACCGAGTCCCCAGAGGGCCGTGTGTGGTTGGTGGAATGGTCCTAGAGCTCGTGGTTTTTGATGTTGTTGTTTTGTCCTACCCTACTCAGGGAAGGAAAGTTTCCAGGACTGGTGTCTTGCTGGAGGTGAGATGGGAGGGTTAACAGGCTTGTCTGTGGAGACCTGGGGGGCACACAAAATCTGCTGTGTGGGAAGACTGATGGGGGGACAGCATTGCAGAGTTGGACTGCCAGTGACTGGTTCTATCCAGGGAAGATGAGTGGAGGGGTATGTGGCCTCCTGGAGGGCATGGAGACAGTATCCGTGAGCTTCGGGGTGGAGGTGGGGTGGGGAGAGAAGTCCTGTAACTCCTTGACCTTAACCAGAACCACTGGAAGATAAATCTGTGCTTTAAGTCTTCAGGTCTATGGGCTTTTGCCACAGCAGGGAAAAGAAATCTATGCATGTGTAATGGCTTTCCTGCTCTGTCTTCCCCAGGTGTGGGATCAGCCACCTGGACCTGGAGTTGTCCAGTTGATGATCAGGAATGTGAGACACCCCCCCCCTACACACACACACACACACACACACACACACACACACACACACACACACACACACACACACACGGCTCAGTACAACAGAACCTTGGTGAAAGCCATCCTAGATAGAGAGCTGAAAATTCTGGGACACTGGCTCAGTCCATTCGTGTGGACTTCAAGTAGGCTTCAAGAGAGACTGTAGGATGAACAGGTATGGGTTGAGGGAGCTGAAGGATCCTTAGAGAAGGAGGGGAGCTCAGGGTCTCTCCCAGGATGACCTAGGTATAAGCATGTGGCTGTAACTAGGGCTTTCTGGCTTTGCTCTTGTCTCAGGGGTTTACAAGTGGGTGGTGCCATTGGTTCTACCCTAGCCAATTCCCCGAACAGCAGGAAGATGACTGCTTTCTTTAGGGGTCAGGATGTGGAAGAGAGGAGAGGAGGGTACAGAGTAGAGTGAGCTGAAGGCCCATGTGAAAATGGAGTTTCTTCCCAGCTAGGTCTGACAGCCTTTTAGTCCCAAAATAAACACACAGAGGCTTCTATTAATTATAAACTGTTTGGCCAATGGTTCAGGCTTCTTATTGGCTAGCTCTTTCTTAATCTTATCCCATTTCTATTAAACTACGTATTGCCATGGGTCTGTAGCTTACCCGTAATGCTCTAGCATGTTACTCCTTCAGCGGCTACATGGTGTCTCCCTGGTGACTCTCTGCATCTCTCCTCCCAACATTCTCCTAGTCTGGTAGCCCCACCTATACTTCCTTCCTGGCTATATCCTGCCTATTAGCTGAAACAGCTTTATTCATCAACCAATAATATATATATATTATATATATATATATATATATATATATATATATATTATGCAGAAGGACGTCCCCCTTCATCCATTCTGGACAAGTGAGAGGTGAGGAAGGATGTCTGAGAGAGGTCAAGGGAGAAGAGACTGGGCACAACCAGCAGAGGAGAGGAGCCTCTCACCCTGCCATGTCCACCTGGGACCAAGGAAGGTTGGTCCTGTGCTGAAGGTGTCTGGCTGCTTCCTCAGAGCCTGTCTGCTTCAATTTCCATCTGGAACAGAGTTTAAATAAATTGAAAACACTTTGCTCACATCCCTGGGTCCAGGGTTCCAAAGTCAGGGTGCAGCAGGACTGGGTCTTTCCGGAGTCCTGAGTGTGTATCTGCTCCAAGCCTAAATGCTCACCAACAGTGCCCGGAGCACCTTAGATTCCAGAAGTTCCTCTCTGATTCCTACCCCAACTGTCACATAAGGGTTCCCTGTGTCTGTGTGTGTGTCAAAACCCATCTTCCTCGGTGGTGTCAGCCACGCTAATACAGTGAGCTCATCTTAACTTGACACTGTTAGGGCCTTTATGCATTTGCATTCACAAGTGCCAGTGAACATATCCATTTAGGGGGTACAGTTCAACCCCCAACATCCCCTGGGGTGTAGCAGCAATGTGGGCAGGAGGGATGACCAGGGAACTCAGAGGGACTGTGGACCCTTGGTTCCACAGAAGGACTATGATCCTTGCCCCCCCCACCCCCGCCCCCGTGGGACCAGGATTGTGAACTGAATACCAGGTACAGTCTCCTGAGTCTCTCCTGCTGGGATGCAGGATAATGGACAGGAACACACACCTCTGAGGAATGAATCACAAGTACAGTTGGGAGCCTGTGGTGGTTGAATAGGAGCAGCCTCCATAGGCTCATAGATTTGAATGCTTGGTCATTAGGGAATGGCACTACTTGACAGGGATCAGGAGGTGTGGCCTTGTTGGAGGAATTGTGTCACTGGGGGTGGGCTTTGGGTTTCAAATGCTTAAGCAAGGTCCAGTGTCTTCCTTCCTTCCTCATGCTGGCTGTGGATCCAGACGTAGACCTCTTAACTGCCATGCCTGTCTGCATGTGCCACCAGGCTTCCTATCATGAAGATAACAGATTAACTCCTTGAAACTGTAAACCAGCCCCAATGAAATGTTTTCCTTTATAGGAGTTGTTGTGGTCATGGTGTCTCTTCACCGCAATAGAACACTGACTAACTCAGAGCCCATTGAAGGTCTTGCTCAGGTCAGTTAACCCTTACAGAAGGCAACAACAGCACCAGAGCCTGGGAGACTCTGGACTGAAAAGTGACCTCCCAGGGAGGGAACAGGGACATTCCTACAGCTTTAGCTCCTCCAGTGTGCACAGTCCTCTAAGGGCTAGGCCTCTCATGCTGCCAAGAGCCTCAAGCACCTCTCTCTTGAGGCCTGGGCAGGGCGCAGTACTGGAGGACGTTCTGAGCCATGTATTCACACGCTCTGTGAGGCAGTCTGCAGGGCTGAAGGTACTATCTAATGGAACAGCCGTTGACTGTGGAGGATTGTGACCTGAAACATCGTGCCAGGTCTTTGGGGCTCCCCAGGAAGCTATCAGCCACACAAAGTGAGCACTTACTCCATCCTGCCAAGTGAATCCCACCAAAGACAGATGTTAAATAGGAGAGAATGGTCCTGGAAGGTGTGTGGTGAGGTCTCCACACCTAGACCCTCTATGTTGTCATGCTGGAGCCTTGTCCCTTGGCAGTCTGCCACCTAAGACCCACAGGCTCTTTCTATAATACTCTAAATACTGATGGGACCACCAGGCATCTCCTGTTCTTCTTGGAGATGCCAAGTTGAGGAAGAATGAATTCATAGCCACGGTTTGAGGCACTGATGTAGGCCTCAGACAAGTCAGAGTGGATGAGGCTACTTAGGGCTTAAACACAGGAAGATCTGCCATCCCTGCTTACATATTGGTGGGATGGAAAGAAACGTGATCATACTATTCCAATGGGGACCATGGCCCTGGCCATGAACTCCAGTCAGGAAGCTCTCTGGAGGAGACAGTCTTAGAACTCAGCAAGCTGCAGACAAAGTCATAGCATGAGTCACAGGGAGAGACCTGGTAGACCTTGCTGGCCTGAAAGTCCTTATAGCTGCAACTACACAGGTGCTCTGTCTCAATATGACCCTGTGTCCAGGGCAGAGATGGGTGTCGGTACTGTGTGTACACAGCAGTAGAACAGTAGGACCTCCTCCAGAGTAACCTCCTCACTCCCTGGTCACTCATTACCCTGCTCACCTGCTCAAATACAGAAGGCAGGTTTGGGACCTGGGGACCCGAGAAAGGGTGGCCCTGCCTCTGCTTGCAATCCCCTTCCTTCCTGGGACTGCAAGTCCCAGACTGATAGAAGCACCATCCATCCCATTGCCCTGATCTTTTTTTTTTTTTTCCAATCAGCCCCATGGTTCCTGCTGTCACTCCTATGGGTGTCTTAGGGTTTGCAGTGCTAAGAACCACTTCCCAGGTGTCCAGGAGCAAAGGGATAGCAACATGTCCATCGGTCATTTGACGCCTGAACGGGGACACTCTTTTATCTCAGTGAAGGGACTGTGAGGGCCATACTCCTGCTGCAGGAAGGCCAGGAAGGAGGAGACCCTTGGGCATCCATCTCCATGAGTGATAGATAGCCTGTCTGATGACCTCCTGCAGACTGTGGGCTCCCTTCTCTGAAGGCTGGAGTCAAGACTGGCCTCTTAGAAGCCCTAAGGCTCTGGGAACTGACACAAGCTCCAGGCTCTCCCATCTTGGTAGACAGTTGGCACATGTGTGACTATTTGTGGGCAGGGATTCTTCCTACTTCGTCCTTGCTGGGTTACGTTTCTGCTCCTAGAAGGTCTGTGCCAAAAGTCACCACAGCAGCCTGGCCTGTTGAGACTTCAGTGGCTTTCACTCTTACAGTGAGGACCCTGACCCCAGTAGGAAGAGACAGGAAAGGGAGAAGGGGTCTGTCTTGCACTTGGGCTGGAAGACTGGAGATTTCTCCCAACTCTGTGTGGCCCAACCCTGTGGCCTACATGCAGCTGACTGGCCACACATACTGGCTCTGCCAACCTCAGAGTCCTGGCATGTCACCAGGTCCTATCCCTGGTGGTTGGAGGTCAGGTTCATGCCAGGGTGGGTGGCCACATACAGATGCAGCCCAGAAGGAGTCAGACAGCCAGCCACTAGCTGGTGGCCAGCCACATGTCTGTGAGGTGAACCTGTGTAGAGGTCACACTGTTGGTGGCAAGGGATGGCCGTTTGGGAGAGGGTCAGGCTGATAATCAGACCACAAAAGGAGAGTCCCCTGAAGCTAGAGCTCCCTGGTTACCTGGGAGACCTTCTCTCCCCCACATCCCCTCTCTACGCCAATGGTGCTCGATACATCATTGGCATAAAGGGCACAGGGCCTGGGCTGTAGCCCTGGCTCTGTCCCAATTGATACTCTGTTTCCTTGTCCTGGTTACTGTGGTACCTGGTTAGGTCTGTTGGAGAAATATGGTTGAGATGGGAAGGCACTCCCTTGTGAATCTCTAAGGGACTTGTAGCCTCCAAGTCTGTCCATGGGGATTGTGTTTGGAAGAAGGTTCTGGCAGCTGTGTCCTGGGTAAGGCTCTAGAGATGAGGTGACTCTGGATTAGGCTGGGCCTTAAAGGCGACCATTGTAATCATTACCAGAGATGGCAAGGGAGTTTCCAGCATAGACAAATGGGAGGGCCAGTACAGACAAATGATGAGTTGGGGGCCCAGGAACTCTGCAGTGCCAGTGGCTGGGAGAAGCAGGTCACCAGCTGCCCTCAGACCTTTGGGCAGCTGCCTGCCCACACCTCAACCTTGAACTTCTGACCTCCAGATCTCAGAGACAGTAAATGTCTGTGGCTTAAGCCACCCAGTCTGCTGTGCTTTGTTACATTGGCCACAGGAAACAAATACTCTAAGATGCTCCAAGTTAGGGACAACACCAGTGACTCAGCACACAGCCCAGAGGAGCACAGTGGGGTGGGTGAGGGAAGGTCCCAGACACTCAGAATGAGATTCATACAGTTGCTTTGTGGGGAGGGAATGCAGTGTGGCCAGTGATTCTCCAAACCACAGCTCCATTCAAATCAGACACTGTCTGTCACCACCACAGGCTCTAATGCCAGCTTCCTGTCCCCTAGGCTGATGGATCCTGGGCAAAAGGTCTGAACTTTCACGGTGAGGATATGAGGCCCTCTAACTGCTTCCCTGTGGCCCCAAACCCCTACCTGGCTGGAATAGGGTTTTTGGAAAAGTTTATTTCCTGGATTCTTGGATTCCCAGAGTGGGGGGTAGGGGGTGGGTGAGTAATGAGCTACCCTTGGTAGTGAGGAAAAAAAAAATCAGCTTGGAGTGTTAACATGGAGCGTTAAGGTGCCTTCAGTAAGATGCAAAGAGCCCAGGGCCTGTGTCGCCTCTGCAGCCAATGCCCAGTCTGCCAACCCAGCAGGGCAGCTAGTGTCTAAGCACAAGTTCATTGTAGTCACAACTTGTCACCCACCTGTGCTCATCCCAGGACTCACTGAGGGTGCAGAACCTAGTAGGAACAGCAAAGCAGGGTGCTGGGAACTCTGGGAGCACAGTATTCTGTGTTCTGTTTGGAGGAGGAAGCTTTTGTGCAGGTGAATTGAGGTCCAAGTTGAGTGCACAAGGCTTTTGGCTTAGGAGCAGAGGGTGCCTTGTAGACACTAGCAGAAGGGATGTGGCCAGTCCCACGGGGGTAATTACTGCCAGGAGTCAGAGCATCTTGCTGACAGGAGGGGGATGGGCTGGGTGACCATGGTGACAACCAGTCTCATTTCTTTGAGAGCAGGCGCCTTCCCAGAAAGTCTTTGTAAGGATAAACCAGTCTTTGAAGTGACTCACAATTGCTCCTGCCCTGAGCAGGAGGCATCAGTAACAAAGAGAGGGCTAGAAGAGGGCACATGTAGGTTACACAGCTCCACTACTGCCTGACTCTTTCCACCAGGAAAAGGCTGGGCTATGGCGCAGCCTCCGAGCACACCAGTGAAGAGATGACAATGCCCCCTCTTCCTGATCCCTTCTCACAGCCACGATGCTCTCTCTCTCACTGGGGCCCTTTGAGGATCCTTTTATCTCTGTGAAATTGCAGGTTTGCTGGAGTGGTGAGGGCTCCTCCAGAGGCCCTCAATTAGCAGGAGTTCTCCATGACCGGGTGGCCACAGAGTGGCAAACCGGCTGCTCTGGGAGCCGAAGGGAGCTCAATGGGGGAGGGATAATCCACTTCCGTTCCGCCTCTGGGGGCTTGACCTCCATGGCTTGTGCATCATGGAAACTGCTTTCAAAGCCCAGCTCAGTGGGGAGAGGGTAAGGGCTCGGCAGCATGAGCTCCATTGACCATGCAGCCTGTCCCCCTGGGATGCCTGCCTGGGTCCTGAGAACCGTGATGTCATTGTGACTCTCTGCAGCTGCCAAGCACCCGCCGTGCAGGCCCCCCCTGGCCAGCTAGGCACTGACGCAAATCAAAAGCTTCCAGCTCAGAGCAGCTGCCACCCGCCACTCAGCTGGCAGCCTGCGGTCCGTGGAGGGAGGGCATGCGGGCTCCAGAGCAGGGCAGCATTTGAGATAATCAGCTGCTCTTTAAAGGGCGGCCAGCGTGGCGTGTGGGGTTCCGAAGGTCAAGGAGAGACAGCTGCCCTGCGAGCCACATGTCCTGCCTGCTGGCCTCCTCCTGCCCCTTGCCCTGTCCCCAGTGTCTCTGGGGTCCTTGGGCTCTGGGTACTTGGAAGGAAAGAAAGCCAGGTGGATGTACAAGCCTAGAAGGGAGGGACGATGACCCACGGTCCAAAAGGAGGCCAGCATTGCGTTCAGCTGAACTGCAGTGGCCAGCCTTCCTTGGCCTCTGAGGAGCTGCTATGTCCCAGCAGAAGACTTGAGAGTCTGTAACACATGAACACCTGCTGCGATCCAGAAGGAACACGTTGAATGAGGGTGAATGATCACGAGGACACCAGGCACTTTACAGGCACCACTCAGTGGAGGCAGGCATGAGTGCCCTAGTCACCCTCGGAAGAGCCACATGCGGCCCAGAAATTCTGCCAGCCTGCAGGAGTATGCCATTCTTCCTTACGTTGAGGGATTTTTATTCATATGTGTACACACATATACACACATGAGATCCACAGAAGAGCACATGTGCGTGGGTATACAGCACATGTGAACATAGCACACACAGAGGTTCATGGTCTATTTAGTGTGCACACTCATGCAGGCACATAATGAGAACACGCGCGCACACACACACACACACACACACACACATACACACCGCTATCTCCTCATGTAAGCATTTGCTCATGAGCATATATGCTGCGTGTCAGGCCCAGAGGCCTCTCATCGTCACCTGTAAGAGCTGAGAAAGGCGGCAGGGCAGGATGGCTATGGCGAGATAGCTGCTTTAGGCCGGGGCAGGGCCAGGTGGGTGGGCATGACAAAGCTAAGGACGCTGATATGATCTCCAAGAAGCCTTTACGATGACGAACCAGGTGGATACACGAGCGCAGAACAGGTGACCAGTGGGCAACCTTGTGAGAAGAGGACACATTCTGGCCACTTGCCTCACCACAGGCAGGCAGGGAACAGTGGTGAAACAGCTGTGACAGGGCATTGTGGTATGAGATGGATCTTATGTGGTGCAGGACTTCAAGGATAGAGAATGAGACAGCATCCTCCTGATGCCAGCATGACCGTGGGCAACAGCCCCTCAGTGGTCTTGTTCTTACTATGTGCCTTTGCTCCTTCTGCTGTACCTCCAGGCTATAGTCTGCTGTGTGTGAGTGCGTGCATGTGTGTGTGTGCATGTGTGTGTGTGCGTGTGCACGTGTGTGTGTGTGTGTGTGTGTGTGTGTGTGTGTGTGTGTGTGTGTGATGCTATGCTGGTGCAGGCTGCATCCACCAAAGGGCCATTGTCCCAGTAGGGACCACAGGGTAGACATCGTATATACATAGGGATGGGCCTGCAGAGCAGGGCACAGGCAAGCACAGATTTCTCTCTCCTTTTATGGTGTGTGTGTGTGTGTGTGTGTGTGTGTGTGTGTGTATTTCAGTACACATGTGTGCTGGTGTGAGTTCACTTGTGTGCATATTCATGGAGCGGTCTGAGGGCAACTTCGGCTGTAGCACAATAAACAAAAGATCCAGAGATGGATATTGGGGTTCAAACTTCAAGCTGAAGATTAGAAAAGCAAAGTAGCCGGCCACTAGCTCTTACCACTACCTCAGGCGGAATGAGCTGATCCTGCTGCCTCTCCTCAGCGTGGCTGTAGAATCCTGAGACTGAATGTCTGTCCTCAATGGGGCTGGAGAATGAATGCCTGATACTGAGACCTTGCTCCTGTCTTATATACCTCTCACGAGTCTTGTTTCTAACCAGGGAAGAGTCAGTAGGGATGGGTCCACTCAAAAACCTGAACCAATGCAGGCACTATGCACCTGGCATTTTTTGCTGTTCACAGGAAAACAGGCCCAGTAGCTCATGGCCCCGGCTTCAGCCACAACCGCAGCCACAGCCACAGCCATAACCTGGATAGTCCAGGGACAAAGGAGCAAGTGTTTGGCTTGTGGTGGTCAAGCAAGGCAGACAGCAGTTCCTCTCTCCCTGCCTGAGCCCTGCAGCCACAGAGACCAGCGCCCTCAGAGTCAATATTCCCACACTCCAGCAGGCCCTTTGGTGTATAAGACATAAATGTTTGCTTTCCCATTAAGAAAATAATCCAAAGTTATCCTTTAAGTGGTGTTCACACACCGCTGCCCTTCAGAAGCTAACACGGCTCTTTCTAGATGCCATGAAGAGAAAGATTGCCAAGGGAGCTCCTGAGTGTAGACCACCCTTCCTCAACTCTGCCTGAAGCCACTTTCATGATCTCCATGCCCCACAGGGAACTGGGAGGAAGCAGATTTTGAGGAGAGAGAAGGCTACAGGAGGCCCTGAGCAGTAGATGAAGAAGCTCTCAGCCTCAAGGTACCATACCACACAGCCAAATCTCAGCATGCACCTGGGGCAGGGTGGGGGGACATCATAGAGAGACCAACCCAGGCTAACCCAACACTTCTGGGAGACAGGATGCTTGTGAGAATACAGGAACCATTCTAGGCCTCGGGATCTCACATGGCCATGCTGAAGACCAAAATGGCAGTGGGGGACATTGCTGAGCAAGCCACAGGCACACAACACAAAGAAAGGGACTAAGGCCTGCCCTCTCCAGTCTCTGCCAGCTGCTAAGAGAGGCCACAGGGAGTTTTCTGGGCAGGGGAACAGCTCCTGCCATCAGGTTTCTTTCCTGAAGAATCACAAGCCACGGGGCTGGTGGAGTCTCCTTCTTGTAACATCTCCCAAGAAAGTGTCTCCTGAGAGACATGACACTCCAGCCATGAGCCCAGGACTGTGGGGCTCTGGTTGCTTTCTTTAAATGCTGACAAGACGCTGGGGGAGCTTCTCCAGACTGGGGTGCACTTTGATAGAGCTCTCCCTACTCCTCAGGTGCCTGCCCCCACCACTGGTGTGTCAGGGGAGGGTTTGGAAGGAACCAGTGTGAACCTCCCTAGACATGGTCTGGATTCCGATGCAGGGTGAGGAGGAGGAAGGGTGTCAGCTGCCTAGGCCCTCAAAACTCACTTAGGGGCTGTGGCTTAAGAAGTCCTTGGTCCCTGGCTTTCTTGCCTTGTGGGAGGGTGATGAGAACTGTGCATCTGGCTGAGGCTGAGGAGGAAGTTGCTTGTTTTCCCACAGGGCCTCTGGACTCCATGGGTGGATGGAGAGGCCCTTGGGCCTGGGAGGGCAGAAGGAAGGATTAGGCTACGCAAATAGGACCAGAAGGAGTGTGACTTACGGTCAGTCCCATGCCCACCGTGTGAGGACATGTACAGTGAAGTCTTTTGGTCTGGTCATGTGTACAGGGCACATGGCTGTGGCCTGTAGTAACACTCAGAAGCTTCCTATAGCTCATTCTCTCATTTTTGTTTCCTCCTTCCTGTGAAGCAGCCCTGGACTCAAGCTTGCACAGCCTCATCCCCACTCACATTTCTCACTCTTCCTTGGCCTCCCCGGAAGTCCCTGTGGATCTCTCTCTCTCAAGGGTTCACTGACTTTCTGTCCCTGCCCCTTTCAGCCCCAAAGAGCCCTCTCCACACATCCTGAGGTTGGGGTGCATGTCCTCAAGTCCCACCTTCCTAAAGTTTCCCCAGTGCAGAGGGACCTCGAGGCAGACACCTGGTGAGAAGCAGTTAGCTTCGGAATGCGTGGCCCTCTCTGCTGCCCTCATGGGTCTCTAACTGCACAGTTCCCTTTACTCTAACTCTTCCTCTATCAAGGGTGCTCTGAGTGGGCGGGAGATGGTGTGAACACGGGAGAATGTTCTAGGGGGGATGTCCTAATGACCCAGGCCTGATTTGTTGGAGGAACAAGTAGCCGCCACCATGGGGATTCTCGTCTGAACCATCGCTGGGGGAGATTGTCTACTTAACGTCTCTTCCCACGCCAGCTGGAAATGGGAATTCCCTGCTCAGACACGTCAGGAGATGCACAGGGAGTGCCCACTGCAGGAGCCCGTTGCAGGAGCCCAGGAGCGAGCCCTGTGCTTCCTCCTGGCTCTAAGCCATGGGCCCCTGACAGGAACGAGTAAACTAACCGTTCTTATGTGCCGACGCCTGGACGCTGGGCCTTGGTGGAGTCCAAGTGGAACGTTCCCGAGATAGTCCTCCATGACTCCCAGGCCACAGCAAGTGGGTCAGGAAGCCGCCTGGGTGGTCCTAGCCCCAGGCCTTATCTGTCTACTTTAGGTGGAAAGTGGAGCACAGCCTCTTGGGAACCCAACAGCTGACACGCAGGATCCAAGTGGCCTGGGTAGAAAGCCCGGAATGCAATTTGGATCTGTCAGCAGCTCGTGGTGTTCTGAGAAGGACTGAAGTGTGGGAAGCAGAATCTGTCCTAGCGATAGTAAGCAGCTTCTGAAGGGTCTGAGTGGTCACAGTGTCAGAGCACCCATGATGCCCCAGGAGAAAGTGGGATGGCTTGTTCAACTGCGTTTCCGTGGAAATTTTGCGTAACTTTCACATATTATGAGATAAGTCTCCCCAGACAAGACATTTAAAAAAAATATACAATACATCATTTGCCTATGGTTTGAACACTTCAAACTGGTCAATTTGACCCTTGGTCCTAAAAGCTGACCCTGATGCTGCTTAATGTCACCCACCGTATATGACAAGACAGGCACTGGGTGGGAGGGAGTCTATGTACCTAAAACCCTGTCTGGACACTGGAGGCCAATTTCAAGGGATGTTGGTGGCCATTGTCACCAGCCTGGCATTATAAATCTCATTGGCTGTGCAGTGTCCCTTCTCCTGGGGATCAGGTATTGCCAGCTACAATGCTGGTGTGCAACCCATATCAAAAGCCATTTGATGAAACTGTAGCTGAACACATGTAGTTGTCCGGGCTAGACAAAGGTGGCCTTGACTCTCAGCTATGGTGACTGGGCCAGAAGTAGATAGCAAGGAAAAAAAAATACTCAGGGTTCTTACTCCTCTGAGGTCTCTGAGCTGTTCTTCCTGAATGCCTCAGAATCCTGTGACCGAGCCTTTCCCCAGGATCAGAAGAAGAGGGAGGCAGGGCAGAAGTGGGCAGCCCTGACCTCACTGAAGACCCCACTTTGAGTTGACTTCTTGATTTCTTCAACTCTCTGAGTCCTGAAGGCCCATGCCTTGGGTCTCCTTGGCATTCAAATGAGCTACCAAGGTGTAGTAGTGCCAGAATATTCCAGAGACCCAGAAGCTGCCAGTGATTATGATGTGTTATGAAAACAAAAACTCAAAGGATTGGAAATTTTCTCTCTAATTTCCCCTTCTGACCCACGACTACTCAACAGGACCATTAGGTAAACTAAACTTGGCAACTGCCTGCTGGAAGCCACGCACTTCTTGATGGGATGAACACTTTGTGGCAAGTAGTAGCTGGCAAGAGCCCTGAGTTCCTTGGAGCCTCTGCCATAAGGCTGTGCTATTCTTAGGGGAGCTAGGGCTGAGCTTGTGGAGGAAGCCCAAGACCTCCAGAGTTGGACAGCTTCCCACACAGAGCCCACACTGCAGCCTAGTCTCTGACCCTGGAATGGGAGGCTGTGGGGCTGCAGGGCAGCTAAGCCTTCTGCCATCAGCCATGGTGCATCCAATAATGGACTCCATGGGGGAGGAGGGCTGGCTGATCTTGGTATCTGGCTATGCTGCTGACGCTGAGGGGTTCCAGAGCCTTGGTAAAGACCACCATTTTCAGCAATGGATGGAGATAAGAGAGTGATACCTCTAAATCTTTCAGAGGAAACTGAGACAATGTTATCAAGCTTTGGGTCTTAAGGTGTCAAGCCTGGCTCCATGGCCTGGGTAATAGCTCAATGGCAGGGCTCTCACCTGGCATGCTTGAAACTTGGCTTCATCCCCTACCCTGCACAAAATACAGTCTGCTCTCCTGACTTCTGGGGTGTTATTTTATACTCCTGGGGGAAGTGGGAAGGTGAAGTTTTGGAGTATAGTTATGAGTGGTGGTTCACTTATAGTTCAAGCAGGGGTGTGGCCTCTGCTTGAACAATCAGACCAATACGGACACTGGACAAAGGACAGAGCTGGCTGTTGGCTCAAGGAAGGGGAATTGAAGGAGTTGTTGGAAACTAAAATGCATTTCTTGAAGCCAAGTCTGGCTCCTTCCTCTCAAATGCCTGCTTGACTTGTAGAATATTCCAGAAACTTCTTCAGGCAGGAAGCCATTGTCTTCTCAATAACCAATCCTGAGTGTTACCGCAGGCACAACAGGTTAAAAAGAGTGATTTTTAAATACTTGCCTTCTTAATTATCCATTAACTAAAGTGTCTGGCATTATAATTTGTGAACATGTATGGGCGCTGTCGACAGTGAATCAAATTCATTAGCTGATGTGTATTTTTCTATACTTTCTAAGCAATGTAATGTGCATGGTTTATACACAGGGGAATGTGGATAGAAAATAGGAGTCCTCTGGCCATTTAACTGACCCCTCAAGGGCTGACTAAATCAAGAAATACTCTGGAAGCTGAAGGTAACCAGGCCACGTCTGGGCATCAGCTCAGTCTCTCCATGCCCAAATTCACGTCTCTCCTCTTCCTTCTCTCTCCTCTTTCTTCCTTCTGTAGTGGGAGCACACAACATGCATATTCACACACATATGAACACGTGTGCCAGGCCCTCTGTCCCCACTGCAGGCGGCCTACAAACTAGCAAGAAGAATGGTCAACCGGTAACCTTGGGAAGGGTAGTCATGTGGCTGGGGTGGACCATCTGTCTAACCCCCCACCCCCTCACACACACACACACACACACACACACACACACACACACACACAGTGTTCTGAGCACTGAGAGGTAGCAGCTGTGCACACAATGAATTGTGATTGTCAGAGACTGTGGGAGCCACAGGACAGACCCCAGTCAGTTCAGACCTACGGGTAGGACAGGATGAGGAGGGAATGAGGTATGAGACTGCCCCATGACTCAGGACCACGAGGGGAGAACTGGGCCTCTTTGGGATCAGGTGACCATAGGACTTTCAGGACTGAAATTCCGATAGTTGTGGGGAAGCAAGGCCCTGGCCATCTGTCAGGGAGGAACTCAATGAGGGTTCTAAAGTGCTTCTCTGGTGAGGAGTGCTGAGAAGGGTCTACAACTCCAGGTCTGTCTGCCCTGAATCCTAGCTGAGTCCTGGCTAGAGCCTCTCACACAGGCTGAGCAGGCAGTTGGGCTGAACCTGACCCAGGAGCTGGGCCTGTCCTCGGGACAATGTGTTCAGGGCAGCCTAGGCTTGTTCATGGCCAGATCTTACCCAGAACCTCTCATTCCCACCCCCCCATCTCCTCTTGGAGTAATGCAGAGTAAGACAGCAACTGAATCACCTCCTGGAATGGGGTAGATGTCGGTAGACATGGCTCCGGGTGCGGGGGCTTGGGCCAGGCCGCAGCACCCAAGGAACCACAGATGTGGGTCAAATGGTTTCTTCCTGTATAAAAGCAATTCTTCTCCTTTCACACAGAGTTCACATTAAGAACATCATAGGAGACAGAAGGGAATGACAGCATGTTGTCCCTGCAGGGATGGCACTGTCAGTGTTCTGAGTCACCTCCCTCAGCCTACCTATGCTTCTCTGTGTTTTACACAGTCTAATGTCCCATGTGCTGAAGTGTGGACTCCAACCATGCTTCCTCAGTTCTGCTCCCATCTGCTTGACGTCTGTCACCCCAGGAAGTCACCCCAGGACAGCTGATCCCCCCAGGGCTGGTAGACTTCAAGTGAAGGAAGGGTTGGGTCTACACTGGCCATTTTCATCTCGCCTTCACTCACCTGCACACCTAAACAAGGCCAATGGAAAATCCATAAGACCTTCAAGCTCACCAGACTTCCTCAAGCCAGCATATCTTCATGGATTCCCTACTCTGGCAGTCTGAATGAGATGTCCCGCACAGGCTCATGTGTTTGAATGCTTGGTTCCCAGTTGGTGGCGTTGTTTTGGGTTGTCTAGGAGGGTTGGCCTTGTTGGAGGAAGTATGCCACTAGGGCTTGGCTTTGAGTTCCTCGGGGCTCATTCTCTCTGCTTTGTGCTTGGGATTCAAGATGTGAGCGTTCAGCTTGGTTCAGTCACCATGCCTGCCTGCTGCCACGTTTCTTCCTTATTCCTTTGGAACTGTAAGCTTGGATAAACCCATCCTTCCATAAATTGCCTCAGTCATGGTGTTTTAGCAAGGCAATAGAAAAGTAACCAAGACAGCTGTCTTCCATCTTCCTTCCCTGGGAAACTCAAAGAGGACTCCCTGTACCTGTTCTGCCTGACCAGACAAGTTCCTTTGGTTCTGTGGGTGCTGGGTGCCCCTTCTTGTGATCAGGAAGTCCTCAGTGGCATTGACCTCTCTACCTTGACAGTGCGCCTCTACAAATCACATCCTGGAGAACAGTGTTTGTGTGTGTGTGTGTGTGTGTGTGTGTGTGTGTGTGTGTATGTATGTATGTATGTAAGCACTCATGCATATGTATAGAGGTCAGAGGTTGATGCCATGTGTCTGCCTCAATAGTTTTCCACCGTATGATTTTTAGTCTCTCACTCAATCTGGAACTTACTGATTGGCTGTACTATCTGGACAGCGAGCTCTGGGCTCCACCAGATTACAGACATGTGCTGCTATGTCAAGACCTTTTTACATGGATGCCTTTGAAGCCCAGTGAGGCAAGTCCCCCGGATGAGGCCTGAGTATAGAGGGCTACCTCGCACAGACAACTCAAAGTGATACAACTGGGCACAGAGAAAGCTCGAAGGCAGGGACTCAGGAATTCAGGCACAGTGCACACTCACTGCCCCAGGGGGCCCTGATCCTGCTAGATCAGAGTTAATGGGATGATCTGCAAAGATGCACTGTACACCTCCTGTGCCTGTCTCCTGGTCCTTTGCTTTGTTTCTGGGGGATTGAAGGCCACACACTCACTTCTAGTTTGTTCAGCATCTGCTGGGGCAAGGCACCTTCTTGCTTTCAGGTGACCATGGTTACTAAGGTCAGGGAAAGACCATATCACCGTGATATTGCAGGTGCTGGGGTTCAGAAGGCACCCGCTGGGATTTCAAGGCCTCTTTGTTCTGAAGCAAGGGCTTGGACAGAGACCTGTGAATGGTGGTAGAAGCAAGGACATTTTATTAACAAAGAAGAAAGCACTCCCAAAGGAGGAAGTGGGTTGGAGCAGTGCAGAGGTTATCAGTTCAACACTGCCATGCAAGGGACAGGCTTTTACACTGCAGGCATTTGCGTAGAGCAGGCCCCCACCCTGTGCTCTGCCTGTTACCTGTCATTCTTGGAGATGAGGTTCCTTTCCACAGATCCTTTCTTTCATATGCTAATTCACAGCCCCAGCCTGAGTGTAAGGTTTTTGAGATCTCATTCTCTGCCTTATTCTCCTGCCTCAACTAGAGGTAGCCCCCTTGTCAACAGGTAAGGACCCTCTGCAGTCACGGTTCTGGGAGCCCAGCAGAGACAAGGCTTAGACAGGCAGGGCAGCCCTGACCCCTGGGAGCTGCTTTCCCTAGTATTCAAGTACCGCTTTGGGACACACGAATCTGCAGGTTTTCCTAGCTGGACCTGGTTGCCATGCTTTCTGCTCTCAGTGCAGCCACTGAATGGAAGAGCACAAGGTCAAACAAACCTTCCACATGCTCCCTCCATGTCCCAAAAGCAGGGATTCAGATTTGCACACAAGAGTCTGTCTGTCCTGCTGTCCACTACTGGGCTCACCCTATAGACACTTACACGTAAAGAGAATGTTGAAGAGCACTCTTTAATAGGAAGCTCATCCACAGCCTGAATATCCATCAGCAACCACGAGCCACCTTCAAATGAGACACAACCCAGCCACAGGAAGAACCAGGGCTCTGTCCTATGGGCAAAGCTTTGGCACACGGTGTAGGAAGGAAAAAGTGAGTGACTAAGAGCCATCTCTATGTAGCTGGGTTAGACAATAGATACCCTTGTGCTCACTTGTGCATGCCACAGTGGCCGTCCTGCAGGGGAAGGGACCAGACAAAAGGGAGGCTTCACAGAACATATTCCCCATTCTCCTTTGGTACCTCGGAGCCTTGGCGTCTATGCAAAGTCATGTAGAGATGCGCCACTTACTCAGGGAATCTCATTTGGGTAAGCCGATTATTTACAAATGATCCTGGCACTCAAAGCAGGACAGGAGGCAGGCAGGCTGCAGCATGAAGTGGGCCATCCTATTGCCTCTGACTCAGTGGCTTTCAAAGTCCCTGACCATTGGATCCAAATTGGCCCTGGGTCTCTGAGCCCTTTGAGCCTCCCTAGCCCAACCAATGCTGCATATCAGAAGGACAACCCCCACTTACAGCAGGTTCTTGCTTGACTCAGAGCACAACCCCCCAGCTCCTTAAGCCAGGAGCCCAGGGCTCATTTCTCTGAAGGATTCGGATAGGGTGGCTTTCCCCACCTCCTCAGGCCTGGAAGAAGTTTGTCTGGGCTGGCGCCTGAGTTTGCTTATCTCACCATAATGAACGGGTGTTCCCAGGCTAATAACAGACAAGGAGGGATGCCCTGAAGAGCTAACCCCATGATCGACTTCAAAACCATGCACTGGCAGTGAGAGACACTGGTGATTGGGGCCTGTACAACTCGACCTCCTGTGTTTATGCCACTGTACCCCCTAGCCAACCAGAGAGCCTAGACAGGTCCTCTCACTGGAGTGTAAAGAAAACCACTCAAATCATAGCCCCTACTTTGGACAGTCTCTAAAGCAGCTGACATGTCCACACCATGTTGGTCATCTGGAGACTGCTGTAAGGAAGGATTGGGATGCAGGGTCGAGGCCTTCTGTGTTGGTTGAACAGAGTAGGTTGTAGACTGACCATTGCCTCCTACAAAAACAGGATTTCTTATTAGTCTCAAAAAATATGTACACCTTGGGTCTGGGAGGAAACTAACGTGTTTAATTCAGACTAGCTGAATTGGTGAGCTCCAGGTTCAGTGAGAGACCCTGCCAAAAAACCAAGAAAGACAAAAATCCATTGAGGAAAACATCCAAGTTAGCTTTTGGTCCCCACATTCATGCATACACGTGTGTACACACCCTTGTTCATGTACCTAAACACATGCTCACACATGCACACAAACGTGCCTCTGACAAGTGGGTCACCTGCTGGAGTGTGGCTTCAACTCCTTGTTGTTAGGCTTATGGTTGAAGCTTTGCTGAGAGCCTGGTTTAAAAGCTCCTGGGGCAGCAGAATCTGTGGGTCCCAACCAGATGTTTTGTCATTGAGCCTCCCTGTGAGTGTGATATTCACTGCCATTTGCCTTCCTGCTCAGGTCCTCCCTGACACCAAAACACACAGACCCCATAGGTGATAAACAAGCCCTCATAGCTCACTCTGGCTGCAGGTTCCCAACTTCTCATATGACTCTCCTCAACCCTTACTGTAAACATTGTGGCTTGGATGAAAAGGGATTCTGGCAGTCAGGAGCCAAGGAATACCAAGTGTTATAGCTCAGATGGAAAAGTGTTCTGGTACTCGGGAGCCAAGGAATACCACAGGCCACAGTAAACATTGCAGCTTACAATCCTGATCTGGGGAAAGGCTTCCCCAGTGTAACAACTTGGTTCTAGCAGGTGAGGGTTTCATCAATGAAGTTGTTACAGGTCAGCTCTGGTCTCCCAGAGTGTGACAACTCTGCTTCACTAGGAGAAGGTTTCCCTGGGGAAAGTGTTAGGCTCTGGCTCTGCAAAAAGTTGTTACTTCTCTCTTCCACCCCATTCCAGCAAAAGAAAGTCTTCACCCAAACCTCATTCAAGAGATTTATTAGGAGGGAAGAATCCAGGAGTGTGGCTGCGTCTGCCAGGGTGGAAGAAGACAGCCACAAATTGAACAGGCACAGGGTTTATAAAGGGCTTTTTAGGGGCAGAAGAAATCTTCTCCTCTTTTCCAGGGAGAAGATTTCCACGATGGGGATTGGTCAGATTTCAGTCCCCTGAGCTCAGATTGGCTAGATCTCATGTGCAGAGATTGGTTGGCTTTCTGCTCAGGGATTGGTTGCGTAGTTGGTTAGGGGTTTCATGTCCAAAGTGTGTTTCTTTCACTGGCCCTTTTTTGCCTTTTGGCTCTAATTTCAGAACCAGGGTATATTTCTTTCACTGGCTCTGATTCTATAGCCAAAGTGTGTTTCTTTAGCACTGGTTACAGGGCCAAAGTGTGTTTCTTTGGCTCTGGACAGGGTGTGTTTCTTTGGTTGGCCCTTTTCCCCTACACTTACTCCATACTTGAAAGGGCCAGCCAGGGGTAATGCCACTTCTAGCTACTTACGACATCCTTGGAGTCCGGAATTCTCTGTCTATTGCCTTGAAGTGTTTGACTGTAAATAACCAAACCCTTAGCAAAACCTTAGAGGTTGAATTTGAGCACAGTGACCAAATGTGGCAGATCAGGACTAGGACCCACCTGCCAGCCTTTCCTGTGCTCCGTGTGTCTTTTCTGACCCAAATAATAAGGCGGAGGGTGCTGGATTTCTCACAGAAATAAGAGTGCATCTCAAATAAATGGGTTGCAAAAGCAACTAGCCACTATTAATTAAGTGCAGACAGATAACTTACCTATTTAAAAAATAACCCATTTATTAAAAGGCAATTAGTAAGGCTGGATTCCCACTGAGCACCCTGATGCCTTGGAGAAGGGAGACCCAGCAGCAGAAAGAGAATCAAAACTCACCAGGACAAGGGCACCATTGCACTGTGTGGGTAATGCTTCCAGGGATCTACCCTGTATTGAGGAGGATGCACAGGCTGTCTAAAGGTGCAGATGAGGCACATGTGCAAGGAGACTATGCCCGGAGATTCCAGCCATCTCCTTCATGCTGCACACGGCACTGCAGCTTTGCTGTGGTCCACCCTGGTGGAAAGGCGTCCATTCATGGCGTCCCAGTGGCAAGTATTTGGAGTCCTGCCACACAGATGGAAAAAGCTGAGAGGTTAATTAAACTGTTTGCTATCACATGTGGAGTTGGCTTTGTGGCCATGAGCTGCAGAGAGCCCTGACCCCCAGTGACCCTGGCTGAGTCTGGGAAGGCTGGAGGATTCAGCTTCACGGGCAGCTCCCTCCCGTGCCAGCTGGAGAAGCCCCCGGGGCGAGTCTGTGGAGTGGCTTTCTTTCCATTCCTGTAATTTGTGATTCCTTTGTTCCTCTGATTTACCAGGAATTCAAAGATGACTCTGTCAAGAAAGTTGAAGAACAAATTATATTATTTTTCTCCCTTCCTTCCTTCCTGCCTCCCTCCCTCCCTCCCTCCCTTCTGTCTTCTCTCCCTCCCTCCTTTCCCTTCTTCCTTCCTTTGAGACGGGGTCTTACATAGCACAGGCTAGCCATGAACTCACCAGGTAGCCAAAGATGACCTTGAACTTCTGATCCTCCTGCCTCTGCCCTGAGTGCTGGAACTACAGGCATAAACAATCATATCTGGTTTATGGGTCTCTGGGGACTGAGCTCAGAACTTCACACATTTAGACAAGCACTCTACCAACTGAGCTATAGCCCCAGCCCCTGGCTGTCCTGGAACTCACCCTGAAGACCAGGCTGGCCTCAAACTCACAGAGATCTGCCTGCCCCTGCTTCATAGAGTCCTAGGATTAAAGGTGTGCACCACCACACCCACCTGGACACAGGGCTTCCATGGGCTAACTCATTTAACCTGGAGTCACTGGGAATGGAGATGTCTGGTGCAATCTGCCTAGTGTCCTCATAGAAAGAGAAGCCCAGGGTACAGAACCACCAGGGATGTGGGCAACAGAGTCTGTATTGCATCTTGGAGGTACAAAATAGGAAACATGTCTCCATACTTCTGTTACATCCTGGGGTCAGGGAGGTGGCACAGACCATCGAGGAAGGCCTGGAGTGTCAGAAAAGATGCATAGGTGTGGGCAGCAAATGAGGAAGCTAGGCTTGGAAAGCAGGAATTCCAAAGAGTTCCAGCCTTGGGGTGGGGGCGACTTGCTGGCTCCTAACTTACAGACACAGGGATCCCCTTACTGCTGCCCTAGTTGTGGGCCTTCATGTCCTCACTCTTGGGACTTCTCAAAAGGGAGCAATATGCTGGGCTGTGCCCTGAGCCCCAGGCCATCCCTGTCACTCACTGGGGCCAGGACTCAACTCATTGCCATTCTATTCCCAGCAGAGGTCATGCCAAGGTCCCTGAACAAGGTCATTTTCTTGTGGTTTTATCCTAATAAATGAGCTGGCCTGTGTGACCACAGCTTTCCTTAGGTGCTTAGAGTTACAGAAGAAAAAAAAATCTTTTCCCATCAGTGACGTGGCCCAGCTCTTTGTCCATGTACTAGTGAGTACAAGGGCTAGGCCTCAATGCAACAGGTACATGCTTATCTTTGGCCTCTCCTGAAACACAAGGCCAGGATCATGGGACTCTCAGGGAAGGCATAGTCATGAGTCATCTGGAAGCTGAAGTTAGCCTTGGTGGCCACAGGGTCTCCTTTCCAGGCTCCATCTCTGAGTGGCATCCAATGCAGTCAGCTTTGTTGCCCACGTGTCTTGGCTTTCCCCTCTGTACAGTGGACGGCACACACAACTGTCTAAAGCAGACCTAACCAAGCCCAGGCAGAGAGCTGTCAGTGGCCTTCTCCTCTGTCTTAACATCCTACCTATGACTCTTACTTCCTGCCAGGGCCCCAGACCTGCTTGTGTGCAGGGTCCTCTAGGACCTTAGTCACCAGGAACATGGGCTGTCACAGACAGCTCTGCAGGAGGCCCAGATGGCTCTGAGTGACTGCAGCATCTCTATCCTGCCCTGACTGGGGGTCTTGAGGATGTGGCTTGGGTACCATTCTTCTACATCTCTACTGTACTTATAAACAAAACTAGCCAATTATGGGTATTAAAAGTGAGCCATCTCCTTAGGTCTTGGGATGGTGCCGTGCCTGTTAAGCCCTCCCCATCTCACAAAGGTGGGGACAGAATCCAACATGGATAGCAACTTGACCATACCTCACAGAGAGCTGGGGCCAGGTCCCATTATCTGTCCCATTCAGATCTCTTTCCAAGAGAGATTCCCTGGGGAACTGTCACCCCAACACTGACCCCATCTTGAATGCCCTGGCTATTCTTGTCCTTTAGATGATATCCAGCAGAGTGAGGATGAGACAGGGATCCTAGACACGTGTGTGTATGTGTGTGTGTATACATGTGTGTGTATAAGTGTGTGTGTGTGTGTGTGTGTGTGTGTGTGTGTACCGCAGGAGCGGCTTCCACTGCTGAGCCCAATGGATGGAAACAAACACCATCATTTTCCTTCAAGTCTGAACAAGAGATGGAACCCAATGGCGGCAGCGGCGGTGGCGGCAGCTTGACAGCCAGGGCTCACACCTGCTGGTGGTGATGCTCTACCACAGTGGTGCTGAGGAGATGAAGCGGCTTCCTTACAGAGGCTTCCAGTCAAAAGCAAGCACTGCACCATGGATGCCAGAGTCCTCCAGGTCGGCTTAGCAGCAGAATCCTTCCTGAGGTTCTAAGTCCTGGTTTTTATAGGGTTCTGGTGCCAATGGTTGGAGCTGTGGACCTCTCCCTTAGGGTAAGAAAGCAGGGCTGGCCTGCTTGAACTCTAGAGAGCTGGCCCTGCTGATGTTCTGAGCAGACAAGGTCTTAGTGAGGACCTGGGGTTGGGCCCTTGGTGAGCAGGGAGGAAGGGCAGCCATTATAGGACCAGAAGCTACGGTTGCTTTGTTTGACAATTGCATGAGAGTTTTTTAAGACCACTCTCACTTAACCAGCTCTGTCCTAGTCAGGAAGACGGTAGGGAGCTGGCGGCTGCTTCCTAATGAAACGCTTGCTGTTTCCAATGCCCCAGAACTCACCCATAACCCATTTTGTCTCCTTGCAGAAGATGAACCCCAGTGAGCCAAGGACACAAAGGACTTCAGGGCAGCGGATCCTCTTGAGCACTGACACCTCCCCCCCCCACACAGGCAAGTGCCCTCCCCTGCTTAATTCAGGCACCATTTAGCATTGTGAATCACTGCTCCCAGGTCTCCGTTTGTTTTCCACGGGGGGGGGGAAGTATCCTGGGGTGGGGAGGGAAGGGCAGCTCTCACCTTGCGTGTTCCCTCGCAAACCTTTTCTTCCCTCTCATGTCATTTTTCATAATGGTCCCTCTTCAGCCGTCACTGGTGGCGTCATCCTGGCTCTCCTCACATCAGCTGCTCAATGACCCTCTGCACAGTGGCATGCCCCTGTTGGGGTGGTGGCACCCCACCCTCCTCCTGCCAGAAGCAAGCATTGCTCTTCTGAAGCACAGAGCATCAGCCCTCCCATCTGCTGTTCCCTCCGCCAGCTACTTTCCAGAAGCCCAGGGGCGACACAGACAGCGGGTGGGTACCCTCCATCTGCACCACGCTGCCATCCGCCTGACTGTGCGTTAGCCGGGACACTATCCCTCACTTGGGCTTCAGAGCTCTAAAGGGCACTTTGTTCTAAGCCCTGGTGTGAGCCTGAGATGAAGCCTCATTTTGTAAAAGAAGCAGGATCATGTGTCGAGCACACTTACACCAGAGGAGGGGGCTAGCAATGTTGTCTGGCAAATTACAGTTTTTTTTTTTTAATTGCAATAAAAAAAAGTCCACTGGGAAAATGAAGTCTCTTTTAATTCTTTTGAGTAGGAAGACGGGCATTTTGTGGTCTGTTTTCCGAAGGGAGGGGCACCCCTGTGGACTTTTTCGTGATACACTGGAACAAAGGTAACTATAAAAATGCTTGTTCAAGCTGGGCCCTTGACAATACATGAGGATGATGGGAACAGTGGTTCCTGGCTGCAGGACCTGCCCCAGCCTGTTGGCTCATGCAGCCACCTGAGCATAGCTGATGCTGGCCTGCCATCATTATTTCACAGACTCTTCCCCTCTGGTCTGAGGGCTTCATGGATGTGGCTCTTAGGCTCATTTCTCTATGTTCTTGAACCAGAGTCTCAGGTTTGTATGGTTTGTTTTACAGATGCCAGCTTGTTCAAGATGTCAGCTCAGCTGCCATGAGGGACAAGGGACTGACATGACATCAGAGCCATCCCTACCCCAGTCACCTGGATTTCCTTAGCTGAATTTTTCCATCGAATACTATAAAATGTGTGTGCCCAGTATCACGCAGCAGATGGGCCTCTCAAGGCTACTAACTATCCAGTAACTCTTGCGTTTGCTGTGACTCTAGAGCAGGACTGGAGTGGGTACCCAGGTACAGACTCACCAAGATGCATCAGGCAGCTGCCAGCCCTTCCCTGCCCCCAGCCCCCACTCCTGTCACATCTCGGTGAGAGAGAGCCATGTGGAATCACTTCAGCACCCATTCACTACAGGGTTCTCCCATGATTCTGGCAAAGAAGAAACCAGGACAGCAAGCAGTCTTGGTCCAAATGGGACATCACACAGGTAGACAGAGGTTCAAAATATGCTTAACAAACATGAGTCCCTCTAAGTTAAGTGACCCCACCAGTGTTCCATGAACAGTCCCCAGAACAGTGGCTTGGAGAGCCCACATGGGTTTCAACCACAGTCCAGAAATCAAGCCAAAGGAGGGAACAGCGGTCCCAGCTACTGTTCTGCATGAGAGCTTACAGCCATACTTCCATCCCAAGGGATAGAGACAGACTCCCTGAGGGGAAGGTGAGTCTGCAGGCTGGCCTTCTAAGCACCTTGCCTTTTCTCATTCCCATCATGTAAATTTCTGCCTCGGGCTCATCATCATAGTTACCTTGTGATGGCTCCTGCTTCTGTCCTTGGAAGAAGACTTACTGCCTGGTCCTGATGGTGGTCCTTGGGCCAGATAGTTCCTGCTGACAATGTGGGGCACAACAAGAGACACAGTCCTCTTGTGTGGAAGTGGGCTTTCTTTCCTCCAGTAGGCACTGCGTTTTCATTCCAACCCCAGGAAGGAACAATGGCAGTTGACAAAGTGAGCAAGAAGCTAAACTTGTGACATAAAATACAAAGCTTTAAAGTTGCCAGTGAGAAGCTGATAAAAAAAAAAAACAAAGAGATATACTAGAAAAAAGAAGTCATGGGCGTGTCCAGCTCCACATCACAGCTGTATGCAGCTCCTGCTAAGGTGGCCCCAGGACCTGTAAGAGGTACTTGAAGGTCCTGAGAACTGGTCTTGACAAGTGGGGACAAGAGGTACCAAGAAGGTAGAATCTAGCCATGGCACCTGAACAGGATGAGAAGGGGATAGAGCTAGTTCCCATCCAGACGAGGTGTCCAAGCATACGTGTAACCCAGGCTCAGGAACTCCACGCTTCATACAACACAGATGTCATACTAACTTGCCAAGTGGCCTCCTACTTTTTTTTTCACTCTACTAGAGCAAAGAATAATGGAATAGTGAAGTGGTGGGTCTGGGTGCCGTGTGTGTGTGTGTGTGTGTGTGTGTGTATGTGTGTATGTGTGTGAGTGTGTGTATGTGTGTATATATGTTTGTGCATGTGTGTGTATTCCTGTGTGCATGTGTGTGAGTGTGTGTATGTGTGTATATATATGTGTGCATGTGTGTGTATTCCTGTGTGTATGTGTGTTTGTGTGTGTGTGTATGTGTGTGAGTGTGTGTACATGTGTATATATGTATGTGCATGTGTGTGTATTCTTGTGTGTATGTGTGTGAGTGTGTGTATGTGTGTATATATGTTTGTGCATGTGTATGTATATTCCTGTGTGTATATATTCCTGTGTGTTTGTGTGTGATGTGTGTATGTGTGTATATATGTATGTGCATGTGTGTGTATTCTTGTGTGGATGTATGTGAGTGTGTGTATGTGTGTGTGTGTATGTGTGAGCATGCGTGCACACACATATATATTAAGGAATCATTTATTGAGTGCTAAAGAGGGCAGTAGGCTAGGCAGTAACTGGATGAGCATCTGTAGCTGTTGAGGTGCTCTCATGGCACACTCTCAGGAGCCTGGCTGGTCAGACCCACTTCTATCAAGTTGATGAGGAAAACAGTTCCTGGCAGACTTGCCTTTGTCAAACCATGGAGAACATTCTGTGACAGAACATCTCACCCTGGGATGGCAATGACTCACCTCTGCTTGTCATTTGATGTGAAAAGATGTCCTCAACGAGGCCAGGCAGCCCCAGCATCAGCCATGTAAGCATGGTGGTGACAAAATGACACAATGTCTCTCTCCCTAGTTGTCAGCTCAGAACTGGATCATTTGATTGCAGAATGAGGGGACAGATTTAAAATGTCATTTATAATATTTAATTATATGTAGTGAAATTATAATAAATTAAATGTTACTTATGGGCTGGGTCATATATCTTTAATGAAAACTACTGGTATGTCTCAGGCCACGTGGGGCAGGAGGAGGCTCACATTCAGTGACTACAGGGTCTGGGTCCAGGAGTGTCCTAGGATGCCGAGTTCTGATTGCTCAGGACCTTGTTCAGAATGGCACAGGTCTCCATCTAACCTACACACCAACATCTCTACGAAGCACCTTGAACACATCATGGAAGAGTTTGCTGTTCTCCATTTCTTGGGGGAATAAGCATGGAGGACACAGTCTGCACATGCTTCATGCAGATGTAATCTTGCCCCAAATACTTTCCATCTGCAGCTGGTTGACTCCACAATGGGAACCCTCGGACATAAAGGGCTGCCTGAATAGGCCCCACACCAGCTCCAGTTCCCTTGATTACAAAGTTGACTCTCAGCTCAGTCTGGGGGGGGTTGCAGTTGTTCCACCATCCTAGCACCTCTGTGGGACACTCAGGGCACCGAGGGATGATATGAGAGACCAAGAGCCCACTGTTGATCACACACATGGGGACATGGAGCCCAGGGAAGAAATAGGTTATCCTACAGTCCCTTGCTTGGCTCTCAGCCCTTCCTACTGCTCATGGACCTGGCTTAGCTGCATAGGGATAATTTTTCCTTACAAGTCTTCTTTGGGAATCTGGAAACTTCTCTGACCCACTTGGAGGCTGTGTTAAAACAGCAAGAAGGAAATAGGCTCTTTCTTGCAGGAAGCTAAGCCTTAATTAGCATTTCCTCCCTTGCCAAGTTGGGGACCCAAGGGCCAGGTACTACTGAGGAAATGACAGCTGGGTTGAGTTCATAGCTGGAATGGTGCACCCAGGGTGAGCATGTGTGTTGGAGACAGAGAAGGAGGCAGTCTCTTTCGGGACCAAACTGCCTGTCTGTGCCGCCTCCACCAATAGTACCACTCCAGGCAAAGAAAGCTAAAAGGGTCGTCTGTTCATCTCAGCCCAGAAGCCCAGAGCGTGGTCCCATAACAGCCTTCAATTAAGGCAGAGGCTGGCGGTGTATTTGCATTTTCATTAAGATTAATGAATCATGCATGACTCACTGTGGAGGAGGAGTGGAGAGAGAGCTAGCATATAGAGGAGGCCCTCCATAGTGACCTAGCATGAGCCAGGACCCCCACACCGCAGCGTCTCCCACAGGGCTTGGGGCAGCCTGTCCTCAAGGGCACCATGTCCTTTCCTTAGTCATGTGACTCAGGAGTTCTGTTTCTCCACACAAGGAAGTACTGGGTGCAGCTCCACAGCAGCTTATCCCATGGATGTCAATAAATGTGACATTAAACAAACCAGGTTCTCTGTTAGGTTTGAGAAATGCCAGGTTAGACTTAAGCAAGCAGGCTCAGGCAGAATTTTAACAGCAGAACTTCCCAGAGATATGAACATGCTGGCATGTGCTGGGAACCCCAGGTTCCTGTGCACACTGAAGCGTTCTCTCCGACACCACCTTTGGATTGGTATAGGATTTCCTATACCAATTGGTATAGGATTTCCTATGCTAGGCAATGTGCAGTCCAGAAGAATGCTCTGGCACGAACTTGAGCAGGTGACAGCTTTGCTATCACCAGGAGGAAGATGCATGACTCCAACTACTCCCGAATGGGTATAAGGAAGAGGTTCCTTCCTGAGAGTGTGTTCTCAGGCTCTGCTCCCACCTGTGATGGTTGCCCAGGCCTCTCCATCCACTACTGCTTAAATGCCCAGCTCTCTTTGTGAAACCACCCTAGCTCCCCTCTTCCTCATTGGTGCCTTTTTCTGTCCTGTGGGGTGCTCCTGTCATTTAGTAGGCTTTGAGAAGAAGCAGAGATGAAATTGGATGTTTGCCTGTTTCTGTGGGAACCAACATCCTCCCTCTGCTCTGATGTGAGGTGTGGGAGCCCTGGCCAGGCTCTGGAGGGAGCAGACAGGTGGAGGTCAGAGAGAGAGAAGGGCTGTTCAAGGGACGCATGAAGTCTCAGTGACCCTCCTATTTGGTAAAGGTGTTACTATCTTTGGAGACACTGTCTACCTTAGGCATCTGACCTGTGGTCTGAGGACAGTTTGGGCTGTCCAATGCTTAAGGAGCCTTAGACTTTGCTTTGTCTTGGGCCTGGAACCTGCATCCCCAAGAGCAAGGCAAGAAGTGAAGGACTGTATGCTGGCCCTGCTTGGGTTGGTAACCATGCCCGGGGAAAAGCAGCTGCCTGGAGGTCAGACCAGAAAAGCATAAGGGACCTTGATTTGAACACCTACCCACCCACCCCTGCTGAGTGCTTCCAGTGACCTCAGGGACACTGTGACCTCCGTCGTCTCTGCAGCAAAGCCTGTGTGAAGAGCGATAAGGCAGGGCTTACAGGGCAGCTCAAGGATTCTTTGGTTGTTCTTGTCCCTGCAGGCCCCAGGGCATACCTCCCCAGAATACACAGCACACAGTGCATTGTGAGGTCCTGATCTGGGGATGACTGAGCTTCTCCAGCAGACACTTTGTTTCAGGGTCACTCTAGGAGAAGGACCTCTGGGAGCTGCTCACCTTAGGACACTCTCATCCACACTGACAGTCCTTAATACTGTCCCAATATCCAGGCAGTGCAGTGTGATGTAGACACCCAAAGGTGCCCCCTAGATCCCTCCTCTATTGAAGTGTGCTTGGGTGAGTGAGGCCACTAGCCCTGAGGAACTGCTACAGGTTTGCAATGGAGACTGCCTTTCCTTTGTCGTTATCACCAGCCTAGAGCTTGGCACACAGCAACGTGACTGTTGTGTCAGCATAGCTGGCACAGCATTCTAGCTGGACATCTTGTACCTCCCAGGGAGAGGTCACTCTGGTGGGATGGGTGGGACTATTTAGAGCCCAAAGCCACTCATTGGAGGCCCAGGGCCTGTGTAGATAGCCTCATAGGCTCTATTCTTGACCTGCTTATGACTAGGCTGGCTCTGAGCCTTATCTACTAAGAATGCGCCCTTAACACCCTCTGAGGCATAGCTGGAATATGGGGCTCTAGGTCACTGTCTCTTCGTCCCTGGCCATAGCTATCTGCTCCCCCTGTACTGGGAGTAAGAGTTGGGTGCAGTTGAGACATGGACACTGGTGCTGCGGATGCCCCGGTTGCTTCAGGCAGGGGATCTAAGATCCAGAGAAGCTGGGTCCAGGGCTGATGATATTTTCCCCCCTCTGAGAGTCTGGAAGACTGCCAGCTCTAGATTTTGCAGCATCCTCATCAGCAGAAGCTGAGGTTGAACCATTAGCCCTTCCTCACTGCAAGGTCTAACCATTCTGTCTCTCCTAATCACCAGGAAGCCAAATCTTCACGCCACAACCTCAGAAGACACAGCTTTCCACAATGCAGTAGGCTCCTCTGCTGCCTGGGAGAGGCAGAAGTTTGGGGAGACCCATCCTGCAGGCCTCTTGGATCAGAAGTGGCAGGCCGGAGCCCAGCATGCTCACCCAAAGAACTCAAACTGATTTTAGCAAGGAAGGGCCAAGCGTTCCCTCACATAATTGGAGGTCCAGAGACACTTGTGGCAGGCACAGCTGGATCCAGGATATCACAGTTCCCTTGGTAAGAGGCTCTGCTTTTCTCCAAGAGGGTGTAACTTCCAGAAAACATCTTTGCACTGTAGTCCAGCCATCTCATCCTGGCAGCCTTAATGCTTTACGTCCAAAGGAAAAGAATGGTGTCTCTTCTGAGGGGCAGGCTCACTCTGGAGCTGTGTGGAACTCATGTTGACCCCTGTGTCCTCTGGCATGGGCTGAGGCTGAGGTGGAGTCAGCCCTTGGTTACATGGCTCTGATTGACTGCTGGTCAGGTGTTCTTACTTGAGGTGTTTTAGGAGTGAGACTCTCCATAGGGGAAGCAGTGGAGGTGATGTGGTTAACACCTTGGGGAAAGAAAGGGGTAAGGGAAGGAGAAATATAGGGCTGGGAGCCTTCAGAAGACTTGACAACCAGGCTGAGTGGCAGCTACTGGTCCACCTGCCCTCCACTCCCTGCAGCCAGCATCGCCATAGCAACAGCAGCACCATCCAAGGCTTCCAGTGTGTTTCTGCTTCCAGAGGCGGCCTTTACCCTCCCCCTGCTCCCTTTCACCAGGCTTCTGTCTCCAGTCAGTTGGGCTTGGAGATGCAGTTTCTCTGAGGAGCCTGAGCCCCACCGGTCCTGCCGGGTCTCCGCTGGTGACCCATGGTGCTGAGACAAGCATGGGATGCTAACAGTGAATTGGTAATGGTCCTGGGGGACAGGTTTCTGAGATCCAACCTCCCTGGGCTATCTTCTGTCTGAAAAAGGATAGTGGTGGGCGTACGTTTCTCCCCAGCTCCACAGGAGCTAGCATGGCCAGCTTCTGTCCTCCACAGATCTCTCAGCACCTTCAGTTTCAAGCCTAGGGTTCCAGAGCTTCCCCTAACTCAGTTCCATGCACTCGAAACCACGAGTCATGTGCAGGACTAGCTCTGAACTTCCCAGTAGCCTCAAAGTGCCAGGTGAGGGTTAGACGTGCCACTGTGTAACTGGAACAACATTCCAAAACCACCTTCTTGCTGCTGGGGCCCAGAACCAGGTGGGGCAGTTGTCCCACCTGCACACACTCCAGGGCATGGCGCTGTGTCTGTCACAGTCATGTGAAGACACCCTGGAAGGGTAAGGCTGCAAGGAGTACACAGAGTACATCCTCACTGGCTTTCCAGGCTGAAAAGTGGCATGAGTGGGTTCCTTAGCAGGCAACAGGACTTCAGTCCCTTCCTGTTGCTGGGCAGAACCCAAAGCTGGTCCTCTGCAATGGGAACCAGAGCAGGTAAACGTCTCCAGGCTTCACAACATTCCCTGAGCTGGGCCCTACCATGTCATCACTGACAGAACTTTAAAACCCTCTTCCTTCTTTCCTCCATAGTATCAACAGCAGCCATGCTTCTTCCCCAGCCACTGGCCTCTTGTGGCCTGCCTGTCTGATAGCACTAGGTCCTAGGGTCCTCCTCTGCTGTCATCTCAACCCTTTATAGGAACACAGAATTGTTGGCAAGGCCAGGGTCAGCCTGCTGGCTGCTCAGGTCAGGCATATCTGGGATAACCTGCACACAGATCCACCTGAAGAGATGGGGCCTTCATCCAGGACACCAGGGACCAGGACCAGTGACTGTTGAGAACTGGAACTTCTTCACATGCAAGTAGCAAGGCTACTGGGAGGGGTGGCTTCACTGCTAAGCTGAGTAGAGCGCAGGCCTATAACATGGACACATAAAGGATGATAGACACGTCATAATGTGGGGCTCAAGGAGGATGAGGGGGTCTGGAGGGGAAGCTTTGGCTCTGTGGAATCTGCAGGAGCTGGAAGTTCTCTGTCCAGGAAGTCTCTAAAGCAAGTCATCACTCATCAAAACACCAGTGTGCCCACAGCCCCGCTGCATGGGGCAGGGCTGGAACACAGACTCTAAAGATAAAACACGGGTTCAGGATAGTACAGTACATGCTCCATCCCCTCCCTCATAGCTGGAAGGACAAAACTGGGGGACGGAGGGCAAGGATTGATGGTCCCAGGGTTTTCAGAGCTAGGCAGGACCCTCCCAGCTATCTGGGATCCCAGCAGGCAGTACAAGGGCAGACAGACAGTGATAACAAGTTGCTAGAAGGCTAAGGGATTTGTCAGCCTTCTAGAGCTAGCAGCCTCACTGCTGGGGAAGAACAAACAGCCCAGCACCTCAGGGATACAAGTCCAGGGCTCAGTCCTTTGATTCAATTGTGCATGTAGTAATTGTATATGAACACACATGTTCAGGCATGTCCCTTAATGTGGCTGCTAGTCACCGTAGTAAACTCCCTCATGAAGCCCTGTCTTAAGGTTTCTATTGCTGTGATAACACACCATGGTAAAACCAACTCAGGGAGGAAAGGGTTTACTTCGGCTTACATCACTCAGGTCACATGCCATCACTGGAGAAACTCAGCTAGGAGGTCAAGGCAAGAACCTGGGGGCAGGAACTAAGACAGAAGCCACAGACAAATGCTGCTTACTGGCTTGTTACCCCTGGATTTCTCATTGTGCTTTCTTACATAACCCAGGACCACCTGCCCAGGATGGCACTGTCCCCAGGGGGCTGGGATCTCCCGAATCAATCACTAATTAAGAAAATGCACCACAGAGTTGCTCACAGGCCAATATGTGAGGGCATTTTCCCAATTGAGGCTCCATCTTTCAAAACTGCCCTAGCCTGTGTCAACTTGACATAAACCAGCCAGGACAAGCCCTATACCCTGCCACCAGCCCATACAGTGAGGCCATCTGCTGAGCCAAGCCAAAGTTGCTAGAACTGTTCATATCCAGGGGTGTTCCCAGAGTCCCCAGGACACTCTGTTGAGGTGCTTTGATTCCTCCACATGAGGCTTCAGATTTGGATGCAGGGTCCACAGCCCTCGCCGCTGCTCTTCATTCCAGGAACTTTCTACTTTCCAAGTAGCACCTCTGACTCCACAGGTGAGTGGTGTTGCCAGTGGCAGTGGGGAGTGGGGGTAGGGGTTGGGGTGTACAGTATATAGCAGAAACTTCCAGAAGCCATCTATGATCTGGATGGCAGCAATAGCAGGTCTCACAAAAGTGGGCGCGAGCCATCAATGTGAATTCACCACTGAATCCAAATCAGGAAGCTCGGCTCTGTGTCCCCACACACCACGGCCACTCTGAGGCCCATCACACGGTAGCAGGGAGGGACTCTACTGGGAGGGTTGCCTGCTGCTCCCACTATGCTCCTGTCTCTGAGACCTGGATCCACTAGTGGTCCGAGGTCTCCACTAGTGACCAGGGCTCCCTGAGTGTCCGAAGAAAGGTAGCAGATGGCTTGCCCAGAAGCAAGGCAAGGAGGAGAGGAGCCAAGTCAGTGGGTATAGGCACACTGGTCCCTGCTCCAAGGTCAAAGGTTTGCTATCCTGAGAATCCTCTGCCAGCCTGTGTAGTAGCCAGGCCCAGCATGCTTCTTGAATGACACATGACATTTACTCATACGGGGATGTCACCTGCCCCAGCAAGCAGCCCCCCTCCATCTCAGAAGCAGCAAATGCCATTAGGTCTTAACAGGAACAGTAATTCCAGCATTATGAGCTGAGCTGTGGGTAGCAGGCCAGGGAAGGAGGGAGGAGGTGGTGAGGTGGCATGGCCTCTGCATCCGGTTCACCAAGCCTGAGACATCATCCAAGGTGGCAAAGGGAGGGGTCCAGTCTGTGAGAGCTATGGTAATAGAATACCTCCCGACCTGTGATTTATAAGGAACAAGTGAACTTCTCACAGTCTGGAGACTGAAGGTCATGGTCAAGGTTCCGGCATCTGGTAAGAGCTTTCTCACCACTTCATCAGAGGGTGGAAGGAAAAGAAGAAGGATGGGAGGGAGAGGGAGGAGAGAGGGAGGAAGGGGGAGAGAAAGACAGAGACAGAGACAGAGACAGAGGGGGAGCCTGCTTTGCAAGCACTGTCTTGTCCTTTCCAGAAGGCAGAGACCTCATGACTTGTTACCTCTCCCAGGCCCCCAGTCAACACTGTTGCCTGTGCATTTGCCTGTAGCAGAGGGTCTGGGGCTGAGGGCACGCCTGGGCAGGGCCTAGCTGTGGGGGAGGGAAGGCTGGTTGCAGTGACCTTGAGCATCTTACAGATGACAGATAACAGGGCTGAGAGCAAAGCTTGAGGTGGAGGGTGCCCAGGCTTTGTGGGTTCTGCTGAGGGGACACAGGACTGTTGTTTTCACCCACTTTGCCCCACAGCACCAATGAGGATACTGTCCCTCCTGCCCGTCTCTGGGCACCCATAGGTAAGGTTGCTGCAGGCTGCAGGCTGAGATTGCCCCGACCAAGCAGTGCAGGGCACATGGAAGGACAGTTCCGTGATCGCCCGAAGGTGAGTTACAGCTGCAGAAACAGGAAGGGGAAATGTTAGCTCTGCTGCTCTGTAAAATAAACATGAGCCCCCTTCCCACTCCTTCCTTCCTTCATGCACTCAGTGTGCTCTGTGTGTCCGCACTGCATTGCATCACCGTGGTCCAGACATGATGAGCTCCATCCCTCAGCACAGATATGGGCTACGTTCCCATTACACACAGCGTGGTATGGCAGTACAGGCAGGATGGAGGGTCCCCAGACATCCTCCCAGCAGCTTTACAGAGCCAAGCTGTTGGGGGGTGGGGCGGGTAGAGGGAAGCAGCAGGCAGTAGGGGAGGGCTTTCGGGCTGCATAGTCAAGAGTGGTTATAGAGGAAGGAGGTGCCAGGCCAGGAGCACCAGGAGGGCTCCTTCAGGTGGCTTTGTCTATACTGAGTGCAGAATAGCAATCATTCAGGGCTTAGGAGGGTCCCTGGTGTCTCTGTCCTCGATCCACTGGGGTGATGAAATGTCAGCCAGCTCTAGTGGTTTTCAGGACTGACTCAAACATTGTTTGGGGAAAGCTTCATGGGGACAGCTAGAGGGACCTGCAGGAGGGATCCTTTAGGTGCAGAATGAGGGAAAAACAGGTGACCCATCAATCCCTCCCTTTCCAGAACAAGTTGAGGACAGTAGATCCTTTTGTCACCATAGGCAAAGCCAGCTAAAATGACAAATAGCATCAAACTCCAGAGGCCTAAAACCACTTGGATTTATTTTTCTCATAGGACACTCTATTCTGACAGATGCTGGGGAGCCACTGAACTCACAGAGAGCACAGTGGGCAGAAATAGTAAAGAAAAGCAGGGAATTTACCAGAAGCTGCATGCTGCTCACTTCTCAGTGGGTTATGGTCCCAGCCACTGCTCCAAAGGATGGATGGATGGATGGATGGATGGATGGATGGATGGATGGATGGATGGATGTCTGTCATCACAGACTGCCACCAGAGCCACAAGGGAGGGAAAAGCCATTGAGTGATGACCAGACAACAGTGAGCCTGTGTACGCATTTGGCGAGCAAGGCCTCCTTGGATGGACATTGAGTTCCTGGGAAGAGCTGGCTCTGGCCCTGATCAGAGGTCATAGTGTGAACTATGGGGTCACAGTGTGAACATGGCGGCATTGCCTCAGAGCTGGCAGACCATGGCTGTCCTGGGGGTCTAACTGACCAGTTGGGGTTGCATCTGCCCTACTGCGGTGTCCCCACTAGGCAGGAAGCTCAGGGGAGGGAGAGACTGCAAATGTAGAATCAAAGCAGTGGGGAAGTCTTTCTCAATGTTGACCCCAGACAGGCAGGTCTAGGGGTGCTGTCTGGGCTAGGGACAGAGAACAGGCTCTCGTGGGAGAAACTGCCTCCCCCAAAATGAAGGCCTTCAGTAAAGGGTAGAGCCTTTCCCATTGGAGGAATTTTTACATGATCCTTCGGTTATGTAGTCATAGAAAATGGGTACAGGAATCAAACACATACTGAGAATAAGTCATAAGAAGTTTATTTCCAAGTAATTCTTTGCTGTTTATCTGATTAACCAATTGTTAGAGACAAAAGGCAAATTTGCACAGAGACAAAAGTGCTCATCTGCGGCTACAGAATGCATGAAACCGTGGCTGAATGGTTGGTTATGCAGGATTCAGGGCTGCTCCAGTGTTTCTAGGGGTCGGTCGATATTTTTATTTGATGACCATCAGCACGTAGGGCGCTGCCTCATAGAGATGTGTAGAACAAAATGGCAGGAGCGTGTTTAAGGCTGTCTCAGGCGCCACTGGAAATCCTGTCCTGATTCCAAGTCAGAATTTACTTAAGAATATTCCACAAGGCTCAGACCAGCAACCCAAACAGCAGTTTGTAAAATTAAGCATTCTATCCCAATCTTGCTCAAACACGCACTGTTTTATACACATGTGCTCAAGAGGGAGATGTTCAAAGTCCTTATTTTCTATAATTGTTTCTTGAAAGGCAAAAAGCTTATGTGCACATTAAAAACACCCCATTCCATAGCACAGTGTGCACGGTGCCGTATGCATGCTATGTGTCTGGGACCAAAGCTACAGTGAGGTCACAGGATATAATACAGGTGGGCACTGCCGCTTAGAACCTTCATGTGTTTGAGTAGGCCTTTGGTCACTGAGTGTCCAGAAACTTCTACTGCTACCAGGTTATGGAGGCCTCCATATCTAGTTTCTTGGGATGGAGACATTGAGCAAGCTTGCCTTGTCTCTCAGCTGTCTCAGGCAAACTGCCACAGATTCACATGTGTCACAGTAAAATGTGACATCAGGGCTCTCCTCTGGCCAACATAGGCTCTGTAGGTTTAGGGACATAGATAGGTGGCCCCCAGGGCTTGGGGCTGACTGTTCTGTGCTGATCAACCATTGGCATTTGGAGCCCTGGATTAAATTCCATCTAACATCTCTTTGGTGTTAGTCACTGCGAAGGTTCTATTCTCATGTTCTGGCACAAACTGCTGCTTGGGGTGGGACCAAAGCCAGGGTACCATAAGGTTTCATAGACAATGTGAGGTGAGTTGGGCATAGGAATGCTAAGAGGCTACCTGCAGTATATCCAGGGATGTGCAAACCTGGCACAGTGATGTCCTCACCTTTAGCGATGCCTGGAGAGGAAGGAGCTCAGGACTCCCGTTTAGCCAAGGCATGGGGCATATCAGCATTCCTCAAGCCTCAAGGAGCTTCTCTTCCCATTGTGAGTGGCTATGGTACTCAAAGCCATGGCAGCCACTTTGTAATCAACCGCGTAAAGCATAGGATTGGCGAGAGCCCCTGGGAAGTGGCCCGGAGCCCTCTCTGAACAGCTGTGGCCCTCTCTCCGGAGCCCTTCTCATTCCGAGTCTTGTTCCACTGTAGCCATGAATATTCCAGCAGACACTGGTGAAAGAAGGCACTAGGACAGCGTACTGGGGGCTTGGAGCCGTCACGGCAGGGATGACGGCAAAGAACCCCACACATAGCTCACCCTTGGCCTCATAGCATCCTCTAGTCCCTCCTCTAATGAAGCCCCCACCCGACTTCTCCAGCTTCCCTTTTCCCTCTGAGCCCAGCCCGGTGCATATCAGATCCATGAGATTTTGATGTCCACGTACAACCCATCCATCACGGTCCACAGGGGAAAACGTTGCAGGATTTCACATGTGCTAGCCCAGTTATCAGTGTGACCTCCTTCGGTGGAGAAGGGGACAAGTCCATGAGGAGAGAGGGTGTACCTGGGTCCACTGGGAGAGAACAGGCACTCAGGGAAAGTTGCAAGTGCAAGGGGCAAAGTAACAGGTGGGAAAGGTGAGGCAGAAGAGGCCAGAGGCCTCTTTGGTCTTTGGAAAGGAAAGAGGAATAGCATGGCAGAGGCTGTGTGGGAGGCCTATAGAGACTGGTAGGGGCTTCTGGGAGGGTGAGACATGGTCCCCAGGTCTCTGCTAAGTGGTCTGGAATGGGGAAGTGGGACCAGCTGGCTGCACAGCAACCCTCTGCAACATGGACAGGGAACCCACTACCTTCCCAGTATAGCACTGGGAAGCAGGAAGGACCCTGACTGGACAAGAGAATTTGGCTTTAACCTAATTCAGGTGACTATCCAGCCCCTGTCCAGGAAGGCCTGAGGCCAGCAGTAGAGTGTGCTGAAGGCCTCCCTGAGCTGTGCATTTTAGATTGAGTGCCTGGCCTCTCTGAGCTCAGCAGGGGTATTGTCTTCTTCTGACATGAAAGCAAGGTCCGGCACATATACCAGGGTCTTCTGTGGAGAGCTGGGCACTGCCCCTCACCCCACCCCCACCCAGAGAGCCCTGCAGTACTAAGGAAGAGAGCAGAGCCACCTGGGCCCAGGATGAGATCAGCAGAGGCTTGACACAGCTGTGTGTACAGGCTGCAGTCAAAAGCCTGTCCCGGGTGTGCCGTGAGGGGAGCATAAGCTGTGACCTTGTGGGTATGAGCATTTGGGGTGTGTGTGTGTGTGTGTGTGTGTGTGTGTGTGTGTGTGTGTGTTTGTGTGTGTGTGTGCGCGCGCGTGTGTGAACCTGGTATGTGTTCAGTGCACAAGTATGTCTACTAGGGTGTGAATGTGCTGTGTGTGTGGCTGTGTGTATTTGTGCAACTGTCATGGTATGTATGTTCCCTGGTGTGTGTGTGTGTGGGGGGGTGCTGTGTAGAATTTGTATGTCTGTGGTGTTTATATGTCTGTGTCTATGGTGTGTGCTCCTGGTTGTGTGTGAGTGATGTTTATCTGTCTGTGGAGATCGTGTGTCATGTTGTGTGCATGTACAGCCCCGCCCCCTCCAGCCCAGTGAGCTCTGTTGGCCTGGATCCTGGTTCTCCTAGGGCCCTGCCAGGGGCTTTCCTGTCTGAGGGAGCTAAGCTGAGGAGAGCTGGGCCTCCCGGATGAGGATTTCTGCAAGCTAGGCCAGGCTGTGGGGGCTGTATCCTGGCAAGATGGGACAGTGTTCTCCAGGCACCTTGAGATCATTTACCACATGGAGATAGCTGGTGGGGAGGTCTCCATACCACACGAAGCTTCCTTCCTTCCTTCCTTCCTTCCTTCCTTCCTTCCTTCCTTCCTTCCTTTCTTCCTTCCTCCCTTCTTCTTCTTTCTTTTTTTCTTCCTTCCTTCCTTGCTTTCTTTCTTCTTCTTTCTTTCTTTCTTTCTTTCTTTCTTTCTTCTCTCTTTGTTTATTTTTGTTTTTATATCTCAACCAAAATTTCCCCTCTTTTCTTCCCAATTCCTCTCCCCCACCTCTCTCTACCACCCCACCCCCCTATCCACTGTTTCTCTTCAGATACAGGAGGGCCTCCCATGGCTATCAGACAGCCAAGGTATATCAAGTTGCAGTGAGACTAGGCTCTTCCTCTTCTATTAAGGCTGGATAAGGCAACCCAGTAGGAGGAAAGGGTCCCAAAAGCAGGCAACAGAGTCAGAGACAGCCTCTGCTCCCACTGTTAGGAGTCCCATAAGACCACAACTGTAACATGTATGTAAAGGGCCTAGATCAGTCCCACGCAGGCTCCCTGGTTGTCAGTTCAGTCTCTGTGAGCCCCTATGAGCCCAGGATAGTTGATTCTGTGAGTTTCTTGTGGTGTCTTTGACCTCTATGGCTCCTACAATCCTTCCTCCCCATCTTCTGCAGGATTCCCTGAGCTCTTCCTAATGTTCATCTGTGGGTCTCTGCAACAAGGGACCTCGGACCAGATTGGGGTACTGCTCTAAGGACCTTCCAAATGATGGTCTGGACCTCTGGCCAAGATGAGTCCAGGCTTCCTCTGTGAGGGTGTAACCCAGCCTTCAGTCTTCCCCTGCCACAGAAATGCTGGCTGTGACAGATGCAGACCTGAGAGCTACCAAGCTGTCCCAGCCTGCTACACTGTAGTCACTGGTTCTTACTGAGCTGATGGGGGAGGCTACCCAGTGTCGATTTCAGTGGGGTTCAGAACCCACCTTGACACCTTCAAGCGCAGTCCCGGTAAGCTCTGGGGGCCTCAGGATGCTCCATGTCCTTGCTTCTAGTGGCCACGAAGTCAGAGACACCCCAAAGTTATTCAGGGTGAATGCCACAGATCCCACTCTCTGCCCTACCTTGTCTCAGAAGGGAAGAAGAGACCAGACACTTGTTTGGGACAAAATGTAAGAGGTCACTAAATCCTCACTAATCAAGACCGCCAAAATTTTAGCACAATACAGTTCAAAACCAGAACAAAGGCACAATTTGAGAGAACAAACCTCAAACTTCACAGCATGTCAGGATGCCCTGCCCTCAGCCCTTACTCCAAACAGGCTGCAGGACCCAGGGAAGCCAGGCAGAGCCTGCCCCGCCTCTGCTCCCCTCTGAAAGATGGTCTCCATAGTGACTGTTTGGGGAGGTGGATGAGGTGTCCCCAGGAAGGGGAATCCCTCTAGGAAGAGGCTATGGACTTCCTCCCCCGGAAAACACATGCCAAGATGTGAAAGGAAATTCCCCCAGGGACTTTCCCAGGTCAGACCTGGGTTGGCTTCACCCCAATTTGGATATAGACACAGTCCCCAGGGCACAGGACAGAAACCCCTGTTCTTCTGCCTCCCATGCCACGTCCAGGAGAAGCTCCAGCTCTCCTCTCAGAGGAACATGGAAGGTCCTGAATTTCCTGTTTCCTCCGGTGTTTCCAGCTACTATGGAGAGCTGACTTTAATGGGAAGAAAGCCAAGATATGTTTCAAGAATTTGGTTGGATCTCTTGATTTAAAGTCGTCACCAGTCGCTGGGACAACAGAGAGAGAGTGAAGCTGTTCCCAGATGTCAACAGCTTTCAAATGTCTGGGAAGTCCCCTCCCAGACTTCATGGCAGTTGGCCTGTGAAGAGAGCAGGACTGGAGAGGGAACAGGCAAGGAATTGTTCCGTTCACACAGGGTCACTGAGTAGCTCTCCGTAAAGAGCGTGTATGGAGGACTTGGGCTGCCTCAAAGATCAGTGTGGATGGAGTAGGGAAGGGGCAGGGAGTGAGTACTGACCTGAGAGCCTCAGAGACCAGTAGTTGGAGCTGCCTGACAGCAGCTATGGCTTCTAGTGAAAGGACACTGGCAAGCCCTCACTCCCTGGAGTGTAGACTAAATGCAGGGACTACCAGAGAAATGAACTACAGGCCCTGGATGGTCCTCTCCATCTGTGAGTGGGTTCACATACCTGGACTCAATCAGCCGGATGCCCAAGTCATAAATGCAAAATGGCAGTGTTTGCTTGTGACCCACATGTGCCGTCCCACCCTACAGTGTCAAGTCAGTCATCTCCTTGCAAGGTTCGGTACGAGTATGAGGAAACCAAGTTCATGCGTGGCCACAGCAGCTTGACTGCAGTCCCTGTCCCTGATTGGCCGGGTGTAGGACACCAAATCTCTGACACATGGGACAGAATGAACACCTGAATGATGGAAGGTGAGATCTATTTATTTTAAGGACAGGTTGAGGGCAGGCTGAGAGCTGGAGACTCCTCGGAGAAGCCTGGGGATTGCTCTTAGGGTCTCTACTGACTGAGCCACGCCCAGCCAAACACTGGAGGCTCATCCTCTTTACCAAGTTGACTGACGTTAGGTGAGACATCTGGCAAACACCTTCCAAAACATCTGACTAATCACTGGGCACTGCAGTCTGGTCCAAATGACCCATTAAATTAATCATCACATCCCGACTTTACCTCTCCTGGTCTAGGTTTTTTGGGTTTCCTGTTGACTGGGCACAAAGGAAGGCAGAGAGTGGGGACTCACTACTATCTTTCTCCACAGACTGGTGAGAGAGAGGTCAATGCAAGAGGTCAGAGCTCCCAGGTATACAGGAGCCCACTGCAGAACCAATCTGGAATAATGTATCCAACGGGCTTAGCCTGGAATTCTGCGTCTGTAAGAACCACGTAGTACAGGGTTACCTGCTGGAGAGAGTACTCTGTGCTCCTGTTGTAAAAGCTGGGGCCGCTGCCTTCCCTCCTGAGTGTATGAGGTGTGTGTGTCAGGAGTGCAGGTGCCTGTTCCTGACTTACTCACCCGCTCCAACCAGGCTCCTGCCTCGTGCACACAGCCTGCCCATAACAATGCAGGGATGGGACAGCTTTCTGGCACAGCCAGCCTTCTTCCCAGAGCCTTGTGATAGCATCTTAGGTGACTCTAGGGTATGTCTGAGCCTGCATTCCTGATGGGACCCCTTCCATGGGTCCCAAGCACACAGGGCTTTGGTGACCCTGGCAATCTGCTGTGGATGAGTTAGTCTGGGCAATTATTCAGTAACCAATGCCCCCAAACCTATGGCTCCATGCTGTTACAATGCACTCCAAAGGACCATATGGATTGGTCAGCTTTTCCTGTACTGGTGGATCCTGGTTCCTCCACAGACATACTTTCCAGAGGCCCACAGCGGGAGTGGAAGATTGCAGTGTGGCCTACAGCCCAGGAATAGTTTGGCAAGAAGGTACATGTATTACTTCTGCTCAGAGCTTCTTGGCCATGGCTGGTCATTGTGATCCCAATCTAATCACAAGGAAGGTTAGAGGGTGTGAAAAAAGACAAGTAGATATTTAGCAAACACTACTGACCCTCCTCCACAAAATGTCAGGGCATCTGGGAGAGGGAGATGGGGTGAGAGCTGGTTCTATCATGGTACAGAAAATCACCCCAAAGCCTATGGGCTTCAGGGCCCTGAGTTTGGAATCCTCGGCTCTATGGGTCCGCCTGTTCAGTGACTTTCATGAACTTGTAACTGAGAAGCTGCATGTGACTGGGTTGGGAATGCATTTCTATGAAGTGTCTCGTGTAGTTGGAGGACTCGGCATATCATGGCTGATAGTTGTGGCTAAACCCCTGCCACATGACGTATAACATCTCCACATGGTCAATTGGGTCACCTCATAAAACAGAACAACACCCTCAGCAAAGAGATCCAAGGTGGAGCAAGGTGGAAACCAGTGTCACGTGTGACCTGGAGGTGGCCATCCATCACACAGACCAGCAGTCCCACTGCTATTAGAGTCCAATGATGTGTGAGATACTGTGTGTTAATCGGCCTGAGCCCGGAGGTACCTGCTTGCGTAGGCATGGCTTCAGGTGGTGGTGTGAGCAGGATGGCCTGGGAATTGGTGGCTGAGAGAGGTATAGGCTTCCTCAATATGAGGGACTCCTTCAGTCTGCTGGGGGCCTGGGGAGACCCAAGAGTCATTGGATTCACCCTCTGCCTGGGAGTCTTTCAAGCTATGGTGTTTTTCTTGCTTCTCTTCAGACTTGAATAGGAGCTGCCCATGGGCTCTCCTGTATAATGTTCTCTCTATAATCAATCATGTGCAACCATTTCTTATGACAAATAAATACATAGCCAGTTGGCTCTGTGTTCTTGGAGGACTCAATGTTTTGTGACTCACACAGGTGAAGAGCCCCGGGGCCATTGTAGAACATGCTACAAGTCTTTAATTCTAATAGAGCCCAAGAAGGCAAGACCACAAGTCCCAGCTAAAAATGGCCATAAGTGGTCCCCAGTACATGTACCAATATCCTAAGAAGCCCATCAAGCCAGCCTTCCCTGAAGGATTCCTCAGTGAGGCCCACTTCTGCCCAGCCTTTATGTGGGCAAGACAATGGCAAAGTCTACAGAGGTGGAGATATGAAGGGGCTAGCCCAGAGGGTGGAGTGGAATAAGGGCAAAAGCAATCATGTTTCTCTCCCCACACTACGTCTGGAGAGATTAAAAGGCTAACTTGGAAGCAAAAGTCAATGGATAAGAGACTTAAAACTGGACCTGTCCATATATGGCCAATTAAAAGTGATCAGATGTGGACTAGTGAGATGACCCAGTTGGGAAAGTGCTTGCCATGCAAGCATATGGACCTTAGTTTGATTCCCAGAGCCCACAGGAAAACAAACAACAACAAAAAGGATATGGTGGTGTGTACTTGTAATCCCAGTCCTGGGAGGCAAAGACAGGTGGATCCCTAGACCTTCTGCTCAACGGTCCAGCCATATTGGTAAATTTCAGGCCAGACAGAGACCTATCTCAAAAAACCAAGGTGGATTGCTCCTAAGGACCAATATAGCCAAGGTTGATCTCTGGCCTCTATAGGTACAAGCATCTACACCTACATATGTTCTTGCACACACAGAAACATGTACATGTATGTACACACACACTAGCCAGATGCCAGGGGAATCATCCCCAAGAGTCGTTAAGGAAGGGGAGAGAAGCTCTACTGATCAAGGATACCCCACAAAATACAGTGGCTCTGTGCTGTCCCCAGCATGGCTGTCTGCTCTTGTCTTCATTTGAGCTGTGTGAAGGTCAAACTGCTGCATTTGTCTGTGCTTTAAGGGTAAATAGAGAGTGAAGAAAGAGGGGTACGGAGGTCACCACAGAGACGAAATGAGCTGAAGACCTGTGCACACGGCACACTTGGGGTTCTTGCTGCTCCCGGTAGTTAACAGTGAGTCGGACTTGGCACGTCATGGCCATTTCTGTCACTGTAGCCCAGCACTGGGACAGCAGGCTGGCTCAACAGCTTGTGAATAACTGGGAGGACCTGGATGGAGACACCCACTCTTATCAAGAACCAAATGCATTTGTCTTCTCTGCTCACCCTGGGGAATGGTGTGGCTCACCTACTGTGGTGCAGGCTGGGAAGACATCTCCATTTAGCACGCATGGCCTGCCTGTGTTGGCTCCTGTGCTATGGCATTGGAACAGCAATGCAAAGTCTGAAGAGGAGTGATGGGCTTAACAGCTTTGCCAGAGCAGAGCTTCAGGCATGGCTGGATCCAGGAATCCAAGAAATGGTCTCAAGATTCTGCCCTTCTGCCCAGGCTGGCTGTGGTGATCATGGATGTTAGTGTCCACAGATGCTTCAAACTTGCTGTCCGAGTGTTTCAAGGGTGGACTTTGTAAGCTATGGCTTATTGATAGTGTGTGGGGGGAGGGCATAGTATGGAGGACACAGGTTGGCATCTGGCTAAATTATCCTTTGCCTTAATTTTATTTATTTATTTTTTGAGACAAGTCTCTAGATAAACCTGGAATATGCTGATTTGGCAAGACCAGCAGGTCAACAGGCCCAAGGGTCCCCCATCTCTGCATCCCTAGAGCTCTGCATCCCTAGAGGAGAAGATCACCAGGAGAAGAGCAGAGGTCTGGAAGGCCATTGAGAGTCTTTGTACTTCCCATGTCTTCAGGCTGCCGCCTCAGTCTCTAAACAAGAAACCTCTCAAGGGGGCGGTGCCTAAGCACAGAACAAGAAACAGCTTCCAAGGGCTGGTTTACACCCAGGGGTGAGGAGACCTTCCCTGTGGCACCAAGCTGTCCTGGGAGCATGTCGTGACTCAACAAAGCGTCTCTGGCCCTCAGTACAGTATGAATGTGGCCCTCATTACACGCTTGGTCCACCAGGCCTATTGATGTCCTAAAACCAAAGGCCACAGCCCCAAACTCATCCCACAGCCTAAGCAGGGCTGTGGGAAGAGGCTCGAGAATCTTCCTACAGACCTAGCCTGGCTTGTCGCTTATAGCACGCGCTCGCAGTCAGCTGCCTGTCTTCCCAACTCTCCCCATCTGGCCCACAGCTCAATCCTGGCTCAGGAGTCTAGGAAGGAAAGCTGAGAGATGGGTACCTGTGTACTTTCAAGGGTGGATATTGTGTCTGAATCATACCTGGACAGACCCAGAAGCTAGAACTTGCTAGCAAGTTCCTCCCAGCCCCGCGCTGAGCAGGAAGCTGCCCTCCCCAGAACCTGTGCTGCCCAGTTCCTCACAGGGGCCTCTCATCAGCAGGCTTTGTGACAGAACTGAGCACACCAAGGCTGCAGGAGCCAGTTTTAATTTAAAGTTCCTTTTGTCTGGACACGCAGGATACTACTGAGTGACAAGAGAAAGTCCACATTGGTCTCTGAACTGAGAGTGGCTTCCTTCAGCCATATCAGTCCACACAAGCCCCAGCCAGCTTTCCACAGAGCAGTTGAGCCTTGCTAGCATCCATTATCACAAACACACCCCTCAGCACAGCCTGTCCTCAGCAACTCGGTAGGTTATGGTTGTAACTTGGGCTATTTCGTGTCATTGGGGTGTGGGGGTGGGAGGTGAAGGGGCTGAACCATGGGGTGCATACCACCACCAGGCATGGTGGAGGGCCAAGGGTAAAAGCCAGGTCCTGTGGCCAAGGGACTGGAGGCTCTAAGGTTCTAGGCCATGATAGCCAGGTAGCCCCAAACAGCTGAAGAAGGTTGTCTGCTGCCTACAGAAGTACTAGCCTCAACTGCTTGGCACACAGGGCCTTTATGTAGGCAGGACATAGGGTGTACCCATCCTGCTCTGTGGGACAGGCATCACTTCCCCTGTGGTTACCTCTGTGGCCACTTCTCCCTGTGGTTATTTTTCTTACCCCAAGATCATCCCCTGTGGTCACCTGCTCTGGGGACAGCCATCTACAGACACCTTTGTGTTTCTAATCACCCCACTTCCTATGGTCACTCCTCACCCCCTGCCCCCCCTCCCCCGTCACTGCCCTCCTAAAGTCACCTTCTCCCTTGTGGTCCCCTCCCTATGGCCAGTCCTCCAGGTCACCTCTACCCCAGGTTCATGTTGACCACCATAAGAAAGAAGCCCTTCTTGCCTTTGTTCCCCCAGATGCTGGCCCTCCCTAGCTCTGAGGCACCTGACCTGGGGTCACATGGCCAGCCTTGCCTGGCAGGCTGGATGATCTGCTCTGAGTCACTCCTCTGTGCCTGAGCTTCAGCTTCCTCCACAGCACAGGGACAAAAACATTTGCTTTTCCACCCTGTTGTGGTGAGCGAGTCAGAACAAGACAGAAGAGAGCTATCTGCCTGTGGTGTGTGCCCAGGTTCCTACGTGTGCATGTGAGTGTGTGTGTGTGTGTGTGTGTGTGTGTGTGTGTGTGTGTGTGTGTGTAAATGCATGCATTTCTAAGATGCCCACTGGTGACTGGGTTCCCAGGATGCTCTAGGCAGCCCCCTCCTGGTGCCATGAGTCTCCCGAGAGTAGGGGCTTTAGGGATCTGCATGCCACTGGTGGTGGCAGGCATAGCACGTGCAGGTGGCCACACACTGTACCACTTCTGCTTTCTGCTGACCCCACCCGGGGCCAGCCTCTGGTTTTCCCAAGGCACTGTGGGACCTGTTGAATGGGCACTGGCATTGAAGGCCCTCACTGCAGGGGCTTAGAGCCCCTTGCTGACAGCCAGGCTGGTACTGGCTGTGGGGCAGCTCTGAACTCTGCAGAAGGGCAAGCAAGCTGGGCAGCTACAGGCAGCAGCAACCATGGACTTTCCTGATGAGCTCTTGGGACCCACTGGTGTCACTGAGCCATGACTGCTGGGCCTCTGTGCTGGGTCAGATCCTCTCACTATAGCTCTGTCACCACTCCGGGGCCAGGCTTCCCCCATCTGCCTGCCACAAATTGCTGGCGATAGGCCTTCTAGCCTCAAAAAGCAGAGTGCCTGAAGGGTGAATGTCATACTATGAGGACCTAAGAGGCCCAGCTGGGGCAGCAGGGAAATGGAAGGCAGAGATGCTGCTCAAGTGTGGACAGGGGCCTCCGAGACTTTGGGAAGATAACTGCAACCTGGGAACGTATCTGCCGCCATCATGCCTTGTGCCCTTCTGCCACGGACCTGACCCCAGTTTGTGGCAAACTACTTCTCTCTTCTGTTTCCATTTCCCCTTCCCCAGGAGGGCACCAGTACCCTCTCTGCCCAGAGGCATGGGAGGGGCTGTGGGGGAGGTCTGTCTTCTCTAAATTCGAGTTCAGGAGAGGCGCTCCTGACCAGAGACAGGAAGGAAATGGAGTACAACAGCTTGGGTGCCACCAGCCCTCAGCAGGGGCTGCGGAGGGGCACCGCAATCGCACCTCCCCAGCCCTCAGGCCCAAGGCCATCTAGGATATAGCTGCCAGCCAGCCAGGCCCTTTGTGCTAGGACACACTGGAGGAAAGATGGAAACAGCTAAGACTCAGAGCTACAGAGAATATTGCGATAGGATTTCCACTGGATGGCTTGCCCAGGTAGCTAGGCAGAGAGCCCGGGGTGGGGGTGAGGACAGGCAGCCTGCCCCACTCCCGTACAGGCTCAGAAGGCACAGTGTCTCTCCCATGGGCATCTCCTCACAGCCTCCCTAACACTGCCCCCCTTGACAGCCTCAGGAGATCCTCAATCTGTGGAGACTGCACTGAGCATCCAGCAAGAGCAGGAAAAGTGTCACTGGAACCTAGCCTTCAGCTGATGGGAGAAGGAGTGGGGAGGACTCAGGATCAGTACTCAGCACAGTGCAAGTGAGCCACTTGCCTCCTTGATCCTGCCATTGGCCCCATACACAGTGGCTAGGGACTCACTTCCCACCATGCAGCACTGGGCACTCACTGAGCTAAAGACCAATGGCTCTGCATACAACGGCTAGAGTTTCCCTGGTTTCTGGGACCCGTCAGCTCTATGCTCTGCAGCTGGCCTGACTTACAGGGTCCAGATGTCACTACCTACTCCTGTGTCCAGATGGAGTGGGCTCTGCCTTGGCTCTCCACCCACTATTCCAGATCGCCGTGCAACTCCAGAGACCTCTCTTCCACCCATCTCTCCTTCAGAATAGGCCTCACCCCAGGACTACCTAGCCTAGCCTATGCTGACTTGTGTGCCCTCTGACCTAGGGTCAAAGTTCAAGGCTGCTATTCTATCACTGCAGTTCCAAGGTGCAGGTCCCAGCAAGTCTGGGGACCCTCCTCAGAAGGAACTATTTCCTGGGGTACAGCTGGGTCATGCACAAGGAGGGACAGACTGTCCCTCTGACAGTGGGACAGTACAATCCTGCCCTGCCCTCAGGAAGGCAGAGCTAGAGGCCTCATACTGAAGAGGATCAGGGAGGCCTACAGCAGGGTTGCGGCCTGAGGCAGATCATCCTTTTCCTAAGTTTAGCCTTGAGAAGAGTAGAGCGGTCATTGCCACAGCTATGGGAGCTCTCTGGCCCAGGCCCGGGAGAAGCAGCAGGGCACGGGGAGGGAGGTGGGTGGTAGCTACTCTGTTGCTCCATCTGCCTTTGTCTAGTCCAACCAGGAGGGTGTGTTTGTTTAAGGATGTCTCTTCTGGCAGCAGAAGTCTGTTTCAAAGCAGAAACACAACAGAGTGAGGAAGGGGGAAGAAGTCTCTCCACCGGGGAAAATATTTCCTCTTTTTAAATGAGGACTGTGAAGTCTGACTTCCCTGAGCCACCGAAACTCAGAGAGGGCCTAGCACACTTGGGTCCCCAGACCAGGGTCAGGGCCAGCCACACCAAGAGAGTCCTGGTGTCTCCATGCTGTAATTGCAGATTCTTCACACCAGGAATGCCAGGGTCTGGTCCTCTGCAGGAGTCTCCCAAATCAAGTTACTACAAACCCAGCGGCTTACTGTTACAAAGATATGTTTTGCTGAGTTCTAGAAGACCATGGCTTGGGGGACAGGCCTCTGAGTAGGCAGCTTCAGATGTGGGGGACAACTTAGCCATTGACCTCAGGAAGCAGTGGGCAGCAGCAGGCAAGGCTCTCACAAGGGGACTACTTGAGGGCCCCTCAGGGAAGAAATGAGACCAGACGCTCTGTGGGGTAAGAGCAGGGAACGGGAGCTCAGGTGTCCGGGAACAAAGGGGGACCACCATATGTGCAGCTCACACCATAGGAAACCAGTGCTGAATGGCAAGGTCTGAGGTAACAAACAACTCAGCTCAAGGCACAAGTAGTTGTCTAAGGCTGTGTCCTCATGCAGGTGAGGGGTCAAGTAGCTGACACTTGTCCCAGAACCCTGGGTCACCCTATATCTCATTCTGGTTACCTGCTACTGATCATGGCTAACCAACCCACAATAGTGGTCAGCCTTGACAGCAATGAAGCCCGGGACTCTTTCTTCTTCTCGTGCGGTGGCACTGCTGAGATGGGCCCCTCTCCCTGGCGGGACTTTGGCCTTTAGATTCTTACAAAGAGCAGTTCCAGCTGCCTTTTGCCAATTGTATCTGAGTCCCCCTCTTTGCCAGCTTGTGACTTCTGTGTGCCCATGATGGGACTACTTTAATCCTAGAAACCATCTCTCACCCTAGGGCTCCAGGCAGAGGTTCTGAGCAGGGCAGCCTCTCCTTTGCCATGCCTGCGTGCCTCAGGCCCTGGAGTATTTCAGCTGGGCCTGGAGAGCTGTGGACAGTGTGACTCCTGAGTGGCCAATAGCAAGTCATGCCTGTGAGAGGCGATGCTCTCTCCCTGACTCAGGCGGCAGGGACTATGGGCTGTCACGCTGTTTCAGGAAAATAATTATACCCATGCTAAGGGGGAGCTCGCCCATGAAATGTCTTAAGAGTATCGCCTAGCACGGCCTGCTTGCAGCTCCGGGCATGGGTGAAGGTGGGCAGAGTGCCTAGGAGCCCCAGGTGTCTGAAGTCTCTCAAAGGTGGCAAGAGCGTAGCACCTAGGGCTGGGGCTGGGGATGAGCTGCTGAGGCCGAAATGCTAAGCCCAGACTCCAAGCTCCTGACCCTATGCCTCCCCATCAGGAACTGATGTACTTGGCATGAGCCAAACCAAGTGTGTCACGGGGCAAGCTTCACAATGACACACAACACAGCTGGAGTTTTCCAGGCATTCTCCAAACCTCATTCTGCTGGGCCTGCTACGGCTTGTCCTCAGGCAGCTGGGCACCTGCTGCAATGGCCTCCTGGCTGGCAGGAGTTGGCTGGAGTTCTGCAGCTCTGCCTGGTGTGTGTGTGTGTGTGTGTGTGTGTGTGTGTGTGTGTGTGTGTGTGTGGTGTGGTGTGGTGTGGTGTGGTATGTACACTCTACCTACAGCTGGAGGATCCAGAAACCACATGGAAAAACGGCTGGCCTTTGTGCCCAGCTGGGGTCTGGAAGGGTAGAACTTGTTGAGTCTGACTCCATGCCTTTTGATAGTATCGGCTGGTGGGTTTTAAAGGTTTTTCACTATTATCCTTGGGGTGGTCATAAAAGCAAATCTTCTAGGAGTGTCATTCTAGAAAATATGATAAGAGCCAGTGAAACTCACAGCCCCTTGCCCTCTAATTCCCACAGCTTACTCGAAAATGAAATTGAAACTCTGAATAGCTCTAGATGTATTTCTTAAATTGAATTTGGAGTTTAAAGCCTCCTACAAAGAAATGCCTCCAGTGACAAATTCTGCTAAACATGAAAGAAAGAAAAAGAAAGAAAGGAAGAAAACCACTTTCTCAAACATTTAAATTCAAGTCAGACACTGGCAAGATGTCCCTAAAATGCATAGGAAGATACAAAGGATCTACAAATAATATATATATTTTAGAATATATATATATATATATATTCTAAAAACATCAGCGTGGACAGATTTCTTAGACAAGATACAAAAAGCCCTTAGCCACAAGACAAAAATGGTGGATTAGAATTTGTCAAAATGCACAAGTTAAATTTACTAAAAACTTCAACTCTTTTCAAATGAAAGGCAAGCCTCACATTGAAAGATTACGCTCTCTCTCTCTCTCTCTCTCTCTCTCTCTCTCTCTCGTGTATCTATATACACAAACCCACATAGCAAAGAGACTTACATGATGAATACATCAAGAATGCCAATAATTCAATAATTAGGGGTCAAGTAACCCAATGAGCTAATGGCAAGGAGCAAGGGGCATGGCCCAGCAGCAGAGAAGGGACGTGCACAGTGTGCAAGAGGTTGGGGTCAAACCTTAGCATCACAGAGAGGAAAAGTAGCAAATAAATTGAAATAAACCTGAAAAACATGGTGATTCTTGGTCCAAGACATGATTTTTAAGATCCTTCCTCAGTGAAAAGGAACACGTACTGGGTGTGGTGGAACACACCATCAATACCAGCAATGGCTGAGGAAGGAAAAATAACAAAAAAGCAAAATAAAATCGCAAAAAGGTGCTGCTGTCACCATACACAGTAGAGCATGGCTAAAGAGAAAAACAACAACAACAAAAAAAACCTGATAATACCAAATATGAACAGGACTTTGTACATTGCAGGCAGGGATGTGAGGTTGAGCAGTTACTCTGCAGGGCAGTGTGGCAGTTTCATGTATGATTGGCAGCTGTCATGCCCTACCGTCCAGCTGGTGCCCTTTGACCTATATCACCCCAGGGAAATGAAACCATCCCCACCCAGACTGGCACACAAACACTGCAGCGTCATTTCTAATAGCCCGAAGCTGGAACTCAACCACGTGCCCATCGCCAGGTGGCTGGGTAAACACACTGTGATATGTGTGATGTGTGTGCTCCAGGGATGCCACTCAGCAACTAAAGGAGTGAGCAAGTGACCCATGGTGCATTCGGTGAGTCTCCACCCAGTGATACCAAGGAAGAAAGCCAAATCCAGAATACCACACTGTGTGTTTCTATAGAAAACTTCAGAAAATGTCAACCAACCCACAGTGACAGGAAGTAGGTCCTCTAGTACCTGGGATGGGGACAGCAGGTGTTACTACCCAGTAAGAATGTTCCACATACAGCGTGCCCTGGACCAGCTGTGGTACAGACTCTTTGAACATGAAGTCAGGACAGGGGCTTGGGATTGCAGCTTAGCTTGGCCTAAATCTCCCCACCCCCACCTCTTTTCTGGGGGCCCTTTGGGGGTGCCTCTTCTGAAGAACCCCAGGCATATCTTCTTCCCTTCTGCAAGTGGGGGGTGGGGGTGGGTTCTGCGTTTCACCCAACCTCTTGCTGGCTGGAGAGTTTTTAAAATGTGCCTTTGGGGGCCTGGAGATGCTGCTCAATTGGTAGAGTGTTCGCCTAGCAAGGATGAAGTCTCGGTTCAATCCCCAGAACTCTATTAGCCAACTGTGTGACTCATGCCTGTTATCCCAGCATTTGGGACACAGAGGCAGGAGGATCAGAAGTTCAGGGTCATTGTCGACTACAAGGGTTTATTTAACAAGTTGAGATCCTCTCTCAAAAAAGCAAAGAAAATGCATCTTTCCCTTGGACTTTAAAGAAAGCTTCCAGCACCGGCTAGGGAAGCCTGAGTCAAGCTCCCACTCCTGGGGGGGAGGGCTGTCCCAGGGAGAAGGGGAAGCACCAGCATTGTTGGAGCTGGCCCCTGGGTCTCCTGAGTGTTCTAAAGTCCTCGCCGTGTTTTAGATAATTGACTTTCGAATAGGCAAAATGACAATAATGAAAGTGGATGGAGAGGCAGCTGTTCTCTGAGGAAGGGGCACTGCAGTGCTTCAACCCCACATAACAACCCCTACCCACAAGCCATGCCCATATCCCCAGGCCTTAAAGAAACCTCACAAGATCTTCTTCAGGACCCACACAGCAAGACCAAAGTCATGTTTCCTAGAGGTGGTGCTTGCCAAACCCCTCACCAGTGTGTCCTCTAACATACCCCTAACTTCATTCTAGAAGAGAAACTGGATTCCCCCCCACACACACACACACTCTGCCCCCAGGAGTCAGTTCCTCCTAGTCAGATTCAGTTCCTGTTCTGAAGGCCCCACCTGGAACAGCCTCACATCCTAGTGCATGCTGAGATACAGAGGAAGAAGCAGGTCCCATTCCTCAAGATTGACAAGAGAAGTCCTTCCTACCTGTGGTTTTGCAGAGACAGCCAGCCTGCCGTCAAGCAATAAAAACACCTAGTTGGCCAAAGAGCATCTAGGGGCTGCTGGATGAAGTCTTCTGCTTCCTGTAGGAGCTGGCACCCTCTGTGTGAGTGTTAGGACAGATAGGTGGGTCTGGAGCTCTGTGGCCAGTTGACAATGCTCCTTCTTGGGGAGGGATGAAGGGAGCTCTTCCCTGTCCTCGCTGAGTATGACTCTTAGAGATATCACTGTGTTTGCCCAGTGCCCACAGCATCCAGGCAGACACTGTGCTGTCTCTATGTGTCATAAACTAGTCAGAACCCACACAGCCCTAAGAGGTGACACCATGGCTGAGTGTACCACGTTGCAAACAAGAGCACCAATATACAGCCCATTCAGGTCATCTGTCTAAGTGTCACAGGACTGGAAAGCTGTGGCCCATGTGACAGCAAAGACCACATTCTCAGCCACCAAGACACTGTGTGCTGAACCCTATGGGCACTGCTCTATCTTCTGCTAGCAAGGACATAAGCAGCAGCTTGCTCCACAATGATCACTGCTCCAGGGTATGCCTGATCCCTAGCCAGAAGGACCGGGAGGAAGAAAGCTGAAGAACCCCAGTGCGCCCCATCTCTCAGAAGTGCAGCTGTGTGGTGAGGGGTGTGTTAAAGCACCACTTTGCTTCTCTAGTGGCAGGACAGGAATGAACATGTCCCTGATGTAAACATCTTGTGAAACTCCCTGGGAAGGTGGGGCCATTTGCAGAGCAAAAATGTTGGCAGAGAGACCTGGGCAGGGTTGGGAAGGGACCTCTCCACAGGCAAGGGATCTCACACACCCACAGCAACAAAGGCTGCTCCTCAGAGGGATTGGAAAAGGTGGTGAGATCAACTAGCCCAGGACAGGATTCTAGGGTCCCACAAGCTTCTAGAAGTTCCCAAGGCTCTGATTTCTATCCTGAGAGATCTAAATGATCTCCAACCTCCTTCTGGTTCTCCACAGGTTCTAGAAAAAGCAATGTGGGATTGTACCCAGTCTCTCTGGGGCACCATGAGATATATATCCTCATTACCAGTTTGGAGAGTATCTCCTAGGTGGAGAACTGAGACATACCTCAGTCTACTACTTCACAAGAACACGTGAAAGCCAAATACACAGGGAGACCCAGAGACACGAGTTGTCTGGAGTTGGTCTCTGTTTTTCACTCAATAAGCAGGTTCTCCAACACATGGCCACCACATATGCCATGGAGTCAAACTGAATGTCTAACTCGAGACTACTGTCCTGAGGCTCAGCAACGACATCACCAAGAACACACAGAGCCAAGGTGACCCTGCCACTCCTCCCGACCTAGGTCTCAGCACCAAAGTTTCTTGGAGGTGTAGTCTGGGTGGCTTCCCTCATGGATGACTGGCTTAGCAAGACCAGATGTGGTAACCACTTGAAACACACAGCATGAGCCGCCAAGGCTCATTGGGATCCAAGGAGGCGCCCTCACAGCCTTCCATCCCATCTATCCATCCAAGGGGGCTGGGCTGTCCCCTGGGAACAGTGCTCCTCACAGACATTCGAGGGTCCTGGCATAGATTCTGGGTTCTCTCATCACCTGCGGCGGCATGCCCTTGTTTTGAGTCCATTGTGCTCCTCCATGGGTCCTTTTGGCTCTTTGTGGCAGCTACTCTGTCTTCTTTCTAGAACTCTTTTATTATGGCTCAACAGACCCAACATGAAATATGCTAGACTACTTCTGGGCGCACAGTTCAGTAGCATTAAAGCATGTCTGTGCATCTGTCACCCCCAGAAACATTTCACTGTCCCAAGCTAGATCTGTCCCTGTTGGACAGACAGACACTCTCTTTCCTAACCCGCTATGTTACGTTCTGAGTTTGACTACTCTAAAGCCCTCATAGAAATGCAGTCATATTGCCTCTGCCTGCTGTGACTGATTTACCTCCTGGGGATTCACTCTTCCTAGGGGTCTTTTCACTTAGACGGCTAATGCTCCACTATGGGGAGGGTCCACATTCTGCCCATCTATCCATCAATGAATGGACACTGGGCTTGACTCTAAACTTTGACCTCTGACTGTACTCCTGGGAACCTGGTATGTAAGCATCTGAGACCAGTTTTGGGGTACAGGCCCAAGGAAGGAGATAACTGTTCCATTATCTTCTATGGAGTTTGCATCATGGTACCTACCCACTGAAGGGCACTTGGGCTCCATTCCAGGGCCAGTCATCTACTTGTAAAGAGGTTGAAGAATTTTCTTTACCCAAAGGAGCTACACTATGAGACTGTCCTATGTTGGAAGGCAGTGAAGACTTAGACCAGGGGAGTTTCCATGTGAAATTCTTCAAACACTTGTAAACCTAGAATTTGTAAAGGGATTCAGAGAACATATGGAGAAGGGCGAGGGAGGCAAAGAGGACAATAGCCACGAGAAGGAAAAGCCTGTTGCAGACTTTGGGCTAAGACAGGCCACCATGGCAGACCTGGACACAGCTCAGCCCAGTGCACACAACAGGCCCCAGATCACTGGGGCCTCCTAACGGTGTCTCAAAGGAATGAGCTTCTAGAGGTGAACCAAGGGAAAGTCAAGGTTTCCCCCCAAATATTTTATTTAAATATTAAATTAAAAAAACATACATCAACTAATCATCTGGCATACGTTTCTCACATTAATATGAGAAATGAAACAATTCCATCATAGTAAAAAAAAAAAAAAAAAAAAAACAAACCATTATATACATCTGAGATCACGTAGTGTCTTTAAATAGGCAATTCCATTACAGTCCAGGACAGGGCTGTGAGGATCTACAAAAACACACCACACACGCCAAAAAACAAGAACTTAAAACCATGACGTTACTGTCCCCTGGAGAGGGTTGACAGTGACTAGAAGACACAGAAACTGCCAGAAAGTAAAGTGCTTGTCGCTTCTGACACACAGCAGTGCCCAGGCCTTTGATCTGTGGTATCCGGACAGGAACTGTGGGAGACAAGGGCTGGCTGCCCAGGCTGCTGGGTGCTTCCCCGATCCACACATCTGGTGAGTCGACTGGCAGGAGGGACACTTTTTGGCTTGTTCTATGGAGGGCACCAGTTCTGACCCAGAAGAATGGCCTTTCACCTGTCTTGAGAGTAAGTGGTACGAGATGGGCCACAGGGCCGACAGGGAGGACCGCGCTGTGACATTAGGTTGAGTGCAGCCTCTTCCTGGCCTCAGGTAACTCGGTCAATCTTTGGCTTTTAAAAGTGCCTCCTTTCTTCTCCCTTAATGGCCCCAGGCTAATACTGCAGTGGTGAGATGCCATAGTGGAAGTCACCTGGGAGGCAGAGGGACAGATGCCTGACAGAAAGTGAGTGGAAAGGGGTGACATCCCTGGTTCCTTCCAGAGGCTTTCGGATGACAGAGCTGTGCTTGGGCCTACCTGCCAAGGTAGACCTGCACTTGTCAAGTGGGGCCACCCCTTCACTGACACCTCTACCCTGTGTGGAGGTGGGCAGCCTGTGGCCCCTTCAACACAAACGTGGTGCAGATGGGGACACTTTTTAATGTGACCAAGGGAGGTTTAAGCCAGGAACACAAAAGTGTATACAAAATAGAAAAAATAAGTAGTGTCTGTCTCCTATTTATATACATATACAGTATTTGCTTACAAAAGAAACTTTACAAACACTGACCTATACTCAGCTTCCTGGAAAGCAAGCCAGACAGAGCCCAGGCCTGGGTGCCAGGGTGTTAACAGGAAAGGTCCCAGACCAAGGGCAGGTGGTTTTAACCAAGATGCCCGCTGGCTGCCTGGGCCCCTCTGGTCACAGCCCCTTGGTATTGCACAATTTTCCCGTCAGGTGTTCTTGTTGGACCCTGATAATGAAATGCGTAAAAATCTGGTAATTAGCAGCGGAGTCAAGATACACGGCAGGAAGGAACTTGTTGGCTTCCTTGCGGTGTGAGGGGCTCTGGGCCGAGTGACCGTGGGACAGAGTGCCCACCTGTAGGTCCTCACCCCTTCCAGTCCTTTGTGGTTTCCTCTGAATAAGCCTGGCAAACTGACTTGAGCAGCTATAAAACTCAAGCTCAAATACGACAAGGTCATTCTCTGGCTGGCAGGGAAATCCACAATGCCCGTGGTCTTTCCCTAGGCCGATCCTGGCTGTTCTAAAACCCACACGGAAAGCAGCAAGTTCACAGTTTTTGTTAAAGCATAACCATTTCAGAAGTGGAGAGCTGTGAACCCAAACCCAAAATGACGCCAACCAACACACAGGCATGTGCCACACTTGGCGCTGCTCCCTCTGGGGACGTCCGAGCTCATCACGTTACGACGATGAACTGTGGACAGGAGTGTAGGTTCCCGAGCAGCGTGGCCCCTCTCTTCTTCCCTCACCCCACTTCCCCTCCCCTCCACCCACCCACATGACACACTCTCAATTATTATTTTTCTTCAGAAAATTTCAGTCCCTACTCATCGTTGAGGTCACTCAGTGCAAGGAAAAAATAAAAACAAAAACAAAAACAAAAAATCCTAAAAAGCCCATACACCAAACATATTGCTTGTTTCACTTCTAGAAAGTTCTTGGCTTTGAGTCCGAAACCATCTTCACATACTCTGAAATTATTGCTTGGAAGAGTCAATGGGCCATTGGGGGGGCGGGGCGGTGCAGCAGGGCCACCCTCACTGTACCAGGACAAATGTCCCCCGCTGGCCAGAGGTGAGGTCCTCCATCTCACAGTCCCCCTGTGGCAGCCCAGCAGGGTCACAGCTCGGGGCCAGCCTGGTGAGGCACTGTGGCAGGGGTGCAGTGGGGAGAGCCACTGGGCCAGCACTGATGTGCAAGTGGGTATCCAGGAGCCGTGCAGCAGACGCCACCGGGGACATGCCAGCATGGAGGAGTGGTGCTGGCAGCAGTGGGATCCCAGACATGAGGAGGCCATCACAGGGAGTGAGCATGTACGGGACAGGGGATGATTGGGGGCCCTGCTGGCAGCCAGAGGAGGTGACTGAGTGGTGCTGTAACTGGAGCAGCCTGAAGAACAGAGAGACGGGGAGGAACAGGTCACCCTGTGGGCCCCGCCCAGAGGCACTCCGGTTTCCACACAGCCCAGGTGGGTCCCACCCACCTCAGAGCTGCTCTTTGGCAGACGAAGCTTCACAGAGCTCTGTGTGTGACATGACACATCCCTGAGCCATCCTGCCTAAGTCCTAGCTGTTGTGGCAACACAGATGCCAGCTCGACAGGACAGTCTTGGCCACCACTGCCTTCCACCCACAAAGGGTTACTAAACCTGCCTGCTGCCCCTCCTTGCTCTTTCCCTGACAACAAGGTGCCAGGTTTCAGAGACCTCACTAATGAACCAAATGACAGGGGACATCTCGGCACACAGGGAAGTGGGGTGCTTGTTTCGTGGGCTCCTTCTAGGGAAGGGCAAAGAGCACAGGAATGGTGTGGCAGGCCTACCTCTGCTGGTGCAGCACCTCTTCGAGCAGGTTCCTGCCTTCCCGACTGCTGGCCGTGCAGCCTTGCAGGCCTGAGCTTGGGGCTGGGGTGTGGAAGGTACTCATGCCTCCTCGGGGAGCTCGGATGGAGGACTGGCACACCTGGCGTGCCAACCCTTTGATCTTGTTCAGCCCCAGGAACCCCTTGGTCCTTGCATTTTTCCTCAGCTGCTGCCGAAAGGCCTTCAGCCCTGTGGAAACAAGAGCAGGGGTTAGCAGGCCTGGCTCTAGATTGTGGCCAATGGCCTTCAGCTTGCCATTGTTTCCATGCCCTGAGGAGGAGGGAAGGAAAAGAATAACTGGGCAGCAGGACCCTGTGGGGTTTGGCAGCTGCCAGCTCCTGAGCCCAACATCTACCCCTCCCCCATGGCTAGTCTTCTTTCCAGGTCTGTAGTCCCTTCCCAATGAGACAGGTGTGTCTGGGTAAGCTGTAGAGGACGGGGTGTGCAGTGCACTGGGCTCTGGGGGCTCCCTGGACATCACAGACATAGAGGACCTCACAGGTACCCCTGACCCTGAGTGTCATAGAGGAACCCAAGCATGTATGGGACCGCTTTTGTCAGTGTCCCTCCTTGACCCTGGCTCTCCTGCCAGGCAGCAGCTGTTGCTCAGAATGGTTGTCCCTTGCACTCAGTGTCAGGCCTAAGTCCACCCTGTAAGCTGGTTGCCCAGAGCTGGGGTGGCACCTCCAGCCTGTCTGAGAAGCACTGATGGTCCTGCCCAGTCTGGGGAATGGGACATGGCTTCCATCAAGGACAGAGATGGCCTGCCAGGACAGTAGTCTCTCCTGGGGCATAAGGGATGTGATGGCAAGGAACCTTACCTTGAGTGAGTGAGGTATCTGATGCCCTCCGTCCCTCCTGGAAGCTGACAGGAAGCAGGACAGCTGTGCCCAGGCCTGCCTGAGCCTGTAGCACAGGGGTGGCCGACTGTGAGCCCAGGAAAGGCGAGGCCAATCTGACTGGAGAGCTGGTGCCCAGCAGCCCTGGGGTGGCCAGGCCACCACCAAGCCCCGAGGGACCTTCACTTGCAGAGAATGGGAGGCAGCTGTCAGAGCTGGTTCCTTCTGAGGGACTTGCTGTGGCAGAGGAGGAGACAATTATGCCTGTAGGGAGATGAAGTGCTTGAGAAGGGGACCACACATCCTAAGGTCACTGCCCAGGGACAGGGTACATGGCCCACTAGTGAGGGAGGCAGTGGTATGGTACTCTCCAACCTGAGCCTCATCTAGGCCACCAGAAGCCAGAGGCTCACAGGTGCAAGGGCAGATGGCAGGCTAACAGTGGCACTCAGACCCCAGGACAGGAAGAGGCCCAAGGCCAAACACCTGCTCTCTAGTGCCTGGGACAGCCAAGGGGTGTCCCACTACTGAGATAAGCACAGGCATGTCCAAGTATGAACCGCAGGTCACTGAAATAAAAGGCTAACTGGAGGAGGGTGTCAGGCAAAAGGACTCATTTCAAGTGGGTTCAGCATGGTCTTGACCCTCACCCCACATGCTGAGTCTTTGGGGACACTTACAAGGAGGGTTGAATGGGGAGAAATGGGTGGAAACTTCAGCCAGTGTATGCCTCCGGCCTGTGCTGCCAGGCAAGGGTTCCTGGGCCTCCTGTTCCTCCTCCAGGCCAGGACCCTGCCTGGCCTCCTCGCTGATAGCTGTGTCCAGCAGGCTGTTGGGGGAGACGGAACGGTGCCGGAACACGCCACTGCAGTTGGTATCCACGGGGAAGAATAAGGGCTGCAGGGGAGGGACAGAAGCCAGTGACTTCTAGGGCTCCAAGGATGTGCACTGGTAGAGCACAGCCACCAACAAAGAGCAGGCCGGCACTCACACACCTGAAGTGAGCTGTGGAGGTCACAGTCCATCTCCGCCTGCAGGACAGACTGAGCCAAGGCCTGGGGCTGCGGGCACAGCAGAGAGGGCCGGAAAGGGTCACATGGGAGAATTTCTTGAGGCACCTGAGAGGAGGGAGGGATTTTCAGGAGGTGATTCCAGGGTCAAGGACTAGTGGCAGCAAACTGGTTTTACAGACGAAACTGACAGAAGCCAGACGCCAGTTGACTGGGCTTGGGGCTCAGGATTCTGGGCCATCATTTATGAGGCCACATGCTCACACAGGTGGCTAGGAGGAGGTGCTAGGGACAAGAATCTACTGAGCAGAACCTGGCCCAGAGTGAAGCAGCCGTAACTCCGCCTCCCCTTTCCCCAAAGTTCCCCCTATCCCCACAGCCTGCAACTAAGGTTGCAGTGAGGTTCAAGGGACGGCCCAGAGAGCCAGTGCTATGTCCAAGCAAGGGATTCCGAGCTCTGAGGGGACAACTCAAAGTCAAGGGACAGACCCAGGGCTCTGAGAGGGAGCTCACCCTCACCTCCAGACTGCTGAGGTCCGAGCTTCGGAGCCGGGGCTGTCTGGGAGGCGCAGGGCTGGGCCGGGATGAGGGCTGGGTGCTTCGGTGCTCCTTGAGGCGCTCCAGCAGGAGGTAGTAAATGGCCGCAAAGTGGTTGTAGCTGCTGTTTTGCAGGGACTGTGGAACAAGGTCAGTGGGGTCAGAGTGAGGCCCTGGCTGCAGCGGCCACTGGACTTCCCTGTGAGGTTATGCCCAGGTAATTCTCAGGCAGCCAAGAATGTCCCCAGAGGAGGGGACAAGCTGGTCCTTAAATTAGACTGTACCCCATTTTTAACTCTACAGGCAAGGGCCTGCTTTGCCTGAGAAAAGCTGATCCGGCTGCCACTCCAGGATGTGAGGCTCAGGCAGGGCTCTGGGCAGCATGCTCACCTCCACTGTCCTCTGCCGGTCGATGCCAAGGGCCTGCATGATGCCCAGCACCTGCTCATTGTAGTCGCCCAGGTTGGAGGTGTAGCCCTGCATGGAGTAGGTGGGATCATCTTGCTGCAGGAGGGTGTGGTCAGCCTGCATCCATCGGTGCTGGCGGATCTGGGCAATGGTGATGCGCTTGGCAGGGTCCACCACCAGCATGCGTCGGATCAGCGTCTCACAGTCTGGGAAAGTAAAGGGCTCATAGGATCCTGGGCTTGAGGGGCTCATTCCCACTCCTACATAGTAGAGCCCATCACACCAGAAAAAGCCACCCACGTGATAGTCAAGAAGCCTGAAGTTGTCATTATAGGCTTCCCCCTGCTAAAGAGCCACCAAGTTGGGGGCCAGACCTAGGGAAGACACTTTTTTAAATGTCCCCTGTAGAAAACCATTTAGACTCTCCTTCCTGTTGTGGCACACATGAGGCTAGCTAGCATCCTGGGGCCTGATGGTGGGGTGGGGCCAGCAGAAATGGGGGGCCTGATGGTGGGGTGGGGCCAGCAGAGATAGGGGGCCTGATGGTGGGGTGGGGCCAGCAGAGATGGGGGGCCTGACAGAGATGAGGCTTACAGGAGACAGTGTGCTTGGGGAGGTTCCTACACCAGCCGTAAGTAGGGCACTGGGAAAGCACCTGTGGCTGAGTTTCCCTTGCAGCCTGATCACCTGCACCTGAGTCCTGACTTGACAGCAGACTTGCTAGACAGCTGGGCAAGCACCACCAAGAGCCGACCAAAGCCACCACCCAGCTTACCCAGGGCTCCCAGGGCAGACCAACTCCATGCCCACCCACCTTGAGACATGAAGAAGGGGATGCGGAACCGGCCCTCCAGCACCCTCTGTCTCAGTGTCGGCAGGTTGGGTCCGTCAAAAGGAAGGGAGCCACAGACGAGGACATACAGCACCACGCCGAGGCTCTGTGAATAACCAGACAGCTGTGTTGGTGCCCTGCTTGCCGGCTCCAGCGATGTGGTGGCAGGCAGCAGGGTCCAAAAAGGTTCCTACCCAGATGTCCAGCTGGGGGCCTTCGTACTCCTTTCCCTCGAAGACTTCGGGAGCTGCATATGGGGGGCTCCCACACCACGTGGACAGGGGCTCTCCTGGCTTGTAGAAATTCCCAAATCCAAAATCTGTAAGGCAGAAGAACAGGCAATGACATCAGTCCAGGACTGGCCGCAGGGTGCACTGGAACCAGAGACCCCACAGAGCCTCCCTTGCTACACATCTCTTGCCTGCCAGCTTGATGTCCATGTTGCCGTCCAGCAGCAGGTTCTCCGTCTTGAGGTCCCGGTGGACTATGTGATGGTTGTGGCAGTACTCCACTGCCGACAGAATCTGCCAGAATTTCTTTCTAGCCTCGTTTTCACTCAGGTGCCCATTTGAAGTCAGGTAATCTGAGGAACAACAAAACAAAGTTACAACCCAAGACATTACACTGAGCCTGCCTGGGGCCCGGCAAGGCAGCACTGAGAACCCCAGGAGACACAGGCTTACATGAGAAGGCAGGCTTCACCTAACGCTAAAATGAATGCAGCTCACCGAACATTTCTCCATTTTTTGCAAACTCTGTGACAATGTAAAGCATATCCTTTGTTTCCATAACCTGAAACAACAAAGACAAAAGGAAAACTTAAACAGGGGGAGGAAGGATCACATGGAAGCCCTGATGGACGCACCAAGCAACTTTTGACTTCTCCAAGAACCTGCCTCCCTCATTTAAGGGAAGAGAGAGGGAGGGGGAAGGAAACACAACCCAGAGACACAACTTTACATGACTTGGGATAAGCCCCTCTGCCCCACCATTTCCGGGTCCTGTCTGTCCTAGCACCTCTGCCCTTCAAAGGGAGAGAGCCACGAACAAGGCTGTACAGGACAAGCATTTGCTTTGCAGGCCTCCTGGGAGCTCTGGAGGCTGTGGATGCCAGAATTCAATGAGCACCCTTTCAGAAGCCCTATGGACAACTGGTCACTCAAGGAAAAAAAAAAAAAAAAAAAAAGCAAACTGAGTGATCAAACAAATATCCCAACCCCACTTGCTTTATTGACAAGACATTAAGCCTTAAGAACATGGCCTTGCCAGATAAGCTACAGGGGACTGCTCTTTGTACAGCGCATTGCTTGGCATGCGTCAACAGTAACGGTCAATGTCAACATACACCTTCAGAGTTCGTTCACTGGCCCGACAACTTTACGTTATCTAAAAAAAATTTAAATTGTAACTAAGCAACAAAGTAAAATTCATTTTTTTGTTCTGAAAATTTTATGAAAACCACTTATGTATGTTGCATAGTTTAAATATTTCAGAGGAGCCAGGTATGGTGGGTTACACCTGTACTCCCAGCACTCAGGAGGCAGAGGCGGAACTGCCCAAAGCTCAAGGCCAGCCTGAACTACCAAGTTCCAGGTCAGTCTGTCTACACAGTTTAACTGTCTCAATATAAACAAATAAATAAAACATTTGAGGGAGGGAAAGAGTATGTACTTTGATAGGAAGGAAGATTTCTTTGGATTCAAGACCGACTGTTATTCCAAAGATACTTGAGAGAATCTTTTTGAGTTTACTAAGAAAATTGTTATCAAAAACCATAGCAATTCAGCTAAAAAGGTAACTGTCATCTCCCCTCTACCCAGTGCAGCAGAGGACCCCTGCTAATCCCTTTTCTTGATGGAAGAAAAGGGGAAGGAAAACGAACTTCAGAGTCCACATCTTTTAAACTTTTAAAACCCTAAACAAACCCAAGTGTGGTGGCAGACATCTGTAATCCCAGAACTCAAGAGACTACGGCAGGAGGATGGCCACAAATCTAAGGCTATCAAGACACAGAGCACTGGGCCAGCTAGAGCTACAGAGCAAGACTATCTCTGTATCAACAAATGAAATCAATCAAACACTCCCACCCCACCCGAGGGAGAGAATGAGATGCTCCGGCCAGCTGAATGAATGTCAGACATCAGTATCAAGCCTAGGGGACCAACTGGCCTCACCAGCCCACCCAATCCTGAAAGCTGAGTCACTGAAGACAGGAGCTAAAATATCCACTCTGGCATCCATCGCCTGGGCAACATTTCCTCGGTGCTATGGCTTTGACCTGGTGGGCGAGTGGAAGGCAGGGAGGAGAGGAAGGTGCTGAGAGCACCTCTACAGGCAGAAGAAGCACACGAATCAGCCTGCTCCGAAGGTCAGGGAGGCCCTCTCCTCAGCCCCTCTCCCAGCACTGGCCATGGAGGAAACTTCGAGTGCAACTTGAAGATGAAGATTGAAATAAAGCATGACCCCTGAGCGCACAGCCCAGGGCTCTGTGCTTAGAGACACGGAGGGAGCTGTCACCACAGGCCAAACATAAGCTCCAATGACTTGTCTGCCTTTGTGCTGAGAAGGGCGGCCAGGGGTAATTTTAAATTACAGTTCTCTCCTCCACAGCACCGTACAGGCAGCTTTTCCAACTGCACACTCATGTCCCCTGTAGTCACATCAGGCTCACCAGGATTCTGGGAGTCATTGAGGGGACTAACACACCAACACAAGCGCATACAATAACACTCACAAGGCTTGGCTCCTCTAGACCTAGACCCATTTCTCATCGCAGCAGAAGTGGCCCTTTATCACTAGGCAAGATGTGAAGATGATTATCAGGAAACAACCAACAACAGACAAATAGGTGAGGCACATTCTCACCGAGGACTAACTGGCAAGCTCCTAGGGCTGAAGTGTTTCCCTGTCTTCACTCTGCACTGTGAGTAACAACGGGAGACAGGGGCTTGCTGCCGCCATCACAAAGACACAGTAAGGAAAAGTGGCGAGAACAGCTGCTTTTTTAACGTTTAGTATCATCTGCAAAGGCGGAAGTTTCGAGTTTCCCTCAAGTTTGTCCTTCTGCACTAAGCCTGATGGTACATGTGGCTATTCTCATAGTGACAGGGCTTCATCAACAGACCTCAACACATCCCTAACTGAAACAAGTTACAATACTAGATAAAACTCGAATGAGGCAAATCAAGAATGACCCAGAGCAAGAGACTAACCGTCAATAAAGCCGAACGGCCTAACTGAAGGTCAATCTATTTACTTTGTACTCCCTGGCTCCCACACAGCATCAGGAACCCCAACCACCTTCAGGGACCATAGGCTCGGGGTGTGGCACGTGAGAAGCAATGGACATGCCTGCCCATGGAGCAGTGAGGCTTAGCCAGCTCACCTGGTACAGTTTGATGATATGCGGGTGGTTCAGGAGCTTCATGAGCTGGACCTCCCGGTAGATCTTCTCCAGATTGCTGGAATCTAACCGTGTCTTGTCAATTATTTTTATTGCAACCTACAGATTTTTAAAAAGGGGGTATTTTTGTTTAGAAATAAACCTTCAAGTAACCTAACCTTGTCTGCACTTGACTGTGTGTGTGTGTGTGTGTGTGTGTGTGTGTGTGTGTGTGTGTGTGTGACAAACGAATTTCTCAAACAGTTGATGTCTTCAAATGGTCACAAAAAGTTGGGAGAAAATAAAAGTAGCCACTGACATTATTTAAAGGAGTAGAGGTTAAATAAAAAAGCCCTTGTATTTGCCATCTAGCTTTACAGGAGACACTCACACACTCATTACTGGTTGGTTTTCTGTTTCGTTTTTTTTTTCTTTTTTCTTTTTTGCTGGGGTGTGTAGGGGGGGTTGTTGGTCATTATCTTTGCTGTTCCCCAGTAATTGTACAAATTATGCAGAAACATAATACAAAGCTCCCCCCCTTTACCAGACTAAACACTGTCATCGTTTACAATTGTGACAATCAACTCAGCAGGACTGAATCAGCACAGGGGTCCACCCCCTGGAAGGATCCACCCCCTGGTTTAGTCTCCCCCAACACGCGCGCGCACCTGCGTTTTGGTGACTCGGTGCCGCGCCAGCTTAACCACCGCAAAATTGCCTTTGCCCAGGGTCCGTTCCACGTCGTAAAAGCCCACCCGGAGGGGCTTCTGTTGGCCCTGGCCGGTGCCCGAGGGGACCGCGCTGAACTCCGACATGATCACCATGGCTTCGGGCAGCACCTGCGGGTCAGCGGGGAGTGCGTTTCAGCACCGACTGACGCCGGCCCGACCCCGAAGCCTCCCCCGTCCGCCCCCCAGCCTGAGCCTCCACGACGCGGCCACCGAAACTGTCCGCCAGGCCACCACGCGTGCGTCCTCGGCCCCACTAGTTTGCCCCCCGATCCTGGATCTCAGCTCGCACCCCCACTCGCTCATTCCTTGACCCGTGTTCCCTGACCAAAGTCCCCACGAACAGACCCCTCTACCCCAAACCCTCCCTAGCCCGAGCCCTCGGATCCCGGGCTCCTAGTCCGCACCCCCAAGCGCGCACCCCCTCGATCCCAGGTTTCTTCCGCACGCACCCCCACGCACGCGCCCCCCGACCCCCGGTCCTGACCGGGCACGCGCGCCCCGGGTCCACCCGCGGTCGAGCCCGCGCCAGCCCCTGGATCCCTCGGGTGCCAGGTTTGCCCCGCGCTCCCGTCCACCCGCGCCCGCGCTCGACTCCCCTGGACAGGCTTCTAAGCCCGGCGCTCGCGGACCCGCCTCCGGGCGCCGACCCGCAAGCAACAATGGGGAGCCCGCGGGGCTGGAGTCCTGCCCGCGACCCCGCGCGCGCACCTCCGGGCCACGGGGACCTGAACCTGCGCTACCGCTTACCTCCGCCGCCCTCCGTGCGCCCGACCCGGGACACCGCCCGCTCGACTGCTCGCTCGGCTTCGGCGCCCGCCGTTTGCGCCGCCGCCGCCGCCCGCCGCCAACGCTGCCGCCGCCGCCCGGGCCGCGCCGCATGTCAGCGCCCGCCGCCGCCGCCGGCCGCACGCGGCAACGCCCCGCCCCGCCCCGCCGCGCAGGCCCCGCCCCGCCCCGCCCCCCGCGGCCGGCACAGCCCATTGACGTCGCTTTGACGCCAGAGCGACGCGCGGCCCGGTGCCGGTAGAGGGGGAGCGGAGATCGGGCGGTTGCCAAGAGACTGGAGGCTCTGACGCGCGCGCTGGTGAGGCCGTCGCCATGGCGACCGCGGGCGGTGACGTCAGGGGCCGGGCTCCGCAGCCTCCCGAGACTGCCGGCGCCCCCTGCCGGGCACGGGTGACACTGCTGTGGCCCATGGCCCAGGATTGCCGAGCCTGCTTGGGGCGGGGGACAAGCTCTCCCGGGGGACTCGTGGTGGGAACGACACTCTGTGGGTACTCAGGGCCCCCCCCCTTCGGGTGCAGCAGGGTGGAATAGAGCCGCGGGATTTTCGGTATGGGGCTCTGGAGCTGGTAGCCCGGGACTGATCACTCCGCTCTGCGGGGCACGCGATATGTAGCCAGCAGGGACTGCCCCTTGACCCTCATCTCATTCCAGGAAGGGCCGGCCAGCTGCAGAAATGCTTTACAAGACTGTCGTTCAGTTGAACGCCAGTTACTTTTGTAACAGAAAAAAACAAAAACAAAACAAAACTCAAAGTATTCAGCAAGTTGGAAAGTTAAAGCAAGAAAGCATATATCTCATGGTCCAGAAGTCTCCTGCTTCAAGGGTCCCCAAGAAGCCTAGCCCACCTCCTTGATCCTGCAGTGTCCCCGGGGGTACTCGACACACAGGCAACAGAAGGACCCAGCCCCTGCCACCCACCACCCCACTCAAAGCTAATAGGTGGGGCCCTTGGAAGTCTGGGCACTCTGCCCACTCCCTTGGCGGCTAATGCTGTCTGCCAGTTGGCCCACCCTGTCTGTCCCCAAGCTGCTTCCAGACAGCAGATAGGGCACAGGGCGGCTGGGACCTTGGGGCTGACCCTGAGAGTGCCTGCCGGAAGCAGGGCCCATTAAAGCGGAGATGGAGTGTGGAGAGAGGGGAAATGGCATGTGTGTGACTCCTTTTGTCTGTGTCGGCTGCGCCGTGTTCCTTCACACCTCATCAGAAAGTCAGATGTGTTCTAAAGCGCAGACATGACAGGGGACAGACCATTCTCCAAGGCTAGGAAGGCAGCAGTTTGAGGCTAAACTTGTGTCTCCTTCCAGATGGCTTTTTGTGTGAGAGAAAACCAGCACTTCACAGACCATCTCCTGAGAGGGAATTAATCAAAATTGATTCAAAACTAGGACCTCCTCAAGGGAGGAAGAGTTGGTGGGCAGATGAGGGTGGTACAGGCTGGCCTGAGACATGGCACAAGGGGGCGGACCATGTGGCACTTGCCACACCTCTCAGCCTCGCCAGGATTTCACCACTCCCAGCCTTGCCTTTCTGGGGCCAGAGTGGTTTAAAAGGGCATTCAAGGACACTAGTCATCTCAGAGTCCCTTTAAGTCTTCCAGAGGCCTCCCTTGGTTTGTCTGGGGTTCATAAGTCAAGGATTTGGGGATGTATTTAAATATATTTAGTATTTTCCTGCCCCCTTCCTAGGAGAGCTACGCAGAGGGTAAGAAACCACCTTGTTCTTGCCTCATCAGCCCTCATCCCTTCCCAGCTTGTCCACCCTCTGGCCTCAGTCTAGCCGGAAACTTTCAAAAGGTCTGAGGTATTTGCAAACATGTCATCAGTGTTAGGTCCCAAAGAAACTCAGGACAAATGGCTAACTGAGATGCCTATTAGCATATCAAAGCTGGTCACCAAGCTCTCTGCTTTGCAAGTATCTGTTACAGAGTCCTGGCTCCTCTCAGCATTTCTCTCTGGTTCCCTATCCTAAACCTCTTCAGTCCCAGCTTCACTCTCTTGGTTCTCATTACCTTGGCTCTACCCTGCCCCTTTCTTGGTTTTCTTGGTCTTCTTTTTGCTGCCCTCTTGGTCTTCTTCTTCTTCTTCTTCTTCTTCTTCTTCTTCTTCTTCTTCTTCTTCTTCTTTTCTTCCTCCTCCTCCTCTTTCTCTCCCCCTCCCCCCTCCGTCTCTCACTCTTCTCCCTCTCATTCTCCTCTGTTTCCTCTCATGGCCTAACCTATTCTGCTGGCCATGTTCAGTCTGGACTCTTCCAGATGCCTCTGGCTGTTCTCTCCCTCATATCCACAGTAAACACCTTCTCTTCAACCATATCTAGAAGTGATCACATCCTCATCTTCATTCAGTCAGCACCAAAGAAAAACTTGGGGCCCAGAACCAGTGGAGGATCTGCCCAAGGCAAACCTGGGTCCAGGCATATTTGATGTCTGGCGTCTCCTGAGTGTCCACTTCCTATAACTATCCTGTGCCAGCACAGGCCATAATCTCTGTCCCTCCCAGATCCTAGAGGAAGAGCTCGCTGTGTCCACAAAGGCAGAGTGTAGGGAGGTACACTCGTGATCCCCCCCCAAGGCTGGTACCTGGTACCCTCCTAAAATGCCATCTGCCCCAGGTGGCTCTGTCATTGCTCCCTGGAAACTGCTTCTCCTTCCAGCACCATTTTCTGTCTGTTCTGTGGTATGCTTTGGCACTTGAGGAGGAAGAGAACACCTGGCATGCGCTTCTAGAGAATGAGCAAATGACTCAGGGATTCCTCACCTAGAGCAGGGGTGGGAGCCCAGGGCTGCGCCTTGCTGTGCCAGTGAGGCACCTTCTGGAAATAGCATTCTGACAGGCAAATGGAAACTACTCTCCCTCCCACATCTGTCCTGGAGGTGTGATGGTCCTGGATGTTGGCTTTCTTGTTTGGACCATGAGGCTGGAAGCTCTGTTTGCTAGGCCCTTCTGTGTTCATGACTGTGCTGACCATGGCACAGTCCTACCTTCTCAACCGAAATCATCATACACAGAGCCTGGAGTTCTGCAGTAGCTCTGAGACTAAATGGGAACAGGCCTGCTACCCAGAGCTGTGAAGACCTTGGTGTCCCTCTGAGGTGAGGGGTGGTTTCCTGTATCACCAAGAGTTGGGCAAGGCACCCTTCTCTCTTGGGGCACCCCTCTGAGTACCAAAGGGCCTCTGGCTGGGGGCTTGACTTTACGGTTTTTGTTTTGTTTGGTTTCTGAGTGATCAAGAAAAGTGGGCTATCCCAGCCTGGTCACTTACCTTGGTTTGTTTGGCTCGACCTTCCCTTCAAACTTTGACAAGTTGTGTTTTCGGAGGCAGGAGCACACCCCAGGGTTGGATCAGCAGAAGCAAGCCTAAGACCCAGTAATCCCCAGTGATGGGCCAGGAGCTCAGTGAACAGGTCCACTCAATGCTGCCTGGCCTTGACCTGCACAGAGGCACTTGCCTTGGAATGCCACTGTTGTTGGGGTATGCCTGGGCAGGGACCCCTGCCTCTCCAGACAGTGCCCAGATCATCAAGCAGGGCCACTTAACAGATCACCACACAGCAAAGCAAGCCAGACCCCTCAGCTCCCAATGAAGAGAGGTCAAGGGTCTGGGGACACTGGGACAAGAGCCGGAGGTATCTGGGCTTCTGAAGAGGTGGCCCCAGTCCGAAGCAGTATCCCCGCATCTGCCTGTAGAAATGGGTTTTCCATGACCACCTGGCCCTAATTGCAGAACACTAGGCTTCCTGTTTGTAGTGAGGAATTTAATTAATTCATTTCCCAACTTGTGGGTCTTTTAAATTTTATTTTTTACTACATTTTTTTAGATTAGCACACAAAGAGGGTTCACTGTAAGACTTTCAGACACTCTCTTGTTCATCCTCTCCACCACCCCACTCCTTTCCCGTCACCTGTCTTCCTCTCGAAAGTCTCAGGAGTTCTCTTACCGCCTGTCCCCTCCACCCTTCCCAGAAGACCTCATTTCCCCACTCCAGTTTGAATACCTGTGCCCCCTGTATACACACACATAGAGAAATTAAAATCTAGATGCACACACGGTATCTGTCTTTCTGGACATGGAGCCCTAAGATGATTTCCACTTCTATTCATTTTGCTGCAAATGTCATGAATTCATCTTTCTCTACAGCTGAATGAAACTCCTTTGTGTGTATAGACCACATTTTCCTTATCCATTCACCCATTGATGGACAGCCAGCTTGCTTCCACTTCCTTGCTGTTGTGAACAGTGCAGCTGGAAACATAGATGTATATAAAAAAAAAAAAATATCTGTGTTAGGTCGGCTTGGAATGGTATGTCTGGGTCATATAGTAATTCCGTTTTTAGGATTGTTGTTGTTTGTTGTTTGTTTTAGAAATCTCCTGTGCTGGTTAGTCTTTGCCAACCTGACACAAACTAAAGTCATTTGGGAAGAGGGAACATTTAACTGAGAAGGTCCCTCCATCAGATTGACTGATGATCGATGTGGCAGGAACCAGCCCACTGTGGGTGATACAATCCCTGCAAAGGTATCCTGGGTGGTATATGGAAGCCAGAGAAGTCTCCATGGCCTTTGCCTTGGGTTCTGCCCTGACTTCCCTGCATAGTGAACTGTAAACTAAATTAAAATAAACCCTTCCCTCCCCAAGATGCTTTTGGTCAAGGTGTTTATGACAGAAGTAGAGAACACCTCCATACTAAATTTCATAGTGGATACACCTTTTTGTAGTCCCACCCAGCAACATTTAAAGGTTGTGGGTTTATATTTTTATTCTTAATCTTTGGAAACTCAGAGCCTCACATGTCCAGGCAAGTGCTCTACCACTGAGCTACATTGCCAGCCCTGGTGAGAAACCATGGGTACATGTAGCTGATGGCCTTGCTTGGTGGTCAAGCAAATCTCTTCCAAACTTGAGGACTGTGAGGCCTTTGGTTGCCCTTAACAGATGCTACACAGGTAGCTAGAGATGGAACACAACATGAGATCAGTATCCCTGGGGGTCAGCAAGGGCCGAAAGAGGAACATGAGAACATAGTGGGGGGCTTGTTTGAGAATTGGAGTATTGACCCCTGCTTGGGATTGGTTACCTACCCTGGCGAGGCATGTCTGGAGGAAATCCTCTGGGTCCCCAGGAAGAAGGGAGCTGTGTCCATAGATTTCATCTCTCCACTATTTGATCTGAGGTACCTAGCAACTGGAAGTGTCAACTATTTTCTGTTGCTGTAACAAAATGCCCGAGCCTAGGGAGCAGCGTCGCTGCAGGCTTCCTTGATCGCTGAGGCTGGTTTACAGTGTATATGCCTGATGGTTCTCAAGGCTGGGGTGTCCAAGAGCAGGATGCTGGCTTCCCTCCAGGGCTTTCTTCCTGCATCATAATGTCTTTGTAACCTGATGAAGGCAGCAGGTGTGCCAGCTTAGACCTCTGCATCTTCCTCTTCCTATATAGCCACTAAGGCGTGCGTCCGGGGAGCCCTTCCTCTGTGAGCTCAATGCATCCCAATTACCTCTTAGAAGCCCCAGCCTCACAAACCATCAACATATAAATTTGGGGAATAAATTGCCAACAGGTGAACTTTGTGGGGGGATGCATTCAGCCAGCACAGGGTGTAAAGTTCTGACTCTTCCCACACGGCAGAGCCTGGGAGGCTCCCATGACAGATGTTCAGTGGCTCTCATCGTCTCAGGGCCTACCAGCTATGCACACAGCAGTCTGCTGGGTTTTTTTCTTTAGTCATCTGGAAAGCATACATACAAATTTCTATAATCTGTAAACTGTGCCAGGTGCTGTGACCATGAAGGTAAGTGAGCATGCTCCAGACTGCCATGAAATGGTGACAGACAGGAAGATACCCTGCCAAGATCAAGGTGAGAAGGGACAGGTTAACCCAAGTATGAGTTGCCCCAGGAACTCTGGTATCAGTTGGTCCCCAGAGTCTCACGAGGCACCCGCTGTGTGCCAGCACTGTTGGGGGTTGGGAGCACTGGGGTTGGATGCCACCAACACCTTCTCTCCAGACCATTGGTTCTAAGGCAGACAATTGAGGGGTTGGAGAGCTAGCTCAGTGGTTAAGAGCACTGGCTGCTCTTTCTGAGGCAGTTCTGGGGAATTGGAAACCTTTTCCTGACCTCTGCACACATGAGGTGCAGACATGCACACAGACAAAACACCCGTACATACACAACAAATAATATATTTTTAATTACTAGAAAGATGGGCAATTGAGACAGGAAACCATAAGCAAGCCACTTACAGAGGGCAGTGATTCAGGACAGAGGGCTTGGCACAGGGTAGGGCCTTGAATGGGCACTGTCTGTGAAGTGGAAGTGTGGGCATTGGCATGGGCCTGAGGATGGAGACAGGAGGCAGTCATTTGCCCCTTCCCTGAGCAAGATAAGGTGTCTGGGACAAGCTCTGAGGTCCGGGTGGAAAATCTAGTGGTGACCTTCAGTGTGGCCAAGTGTCTGTTTGCAATATGTTGCCTAAATGTTTGTGTGGCTTCTCCAGAGGTGCTTGAAGGCAGGTGTGGCACTTCAGGTTTACCCAGCCTTGGGGCATTGCTGACAAGGATGTTGGGGACAGAATGACAAAGAACCTGAGGTTTAACCTTGCCATGTAAGCTGGTGGTGGGGGGAGCATTAGAGGGAGGGGGAATCCTGGGGCTAGAGGCCCAGTGGTTCAAGAAGTAAAAGCAATTCCCTGAATCTTCTCACAGCTCACCCTGGGGAACGGGAGGTCCCACAATGATCTAGAAGTAAGCGCCTCAGTGGTCCAGGAAGGAATAGTCAGAAACTTAAGGGCCAGGAGTCTGGCTTTCCCCCTGGTTTCTGGATGGGTCTCCTCCAGTTTCAGCTGCTTGAGGTCGGGAAATGACGATGGCTCCCTAAGCACCGTGGGCTTTCGTATGAAATTACAGCAGTCCCTTTTCACGCACAAGGGGTGTTCTAAGACTTTCTTTTTCCTGAAACCAAGCCAAGCGCAAGGTCGCAGATCTGCTGTGTACACAGCTGTGTCTCCATTTCCCCCACAGGTGTGCACTGGTTACTCTCCTTGCTGCTGTCACAAAAATCCCCGACTAAAGCAAGGAAGGAAGGGTTGATCATAGCTCTCAGCTTAAGGCTATATAGTTCATCATGGTGGAGGCTCTAGCTACAATGACAGGAGCGTGAGACAGCTGGTTACCTTGTATCCAGTTGGAATCGGTGAGAGAGGAAGAGAGGGAGGGAGAGAGGAAGGGAGAAGAGGGGAGGGAGGGAGAGACAGAGACACTTAGACACACACAGAGACAGACACACAGACAGACATATTGGTACTCAGCTGGCTTCTTCCCTCTTGCCTTTGGATTCAGTTGTGGACACCAGCCCATGGGATGGTGCTGCCATATTCAGAGTGGCTCTTACCCCCTCAGTTCAAGTTCTCCGGAAATGCCTTCACAGTCACCTCCAGAGGTGTGTCTCCTAGGTGATTCCAAATCTCAGCGAGCCAGAAGCCAAGATTAACCATCATGGTGTGCAGACAGGTATACAGGCTTGCCTTAATAACAGCACAGCACGTAGACCCATTTCTCTGCGTACACATGCCTATGGTAAGACTTATACATTAGGGTTAGTATGTGATTAACAGCAACAACTCATACTACAAGAGAACAAGCAATGGCATCTATCCCCTCCCAAACATGACTAGGCAGTGCTCACCTTTCCTACGAGGGTGACATGCAATGACCCAGGGCCTATGGAATGAGATGAGATGGGGTGAGTGACATAGACGTTGTGACTGTGTGGGATTTGGCATGGGCTCCCTGGACACAAACAAGCACTGGAATTCTGAGACAGTCTCTTTGAAACTCAGTGAGCTAGGTGGGTGGGTGTCGTATACACTGGACATGATTCGTGACATCTTGGGCAGGATGGATCGAGGGGGCCTGAGGTTTCAGGTGTCGTGCAATGACTTATTTCCAGGATTTTTTCAATGTGGTATTTCCAGGCCAAGGCTGACCACAGGTAACAGACAGACATCGTGGAAGTGAAGTGGGGGTGGGGTGGGGAGGAAGGGGGATGTGCAGCAGAAAACGGAGACACAGAAATGCATAAAGACGAAATCAGGCACAGGAGATGCTGTTGGTGTTCGGTGTTTCCCATCATGCCACAGTGCCACCCACCCCTTCCATGTGGGGCTAATGCCTGCCTTTCCCAGTGGCCCATGGAGAAGGCACCTTGCCTCCTCAGTAAGCACCATCAAAATCGTGGTTTCCACTCGGCTCCTAAAATTGCACTATGGGAAAGTGAACTGCTCCCTGTGCAGGGGCTAGGCTGACCCTTCTCATCCTGGACTCCTGCAGAGCAAATACTGTGGCATAGACCTGTGGTCTGGGGGAACACTGCCAGCCCCCCCATTGCTCCTGGACTACTCTGACACCTCCCCCTGCTCTTAGTAGATTGCTTAAGAGAGAGTTGGGTGGGGGACACTGGAAATGGAGAAAGGAGGCCCTGGAGGCCAAAGGCAGCACCACCTACAGAAACCTGGCTCTAGAAGCCGAGTAGTCACCTTTTGTCACCACAGCCAGGCCATGGAACATGTGGAGGCCCGTCCCTAGGTTGCCAAGGCAATGCGCAGGCCCCTGCCTGTGAAGAAGGCTATGGGGTTTGACAGGCATTCTTTTCTTGGCCAGTAGAAGGGTATTCATTTTCTTTGACCTGGTTTCCATGGCGTCAGGAATTGTTGCTGTTTGTTTAAAGGAAAAATGCACCAACTTGTGCCATGAGATGGCAAGGACACCGTTGGGTCAGCTAGTCAAAATGGCCTATGCCATCGTCATACCACACACACTCTGAAGACCCTGCACAGGGACAGCTAGGAGCCATTTGAAGATGTGTAACAGTGTGAGACAGAGCCAGGCTGTCATTGCCTCTGTGGTCTAGAGAAGCCGCAGAAAACACAGGCAAGGGATAGGTATGGAGGAAACACACGTGGTCCAAGGCTCCTTGTCAGTGCTTAGATCAAGAAGTCTGGGATCACCTGAGCCTCTTGGAACCAGTTGGACCAAAATGTAATAGGGTTGCTGGACATAGCCTGGGCTTAGCATGACAGACGTACCCCCTGCAGCCTCAAAATCTGAAATCCATACTTGTGTTTCCGGGACAGCTTCCCAAAGGTAACTCTTCAACCAGACACGACATTGAGTGGGGATAGAAAGTAGAAGGTGCTGGACGGGCAAACTCAAAGCAGAAGCAAGGGCAGAGCCAGGAGGGTGACAGAGAGGCTGGGATCATGGCGAGACCAAAGGGGTGGGGCTTGGGAAGGGGCACAGCCCTGAGAATGTCTATTCCCTACTCCTGTCAGGCTCCATGCCCCCTTGCTCAGGCTCCTCCACTCTTAGAGAATGCCCAGGAGCTGGGCACTGGACCAGTGCAGTGTCCATGGAGGTAGGGAGCCTTGAGACTGGTCTGTTATACCCACTCCATCTCTCACCCCTTTTCTGTGACTCCTATGGTCCCAGGCCTGCTCTATAACCCCGTCCTCTTGGACCTCAATCTCATCCATAGTAGCCCTCCAAGGTCACTAAGAGTCCTTTAGGCCTGGATGCTCTCCTGGCCCTGCCCCCAAAACTAAGTAAGCAAGGAGAGCAAGATGAGCAAGGAGAAGTTCCTAGCCCCTCAAAGGCTTGCTCCTGTGTGAGACCCCATGAGAAACAGGCTGGCAAAGGGTTGGGTGGGGGACACTTGGCAGTTCTTATGATGTCAAGGGGTGGACAGGCCAGTTTTGCTTCTGGGCCCTCTGGGAGGCTGGGCCCCCTCCTCACTTGCTGACCATGGGTCCAGAGGGAGGGAAGGTGTGTGGCTAAAACATCTGCTTCCTCAGCCAGCTTTTCTTTGGAAGAGCACAGGACCAGACAGGATAGTGGGCTGAACCTGTCTGGGCCCCAGCTGCTCATTCTGCCATATTCTTCACACTGTGAGGAGCGGCAGGGGTGTTGGGGAGGTGGTCAGAAGATTTCTGAGCAGGGACAGGGAAGCCACAGGTGTTCTGGGGGATCTGAGAGTCCCCTCCCCCAACAGCTGCTTTACCTTCATCCCCTTTAAAGAGTGAAGTTCACACCATGAGGACAACTACTGGCAAAGCAAAGACACATGACTGTGTCTTTGTTGATGGCAGCTACGACAGCCTGGTTGGTCACATTGCACCCAGTAAATCCACACAGTGTTAGGGTGAGAGTTTTGGACCCCTGCAGTCTTCTAAACTCTATGCGGGGGGGGGGCGCAAGGCCATAGACAGCCACGCCAGGCCAGTGGAGACAGCTGGTCACCGAGAACCAGAACTACAGGGGACCTGACAACATCTATTACTTCTCTGGGTGTGGCCTGCAGTGAGAGGCCAGCATCTATTGCCTCAGGGCAGAGATGGTCCTGGGGTGCTGAGACACCTGGCAGGGCTAGTCGGCCCAAAGGCAAAGCTGCCCCCTTCCTTCCAGACAGGTTCCAAGGCTTTGCCAGGCCCTATCCACCCACCCACTCACGCTGGCAGAGAAGGTGGGGACAGTGAGTCAGCAGGGTGGCCCTTCCAACGGCAGGTGACCCGGTCATAACTGCCACAGCCTCAGTCAGAAAAGCCTCTCCTCAGAAAAGGAGAGCCGCCTGCATTGAGGGGTTTAGGAAGATCTCGGGGAGCCTGTCACTCAACTCTGATGGGGGAGGATGGGGCCTGTCAGAGGGCTGGTGACATTTCCCTGGACAGTGATGCTGCTCCTCCAGAAAGGGACAACTACTTGGGGGAAGGTGGCCAATCTGAGCTACTCTGCTACGTGGCCTGGGACAAGCCACTCCCCCTTGTCAGGTCTAGGTGCTGTCCTGTGTAATGGCTCCTTCTGGAGCATTCACAGATTATGCAATGATAAGGGAGAGGTGAAGCTCAATGGGCAAGGCTGGGGGTGGCAGCACAGAGAGGACCACAGAGAGAAGGCACAACTCACCAGAGCCTGGGGTGCAGCCACAACCCAGAGGGGTCAGAAAGCCTCCACTATTTGTTTTGCTTCCCAGATGTCACTTAGGAACACCAGACCCATAATGAGACCTTTGCTACCAAATTTAAATTGCTTTATGACTTCAAATGCGCAGGGAGTTTGCCAGGCTTGGGGAAGGCAGGGTCAGCCCGGCTTAGTATCTCCCATATCAGTTTCAAAGATCAGTGTGCGTTCTCCAGTATGGAGGATGGGAACTTCCCCAGGGAGGGAAGGGGGTCTGTACCCCGGGTATGGTGATTCAGCACCTGCAGTTCCAACCACCCTGAGGCAGGGGGCTTGCTTAAGCCCACAAATGCAGAGCCAGCCTGAAGAGAGCGAAACTCCACCTCGAAAGAGAAGTCGAATATATACTTAGGAGAAGCATACACGAGAAATAATGAACAGTAAGGGCAAGCCACATTTTACTGTTCTGTTGATCTCCATGCGTGATAGGCACGATGCATTTTATATTACACAAATACACATTTTAGAGCTTGCAAAAGAAATTTAGATTATGTCTCATGTGAAGAATTTAAATTTTTTTATTACACCTTGATTTATTTCTATGGATTCGTGTGAGTGTGAGAGCACACATGTGGGAGCAGGGGCCTTGTGTGCCCCAGCAAGCTTGTGGAAGTCAGAGGACAGCTTGTGGGAGAGGTGGTTCTCTCCTGCCACTATTCGGGTCCCGGGGATTGAACGCAGATCATCAGGCTTGACAGCAAGCATCTTTACCCATGAGTAGTTTTCTATCTGTCATTCTGTCTTTGGAAAGACAGTTCTTCATGCCGCACGTTGAAAGCATGTGTTTAGTACCCTATACATCATTGTGCCTCACATTTATTCACCACCCTCCTGCATTTAGACCCGCGTTGCACGCACAGCTTCTGTGATGATGCCACGGGCGTCTTTTTCGGCATGCTGAACTCCTGCATGACTTCTGCCTTTGGATGAGGCTGCCGTGCAGCCGGCCACGCTGAAGACAGTATGCTGTGCCAGCATGTAAGAATTGTGATTCAAAGGAGACACTGTAAACTTCAGATGTTAGAATGGTGTCTGCACTCACTTCCCGGGGCTGAGATAAAGGATCACCAGCACTGGACTGTGTTCCCTCAGGATGCCGAGTGAGTAGGGGACATCACTGCACCCGTACAGCACACCCCCCCCCCCAACTAAACTCCAGGGCAGATCCAGGCTGGGTCTGGAGTCCTCAGAAGGACCTGTCCATGGTCCCTCAGATCCCTCCCTCACCTCTGTCCCACAGCAGCTTCCCTGCCCTGCTGGTCTCTTTCTTCTTATGAGGACCCTGGTCAGTTTGGATTTAGGACACCCCACTGTTCCAGGATGACCCCATCTTCACCAAGAACACTGCAACAGCTCTGTTTTCACACCAGGGTCTTACCACATCTTTGGGGAGGTGCAGTTTGGCCTGATTGGCACCCGTTTGAACTTCCTGGTGGCCAATGATGGGAGTTCATGCCACTGGCTGAGAGTTCACACTGGCGACTGGGGGTTCACACCACTGGCTGAGAGTTCACACTGATGACTGGGGTTCACACCACTGGCTTTGTGTTAATCTGAAGGATCAGTTCTCCTTTTCTACCCAGGTTTCTCTTTCTGGATCTTATCCAAGGCCTCTCGCTGAAATGCAGTTCAACCTGTTTAACCTAAAAGTGAGAACTGGTGGTTAGCACAGGCAGGTGCAAAGGGCGAGACAGACAGAGCCACCTGGGTCCTTACACCATGCTGTCCTGCTCGCCTCCTTTCCCCCAGTTTCTCAGCTCAACTCCCCGGTGTGGGCTTTGTTCCCATTCTCCTTACCTTCGTAGGAAAGTTCATACTCTCATGGGTTTCCCCACAATACATGTGTTGAAACCTGATCCCAAGGCTGAGTGTGGGGAAGTGTCCCAGATGGGCTCTCCCACACAGACGGATCGAGGTTATTAGCAGGAGGGGGTCCCTTTACTGTCCTGTCTTGCTCTCTGTCTGCCACCGTGGGCTGACACAGAGGTAGGCTCTCACCATGTACCCCTGCTGTGGGCTTTCCAGCCTCCTGACTAGTAAGAGGATGTGTCTGCTCCCTGGAGACAGTCTGCTTTGTGCTTCCGGGGAAGGGGTCTGTTGGCAGCAGTGTACAGTGGGCTCAGAGAGGTGCCACCATTTCCAGGTATATGGGACTCAGAAAGATGTCTACTCCTGTAGCTCCAGTTTGTCTCAGAGATGTCGTTTATCAGCCAGGGAAAGTTGTACTTAAACTCTGGGAGTTGGGTATAGGTCAGCCACCCAAACCCCAGAAACAGTGTAAAAGAGCTGGCTCCGGGAAGCTATTACCAAACAAAGGAGTCAGACTTTTTTGGTTGACCCAAATCAAGAGATGCCCAAAATAAATAAATGATTCTTCTCATTTATCCTGAGAGCTTTTTGTATATTAAAGGTATTGGTCCTTTACATCTTTCTTATATATGTTTTTTGTTTTCTTAGTTTGCCTTGGTGGGTTTTGTCCCTCTGAGTCCAGAGGCTGTCTTTGCATCTCAGTGTGACCATGGTACCCTTTCTTGGAAGCTTGTCACCAGACCATGTTCTCAGGGTACGAACAATGCCACTGAAGAGAAGAGAATACACAGCTAGTGGTCAGCAAGTGGTTGGCATTGAGAAGCTTATTGTCATTCACACAGACGTCACAGGTGAACGTAGAGCCAAGAAGTCGTGGCTGTCCCTGATGAAGGTCGGTGGGGGTGGTAAAAGACTGTGCAGAAAGAGCAGACACCAAGGGCTGCTCCACCCAGTACACAAGTCCTCACTCAATCTTAAAAAGCGATAAGAAATGTAACTTTGATCTGGTGAGCCTTTTGATTGAGCTGTGAATTAAACGCAAATAGGTGGTGCACCTCTCCCAGAAGCTGGCACTGCCCTGTGGGGGAGGAACCAGGTGGGGCCAGGGAAGGGACGAGAAGTCTGGATGGCATGGTGTACCCTCCAGTCGCAGGTCTGGCCAGAATAGATTCTGAAGCATCTTTGTTGGCACCTGGCTTTTTCCTTTTTATGACTTAAATTCAAGAGTCACAGGAGAGGAGGAGGAGGCAGAGGAGGAGGAGAAGGAGATGGCAGATGGCCGTGTTGATGAAGGAGTTGCTCCTCACTCTGTAGCTTCCCATAGCTGGGGAGCAACAGAGAAGTATCCCCAAGGAAAGTGGCCCTATTCATGCTGGAACCATGTCCCCAACCTGCAGGGAGACACCCCTGAGGGTCTAGCTGGCTCTGGCTATAGGGTCTGACCTATCCACCCCACAGACACTACCCAGGAAGGAAAGATGTCATGACAGCAGCCCCCGGGAAGTGACTTAGTCCTGGGTGGGGGCACAGAGGATATGAGCAACAGAGGGATGGACAAGTTAGAGGGGCGGACACTAGTGCAGCCTGAAGGACTCAGTGCCCGGGTCCCCTGTGCTGAACAAATAATAGAGGGAAGGGAAGAAGCAACCTGCCCTCCCAGGGTGTGGGTTCCAGTGTCACCTCTGAGGGAGGCTGGGACAACCTGGCTTCCCATGCGGAGTTACACACTCCTAGGTGGGCGTGGCAAAGCACACTCAGAAAGTGTTTGCCATTTTGCTCAGGGCACTTTGGCAATGTGCAGCCTCAGTGTCCCCTCCTTCATTTTACTTGTAGTCTCTCAGTCCCCTGGGCTGACGTCCCCTGCTACTCTCTGCCCAGATAAGGCCACCCTATGTCCTGTGGGGGGAGGGACCCTGATGAGACAGGCCAGGCCAAAAGCTACCAAACCACAAATGCTTTGATGGAGTAATGGGAGAGAGAAAGAGACTCAGTGGATGTCATGGGCTGGGGTGAGGGCTGGAGGCTGGGACACTGGGGAGACAAGTCCCTAGTAGGATAAACACAGTACACTCGTGGTCATGACTTCCCCAAGTACCTCCACCAGAACAAGAGGAGGCCCTGTTCCCAGCAGCCTGCTCAAGGGAAGTCAGTGCTGGATGGGATGCGGAAGTGCTCACCAACTCTGGGAGACTCCTTTTATGGGGAAACCTTGGAACCCAGTTTGAAAAAGCCAGCTATGTGCTTCCCTTCCTGGGGGTCTGCGAGGAGGTCAGTCCACAATGGCGCTATGCTTGCTTTGGTATCTGGAGTGCAGCTTAATGGGCTTACGAGGCACTGTCTAATGGACGGCAAGCTAGTACATGATCAACTGCACAGATGAACCTCTGTGCATGCTTGTGTGTTTGTTTTTCTGTGTGCACTCACGAATGTGCGTGTGTGCTTGCTCATGTGTGCACAGGTGTGCGCAGGGCTATGTGTGTGTGCTTCGTGCTCCTAGGTCAGTGTCATGAATGTGTGTTTGCCATTGTATACCTATACTTGCAAGCACCTATGCCCACATACATGCGTCTATGCATACAGTGGACTGAGTGAGTTGGCCCGTGTGCTTGCACGCTCTATTTACCCTGGAGCCTGGATAGAGCACCCAACTGCTGGGGTGACCCGTGGAGAGGTCAGGGTGAGTCAGCTTAATTGGAAACCAACAGGAAAGAGTGAGATCATCGTGCTGGACGAGACAAAGCTGCATGAGGGCGAGGGTCAGCACTGTGTACTTAAACTCCATATCAAAATAGGATCCAGGAAAGTGACTGTGATGGAGATTCCCACCCCCAGGGCACTAGTATGAGGAGAGCTCCAGAGAACTAGGCCAAATGTCCCTCCTTCTTAATGACCAGACCTTATGGCAACACATGACACTCCAGCTACTGTTTTGGCTGAGGGAGGGTGACCCCTACACTGACCAGGGAAGGTCTTCTCTGCTTCCAGCCTGCCTCATGCTTTGCAGCCTGACTTCTGCCCCTATTGTCCCATCAGCCTTGGGCAAATTTACTCAGCTCAGACAGATCCTGAGCAGCACAGAGGGGCCCAGGTGTTATTAATGAGGTGAAGCAAAGTGGTTTCTATTTGGTCTGTGTCTGTACATCTCTGCTTGATCAAAATCTGTAATCAGCCTGTCTGAGACCCCAAGAGCAAAAGTCAGCCAAGAGGACTAGGAGTTGCTCATGGCTGCCTCGCGTCACTGTGGTCTCTAATACAGAGCTCTGTTCTACCTGGGGCCCCAGAGGGCAGACCCTGTTGCACACAATAGTCAGCTGTTCTCGAAGCTTCTCTGTCCTTCCATCTCCACGGCCCCATTGGGGATCGATTGGATTCCTGGGATGGACTCCAAAAACAACTTCCTTTATTCATGTCCGGGCTCAGGCCTGCCCTTTGGGGACCCATGCTAAGCCAAATTCTGTGTGGACAAAGCCAGAAGCTCAGAGCAAAGAGAAGATTTCAAGGCCATACACCTGGTCTACTGGTTTCTGGCCTGTGTGAACCTCAAGGGCAAGGCAGGGAGCTGGGATGAGTAATGGCCTCCCCTCTGTCCTGTTGGATCATCCAGACAGCAGAAGTCCAGCAGGAAGGGCCGGCCCAAAGACCAGATGGGCGGTGTGGGCAAAGGCGATGGAAACAAAGAGACAGCCCACCGGTTTGCCCACTCAAGGCCCACACAAGACTTGGCACCATCACTGTCAAAACCTGTTTCTTTTCCAAAACTGAGCCCAATGATCCCTCCTGAAGTTGGAAATGATGTCAACTAGAATTAAGGTGTTTTATTAAGGCTGTGCAATGTACTAGACCTCACATTGGTAATGAAGCCATCCTGAAAGTAATTCTTTGCTGCTCTTAGAGGTCTTGAGAGGAGTTCAAGTTGCCCAGCCAAGCAGAGCACACTGGGAAAATCCCATCAGCAGCTGCATCTCCTCCAGTGTGACCACTGGAGTTTCCTGGGGAACCCACCTGAGGAAGTCTGATCTGTTAAGATCTAAATTTAAACAACATGCAAGTAACAGAGAAGTTACATAGTGGTTGCCAAGAAGGGTCCTTCCCGTATGGTCTGACATGCTCTTCTGTATACCACAAGTCACTTCAGCTGGGGTCCAGGGCATATGGGCTCGAGATGGGGCAGTCGTTACTTCTAAGAAGCTCTGCATCCCAAGGGGACACTCAGATGGCTTGCCCACTGGGTGCCTCAAGGGACCAGTGATGGCCTGTCTCAACATACAAAGCCACCAATTTCAGCCATGCCATGCTGTTGCCTGATCCCTGCTGGCGTTGCTTATCCCTGACAGGCAGGAACTTGCAGGGCACTCTAGGGCAGATCACATTAGACAGAGAGCAATGTGAATTCCACAGAAAGTAAGAGGATAGATGTCCCAGCATCGTCAGGAGCCAAGCTCTGGGCACTTACCATTACCTGACTGAGATGGCAGATGAATTCCTAGGGCTGCAGCACAAATGGCCACAAAGCCAGGTGGTGGGTAGGCCGGTAATCCCAGCCCACCCACCCACCCATGAAAAAACCCGTGGGACTTCAGAGGCCTCTGCAATGCAGACTACAGAGCCCACCTGTCTCAACCCACACTCCACCAGCATGGGAGGGAGGGAAAGAACACTTCAAACACTAACACCACGGGAGTCTTGTGTAAATGTCTTGAGGCTACAGAACAAGGCACACCGACTAAGGGCTCCAACCAGGTTCACTAATCTCATGAATCCTGAATCTGGATGTCCCAGGCCAAGCTGAAGGTGGATATGAGAAGCTGGACATGATTGCAGAGCTCAGCTTTCCTTGTGCTCACAAGCTCTGATGACCTGGCGACACCAGCAGGGCTCTAACAGGGCAGAGCCAACTGTGAGTGTTCAACTTCACATCAAATTAACATAAAATACAGTTGGTGGCTCCCGCCAGCCAACAGACACTTCATATCCCTGCCTCCTCTCCACATCGGATAGCTTTCCTAAAAGAACATAAAAGAACAAACTCCATTAAGGCCAATGTGGGTGGCACCACAGATGGGCAGGTACCAAGTGGGCTCACAGAGCCCCCAGGCCCAACAACAAAGACAGATGAGGCACGTGGGCCCGACAGCTATGTAAGATCCCTGGGTTGTTGCCACAGAAAGTTGGGTTATACCGAACTCTTTTTTGAAAGCTGTTCTTTGCAAAATGGCTTTAAATGAGCCAGCATGTCCACAGAGGACAGTGCAAGGACCAGCCACATTGGATCAGGGGTAGAAAGCCATGGCTAGAGTTCAGATAGGCAAAAAGGGCATTCCGTGGGGCAGTCTGTCAACCTGGCCCCTAAAACAGCTTCTGGGGCCAGAGGCTGGATGCCCTTGACTTCCCAAACTGCTCTGCCTGGTCCTTCTGTAAGGGGCCCTGCATGAAGGGTGTGGGGCAAGAAGGGAGGGCTGCATTTCCAGAAGGTTCTTTCTGGATACAGGGGTAATGTGTGAACCTGGGGGTTTCTCTAGCTTGTTTGGTTTCCTCTATTAAAATCTGAGGTTGGGGCCCTGTCAGCTAGGCCTGCTGAATCCTGCATTCTGGTTGTTGCCTTTGCTGTGCTGGGATTCCAGCCTTCCCAGTAAAGCTGGGGTCAGGCTGGTTCCCTGTGTTCTTTCTGATATGTACCCTGTTCCTGCCTGGTGGAGGAGACGCTCCAGAGCTCTCTCATCTCCCTCCCGGCTCCCTGCTCCCCCGGAGCCTCTGGTGCTGCTGCACCCATGGCAGCTGGTGTTTACTCGCGCCTCCTGCCTGGCCCCAGCTCTCAATCTCCGCGGCTCTCTCTGACGAACGCCTGCTGTCCTTTCTACTTCGCAGGGGGAGGAAATGGAGGTTCAGAGAGGACCAAGAATGCTTCTCAGCTGAAGGAGGCGTCGTTAGGATCTGCACCCACGCCATTGCACCTCGTCCCAAACTTCCGTTTGGCCATCTGTCTTCCAGAAACCCTCTGACAGCACATCCGGCAGATGCCTTGGGTTGTTCCTCATAGACCTATGTGGAAGCCAAAATACTGCTGGTGCCCCAGAGAGAGGAACCTGAGGGAGATCCTCGGTTCTGTCCCTGGGGAAGCCTTCGGGGACTCCAGGCTGGGCTGTGCATTGGCTGATGGTGGGTGGCTGCATCCTCACACCTGTGGTAATACAGTTCCCTTTGACTCCAATCATGCCTAGCTCCAGGCCTGGGGAAAAAGAAGAGGGAGGGTGGTGACTGGGCCATCTTTCAGGAGGAGGCCAGTTTAACCAGGGAGACACCTCAGCAACCAAGATGCTATTCTGGGAGTGCCAGTAAGCACCAGCGACCGCCCTACAACACCCTTTGTGGATGGTCTCCGCCATGCCCTCCAAGCCCTCAGTGGGTCAGTCCTGAGACTCACTTTTTCTCCCCATTCAAGATTCTCAGAAGATATTTTGGGGGTGAGAATCAGTCACACAGGCTCAAGGGCCACATGGGGCAACAGGTCCCTGTGAGGATCAGGCCAGGTGGGATGCCAGCAATGGGATAAGGGATGATTACACAGGTGAAAGATTGTATAGCACTGACTACTGGCCACGCCCATTATGGCTATGTCAGTCACCTGACTGTTGCCTCCCTTCCAATCACTCTAGTCTCCCAGTCCCGGAGAGGAACCACTGCGTTTTATCTTAATCCCTGACATGGCCTTGCTGTCCCTGGCGAGACAGTCAGACGCAAGTTAAGTCAATTCCTAGAGATATCCAAGAGTTTCCTACAGGATGCCTTTCAAATACTACCTACCCTTGTCGGGAGGTGGTGCGCACGCCTTTAATCCCTGCACTTGAGAGGCAGAGGCAGGCAGATCTCACTAGTTCGAGGCCAGCCTGGTCTACAGAGTGAGTTCCAGCACCACCAGGGCTGTTACACAGGGAAACCCTGTCTCAAACAAGCAAACAATCAATTGCTACCTAACCCAACCTCAGTCCTTGGCCCCAAAGTCACCCAGATCACCTTGCACTCGTCACAACCTGTGACAGTTCTCACTCCCACACTGGACCGGCCTGTCCTCAGGTGCTTGCTTGTCTGGCCTCACCAGTTCCCTCCCATAGAAACCACATTGGGCCCCTGCCCACCTTTCCCTGGCTCCCTCTGCTTCCTGGCTGACTCCTGGCTCTCCTGTGTGGCTTCCCTTGGGGATGGCTCCTCATAGAGTCTTGCATGTTTCTTCACTGGAAACAGTCATGTTCCTGGTGTCCATGATGACAAAGCTATGCTTTACCTGACCTGTGGTGCTCACGAGAGACTGAGGCAGCAGAAGGACTGTTTCAGGTCAGCCTGAGCTATGTCATGAGAGAGAGAGAGAGAGAGAGAGAGAGAGAGAGAGAGAGAGAGAGAGAGAGAGAGAGAGAGAGAGAGAAAATAAAAGCCAAGAAAATAGGGTCTAGAAACTTCTGCCCCAGAAGCAACCCAATGGCCATGTTTAGGAGCAAAATCTTGTGATCTCTGGCCCAGGTAGACACAGGGGTGCTTGTGGCTCGAGCAAGCATTACCCCACAGGGATTCTACACCTTGTCCCCCACCTTCTCACCACATTCAAGCTGAGCAGCTGTGCAAAACCCCCACATCGCTCAAGAAATCCACTGCAGTGGGGGGAGGGGGCACAGAGGGGCTCTGGTTATGGTTCAGAGCTTTTCCCAGTATAATTTGAGCTACTCACAGTCCTGAGTCACTATCTAGACCCCATTTGGGGCCACAAGGGCCAAAGGGCCGAGGACTGGCTGCGGACTTGGTGAGACAGGCTCTCAATGTAACCCAGTAGTCATCAGTGTTCTACCAGGCCCGTAGCCATGCTACTGACCTTCACAAGACTGCACTTCCCTCGCTGCTGGGTAGCATTCACGAGGGGCCGCTAATCTCGCTACATTCTCTGCTCAGCTGGCCCTAGGATGGAGCCTGGCTGGCCAGAGGCATCCTCACCTGTCATCCTGCCCACCCACTCTGCCCGCAGCCCACACTGTCTCAGCTGTATTAATCTTCACAGCCGGTCCTCTCCCTGAGTCTCCGCAGTCCACACCTTCCCGCCTGCACCTTCCATGGCCTTGTTGTTTAAGCTGTTCTAACCCTTAGACAGGTCAGTCCCCTTCTTCAGCCTCCTGGTCCTGAGCTTGGCCAGAGGCAAACGCTGGTTCCACGAGTCCCCTGGCACTTTCTCCCTCTAAAAGGATAATCTTGTCTTCTCCCCGTGTATCCCCTAGTTGGATCTCAGGGGTCACTTTGCAGAAGGTGGAGAGAAAGAGCAGGTCTGAGGAGGTTTGAGACTCCTGCCCCTGGGTGACAGATGATTGCACCAACCTGGTCCCTATAGGACCCAGAGGGAAGGTTCTTTCTACAGAAAGCATGGGGCTGCCCATCAAGACTGAGTGAGTACCATCAAGGCTGAGTGAGTACATGCTCTAGTGTGGCCTATTCTCTTTGAGGGTCCTTGGGTGGACTCAGGGTCCAGTGCCTGTGGCTGGGACTGCTCTGCAGATGTCACCTGGCTGCTGTTGGCAGTATATCTGGCTGTCGGGTGCTGGGGCTTAGGGGCTGTACCCAGAGGTTCTGACCATTCCAGGCCTTTTCCTAAAGGACAGTGTCAGATACCCTGCCCCCAGATCCACCCCATGCCACCAGGATGTCAAATCCTGTGACTCCACTAGTACCATCCGTTTCCTTGATTTCACTGTTGGGAGTGCTGTGAAGTCAGAGACTGTCGTCTCCAGCTCCATTGGCACAGGAAGAATTTGCCAAGCAATTTTTTTCTGGAACTTTCCATGGCTGTTGGACAGCTGGTCTGGGGAGTAGAATTACTACCACAGCAACAAAGTGTACAGTCCCAATGGAGGCTGCTCTCCTCCCTACCACCCTCACAGGGGTTGGGCCCTCATAGTAACCCTGTCCCTGGGGACATGTGTGGGCCGATGAGCCCTGGCCCTGCACCAAGTGGGTGGATGAACACCTGAGTGGCCAGAACAGGAATTGGCAGGGCCTTTGAGAATAGAGGTCCCTGAGAGTGTGACTGCCACTATTAGCATCACCCTGTGGAAAGAGGACTTCAGATGTCCTGCACAGGTAGAAAAGCAGTCTTCAGGATATCTTGTATGGCTAAGTGTCCAAATTGCCACCATCAGGGGGACTCTAGCATCAGGAGTGCGTTCTCTGTTCTCCTGGAGGTTAAGGAGCAAGACCACGCTCCCTCTGACAGCTCCAGGGAGGGCCCCTCCTGTCTCTCCCGCCTCTGTCTCTTGTCACACGCTGCCTTCCTTCTTCATGTGTGACTGTCAATGTAAGGTCCCTCTTCTTATAAAAGCATGGTCATTGGATGAGGGCCACCCCACTCTAGTGTGACCTCATCTGAAGCAACACTTCCCAAAAGACCCCATTTCCCAATAAAAATGAGGTTCTGATCTGACCTGAATTTTTAGGAAATGTTACTTTATACAGTGTGTGGGTTTGTTTATTTATTAAGACAGGGTCTCCTTATATAGTCCATAATGTCAACCTTAGAATACTCCTGCCTTCCCATCCCAAGTGTTGGGATTGTGGGTCATCATGCCCCCGACAATATGTACTTTAAGAAAACCAAATTCTCGGGCTGGAGAGATGGCTCAGAGGTTGAGAGTGCTGACTGCTCTTCCAGAGGTCCTGAGTTCAATTCCCAGCAACCACATGGTGGCTCACAACCATCTGTAATGAGATCTGGTGCCCTCTGCTGGTGTGCAGATATACATGGAAGCAGAGTATTGTATACATAATAAATAAATAAAATCTTTAAAAAAGAAAACCAAATTCTCAGAGTGATGCACCCAAAGCCCTGGATATGTACCCAGCCCTGGAATCGAGTCCTTGAGGTCCATTCACAGCCACACTGGGTGAGCCAGCACCCCCTAGCACTGCTTCCCCTGGGAGCCTGGAACCTCAGAGACGCATGCCGAGGTACATGGCACCGATCTACTCCCCAATCCAAGGCAGGCCTTACAGATAAAACAGGGTCAGATATCCATGGTATGGTCTTGTGTAGCAAAGCTACGTGTGGCGAGGAACTCCGCACCTGGGACAAACCAATGCCATTGCTCTGCAGCGAGACCAGCCAGCCATGGGATGAGATGAGCCATGAAGAGAACAGTGGGGATGCCAGACTTGGGTCTCTGTCTTTTGTTGCACGAGTTCTAATTGGTCTTAATAATAATAAAAAAATCAGAGTCAAAAATAAGGGAAAATGTCGAAAGATCAGAGAAACAAAGGAGCAAGCCATAGCCACACCTTGCCTTTCGAACTTTTGCGGCGGGGGGGGGGGACGGTGAGCTCCTATCTCCTCCCACCTTATATCCTTCTCTCCACCCAACCATATCTCTTCCCATATATCTTTTCAGACCTCCAGACCTCTATGGTTAGCTAGTGGCTAGCTCCACCCTCTCACCTTCAGGCAAGCTTTATTTGTTAAGAGCACAAACAAGTTATCAGCACACTCTTTGCTCACTTTTTATCTTTCCAGTTGTCCTTTCAGATATGGGGTGGGTCTTTTCCCCAATCAGTGGGGTGGCCTATAGCTTCACTAGCATCAGTATTGACCTTACAAATGCTGGAGAAAGAGTACCCACAGCGCGCGCGCGCGCGCGCGCACACACACACACACACACACACACACACACACACACACACGCTCGCCTATGCCCCACCCTGCTGTGGGAAAGGCTGTGGAACATAGGTGCACTCTACCTCATATGTCTGCTGTTTTTAGGACACAACTAGGATACCCAAGAGACATGGAAATGACCCAAAGAACTCACCAATGATTTTGACTAAGCAATGTTATTCTGACTGAGGAAGAAGTAGGTGTGGCCCTGTGTGAGCATCAGTCAGAGTCACTCACACACTAGGGTGTACACACAACCATTTCCTCACCATCTCAGGCTCGGTGTAAAAGCTTCCCTGTGGCTAATCGTACGGCAGTGAGAAAGAGAGCCACATGGGTGATGCAGCTGTCATCTAGGGAACGCAATGCTGAGTGAGAAGTGCTAGTTACAGAAGGCTTCATGCCTCATGCTGCAACCTGGAGGCAACTAGCTGCCTCACTAAAACCCCACCTCTCAGTGGTGTTGTCTGGATGCATAGCGCATCCTGAGGTCTTACAGTGCTGGGTCTCATGGACAGTGGGGCACAGTTCAGGTGCTGAGGAGGAGGTAGGCAGGCTAGAGAGGGAGTGGCGGGCCCAGAGAGCACTCTGAGACCCTGTGGACACTTGGGCTTGAGGGAGGAAAAGGTCCTCCTTGCAAGGAGTCATCTGGAGGGCTGGGGACAGGGCACTCCCAAGTGATATGAGGTGGGAGCATCAGGGCAGCTCCAGGATTCATGAGAAGGTGCCGGGGTCAGGGGTGAAGAGTCCATTCCCAGACATTCCTCTGAGCCAGCAGGCACACAAGTGCTCAGAAGTATGTATCTCCACAGAGGTGCCCCAGAGACACAGCAGCTGACACTGGCCGGTTGTGAACCCTGCTGTGAAAAGCCACTGAGCCTTTTTTTATACATTAGCTACCTACCGAGACAGCACTGTGTGCTCTGGCCTGGGCACACTAACAGGCTCATGGTCAGGGCACCAGGCTAATCACGCAAGCGTGGTTTGGGGTCTGGATGCTTTTCTATTTGAGGACTCTGGAGTGTGGATACCATAAATGGTCAAACACAGTCTGATCACACAGCCTCCTCAGTATCAGCTGTGTCCCATTGCCTGCCACATTCCATTGTCCCCAGAGACCCTGAAGGTGGACACCCTCCTTCCCATCTAGCCTGGGCTGTACTTCGGAGTTCCTTTCTCCTCCTAGTACACTCTGCTTTAGCCTATAGCCAAATGTGGCTTTTTTTTTTGTAATTTTTTTTATTAGTTCAAATTAGGAACAAGCTTGTTTCATATGTCAATCCCTTCTCCCTCTCCCTCCCCTCCCCTACCCCTACCCCCTACCCCTGACCTAACCCCCACCCCATCCACCCTCCACTCCCCAGGCAGGGTAGGGCCCTCGACTGGGGCTCCCCAAAGTCCACCACATCATCCTGGGCCAGGCCTAGGCCCTCCCCCATGTGTCCAGGCCGAGAGTGCATCCCTTCGCCACATAAAAGAAGCCCCTTGCACTTAAAAATCAGCTCATTGTTCCTGGCAAGGCCTTGCTTAGGCGAGGAAAAGCCCAATTGGAAAAGACAAGGAACAGTTTAACTCAAGGGCCATAGATGCAGCAGGTGGCCCCTTGTTCCTACTCACCCAGGCCTGTCAGGACTGCCCTGGTGTGGCTGTCACAGATCCCCACCTGTCTTAAAGGGTTCCGCATTGAGGGACAGATCACAAAGCTGCAGGCTTGAGCGAGCAGGCAGCACCCTCTGAACTGGGAGAAACCTGCCTCAGGGAACCACTCCTAGCAGTCAGGAATCTGTACCCAGCAGGCAGGCCCCATGTGTGGCCAGGACACACGGATGCGCTATGCTTAAGGAGTAGAAGCAGTTCCCTTGTGGGAGTCTGGGACCCAGTGTTCACAAAAACACCTACCTGACACATCTAGAAACCTGGGGCAGAAAAGGCTCTGGCCCTGGGCCAGTCAGGGCAGAGTATAGACCTACATCCCTCATCACCCTTCTCTCACTCCTCCCCCATCCCTCCTCCAGCCTCGAGGCCTAAGCCCCAACCCCTCTCCCACCAGTCTCCCCCCCCCCCTGCCCCCACCTCCTCCAACCCTGGCCCTGTCTCACACCCTACATGCTGGGCTGACCTTCAGAGTGAAGACAACTGTTTAAATATTAAACTATCCTTGGAATGCTTGGGCTTTCATTAAGACCCTGAATCAAAAGAAGAAGAAAAAAGAACGGTAAAGATTTCTGAAGTTTTGAAACACTGAATTATTGATGTTTGTGTTCCTGAGGTCCATGGGATGAACCACCTCCCTGGCCCCCGGGGCCCTGCAGCAGAGGTCTGGCTTTTCCCTCCCACAATCAAGGTGTGTCTGCACAGCAGGGCAGTCCATTGGCCTGTGCCTGAAATGACGGCCAAGCTCGCAGGCCCTTGGGGTCCTGGTGTGCACTAGCAGATTGAGAAGAAGCTCTGAGAGCCCCAATGCCATCATGGGGGTGTGAGCAAGTGATGCTAAGGACTAGAGGCCAGGACAGGTGCTGGGGACAGGAGAAGGTCCCAACCCTTCCACATTCCATGGTGGCATTAGCAGCCCTGCCTTCAGGTATCGGATGAGGGCTTTGCCTCCAGAATGCCCTGGGTCAGCCCCTGTCCATAACAGAACCCTTGTTAGCATTTAGTGATTCTACTGTGGGGATCATTACCACCCCAACCCAGGGTGAGCATGGCCTCTGCTCCCCCAGTATCCAGGAAACCACAGCCCAAGCCAAATAACCACATCTTGGCAAGGAGGGCAAGGAGGGTAAGGGGTTCACTCTTTCCATCAGCTAGGACCCCAAACTGGGGAACAACCCCTACTATCACTTGCATCTATGCTCCCACCCATGGAACTCTTCTGGAAAAGGAGTCCTTTCACTTTGCAATCACTTGCCATCAAGGAAGTGGATCTTCCCTCCCAGCACCTGGGAAATCCCCACCGCACCACAGACAATAGCGCGTGTACACACACACACACACACACACACACACACACACACACACACACACTCACATTCATAACACACCTGTGAGCACATACACACTCATAACACACATCTAAGACATAGCCTCACTCATCTTTAAAGCACCCTGAACACACATTCAATTGGCACACATGCATTGCACACACTCATGAGCACACTTACACAGCACACAAGTGCTCAGCACCCAGTACACACGCCTGCAGCACACACATGCACAGCTGGGCTTATGCTGCTTTCTATGACGGTGGAGGGAGCTTATTTTCTTTGGATATTCTGGTGATGCCTCAGGTAAAGCAGGATCAGACAAGGCTGGCACAAATGTCCAAGGGAGGGGTTCCCTCTGCTGCATGGCCTAGGAAGCTGAGGCCCTGGAGGAGCTGAGACCCAGGAGGAGCTGAGGGCTGGAGGAGCTGAGGCCCTGTTCCCTTTCCTGGCCTGTCTAAATAGCTTGCTGAGACACCTCCTTTGGCTCCTTGCAATCCCAGGAGTCACAGCGGCCCAGCCGTATGCTCTCAGATGGAGTCAAGGAAGCCAAAGAGAAAACAAGACTGGCTGTCCATATTCAAATGCTAGAGAATAAAACTCCAGAGGGGCTAAAACACTGCCACACCTCTGAATGTCTTTAGAATTCCACACACTGCCATTTGAAAAGAACCAGGCAGGCTGCGCACTGTGAGACTGTAACCACAGGCTGCTCTGGAAAAGGCAGAACACTCAGACAGTTAACTGCTGGCGGTTGTCTGGGACGCAGGGCAGGGGAGGAAGATGGGGAGGGGTTGGGTGGAGCGAGAAGAGCAAGGAAGCTACTCAGCAAAACACTGTCATTTGGGATACATGCTGCTATACATTTCTCTAAATGCTAGAATATCCAACCCATCAGTGTGTTGCTGTCCCTCCCTAAAACAAGATGCCAGTCATAGGGAGCCCATATGAGGACAGGGAGGGGCTATGTGAGTCTCTTTGTACACTCACTCATCAATTTTTCTGTAAAACTGAAAGTGCTCTATGAAAATAAAGTCTTTCAATTTCCAACAAAAGTAAATGAAGTAAATAGGAGGATCATCAGTCCAAGGGTCTGTCCATTCTCTCTCTCTCTCTCTCTCTCTCTCTCTCTCTCTCTCTCTCTCTCTCTATCTCTCTCTCTCTTTCTCTCTTCTCTTCCTCTCCCCTCTTCCCCCCTCTCTCCCAGGAGCATGGGCAGCTTTGGAGAATCTGTCCCATGTCCCCTGCAGATGTGAGCAGTGTCCCTTTCAGCACAGACTCGGTGAGTGGTCAGCCATGCTCTGGGCTCTCAGGAGGACCCTGTAACCTGACTAGCTCCTGGCCTCATCTGGAGACACCCCTGGGGCCTCTTCGCCTCCCTGACTCCAGGCTGTGCCTGGGGCAGCCAGCCAGCTGGGGCCTGTCTCCAGTTGCCTTGACAAATCACCACTTAGCCTGGAGGTGCCAGGACATGATTCACTGGAGCACTGATGACTAAGGCTCCCTGGCCAGCCCTCCCATCATGCTGTGGCTCTGGAATTCTCTGTGGATGCCGCAGCAGGGTATTGCCAGCTGGCTAAGGCTGTAAGATCTATGGCTGAGGTGCAGTATCCACTCCATCTGCCCACTAGAGCTCCTGCCCAGCAGCCAGCCCTAGGTGGCAAAACCCACATCCTGTTGATGGGGGCAACACTGTGTTCTGCAACCACGTCAGTAATCAGAGCCTGTGATACCTACAGAGTGAGTGAACAGTGATGAGCTGCTCCCTCTAGAGCAGTAATTGGGGCAACAACAAAATCACTCCATTTCATGACAGACACACTCCTAAACCCATTTCCCATGATTTGTTTCACCAGCTTTTCTCAGCCAGCCTTGAAGAGAATGAACTTTACAGGACATGCTCAAGAAGCCAGGTCCTCCATGTGCCAAGTTAGTGGGAATTTGGTGCATTTCTAGGAATCAAGAGAAGGAAACTCAGGGGCTTCTCAGGACATCAGGCCCACCCACTTCTTCCTGGATCACTGGTGGGAAGGTGTCATAGCCATGCTCCTCCCAGACAAAGTTACTGTTCTTCTTGAATTCACTGACATGACCCTGCTTGTGGCCCTTACAGACAGGCCTGACCTGTGGCAGGAAGGCCCTGTCATGGTCCTGTTGCTGATGGTAGGGTCAGCTGAGACCCTGCCAAAGTCTCACGTTATACCTTGATGTCCTCGAAACTAGCCATTTGAAAATCTCCTGGTGACACAGGACATAGGAAGCAGCATGTAACCTTAGAAGGCACCCCCACAAAAGGTCAGCCTTCTATGAGTCTGCTTCTCGGGGGAGTCCTGCACTCCAGCAGCAGGGATACCTCTTGCACCACCTAGGCAGAACTGAACCCTTATGTTGACCATTAAGCAAGCAAACAAAAAAGGGGCTGGGGGGGGATTGCTCAGTGGTCCCCACATTTGCTGCTCAACTATGAAGACTAGAGTTCCAATTCCAGCATCCACTTTGGGTAGCTCACAAACACCTGCTGCCAGGCCAGCTCCAAATCTGGCAATCACACACACACACACACACACACACACACACACAGAGAGAGAGAGAGAGAGAGAGAGAAGAGAGAGAGAGAGAGAGAGAGAGAGAGAGAGAGAGAGAGAGAAGCATACACACACAGATCGTCTTTAAAACAAGTCAATAATTAGCCAGATATAGGGGGGCACACTTTTAATTCAAGCACAGTGGGAGGCAGAGGCAGGCGGATCTCTGTGAGTTCGAGGCCAGCCTGGTCTACAGAATGAGTTCCAGGACAACCAGAGTTACACAGGGAGACCCTGTCTCAAAAACAAAACAAAAACAAATAAACAATTAATAAAATACTGAATCAGACAATTGTCCCCAAGAGCAACTATACTGGCCAGCAGGAAGGAAATGGCAGCTTCCACAGTGGTGATCCTGGACCCTCACAGGGAGCTATCTATCCAAAGCGGCCAGATATGATTTGTTCCTAATGAAAGGCACAGCACCTATGAAGGCATCTCACTATCATCCCCACCATCATCTCTATCTCCATGGCCATCATCACTATTACCACTATTACTATCACTATAATTGCCACTACCATCATCTCTATCTCCATGACTACCATCACCATCACCACCATTACTGCTCCATGACTACCATCACCATCACCACCATTACTGTCTCTATGGTCCCCACCGCCATCATCTCTATCTCCATGACTACCATCACCATCACCACCATTACTGTCTCTATCATCACCACCATCATCTCTATCTCCATGACTACCATCACCATCACCACCATTACTGTCTCTATGGTCCCCACTGCCATCATCTCTATCTCCATGACTACCATCACCATCACCACCATTACTGTCTCTATCATCACCACCATCATTCTCATCATCAATATCATGGTCATATTGAAATATAATTAAGCTTCTGGGTTAATCCAAATTGGGAACAGAGGGACACGGTAGACAATGCACCGTGACAGGAGACTCTAAAGGACAATGACCAGGCTTTTTCAATGGTGCCTGATAGATGGAGGATGAGGAGAGGAGAGGCAGGGGTGGGAGAGTTGGGGGAGGGGTGAGTGGGGATGGAAGGGCTGAGAGGGGGGTGAGTGGAGGAGCTCAAAGGAAACTGTGGAGTTACAGCTCTGGACTTTGTATGCAAACAAAGCAACTTGAAAAAGACAGTAGACAATCCAAGGACTTTCAACAGTGACTACCAGACCATATCAGAGAATTCGTTAGTGTATTAGGTGTGATAAGAGCACTGTGATTATGTTTTTAAAACCAGCTCTTACTCTACAGAGCATTTTCCTGATGAAATGGGGTCAGAGGTTGTTTTTAAAGAACTCAGGAAGGATTTGGGGAGAGGGATATAGAGGCACCACAAATAGACACACTGAGACAGGCTTCGATACTGCTGTCTCTAATGTTCTCCATGTCTGAAAAAAAAAAAAGTATCATGAAAAGCTTCAGATACATGGCCAGAAATGTAAACTATGAGGAGGGAACCTGAACGGTGTGACACAGATCAACTCTATTATCACCAAAGTAGAGCTGAGGGTTCGGCAGGGAGGTGAGGAGCCTCTACTTAAGGAATGTGTTGGGGTGGCAGGGAATGTGTTATTCTGGTGAGTTTGTTCATGTGGCATGCATTAAAAATAGGTACATACATACGCATTAGGACTGTGTTCTTCACACTGTGTTGCTGAAGGATGGGACAGAGGCCGAGAAATTGGCTCAGTCTGTAAAGCACTTGCCTTACGAGCTCAAAGAACTGAATTCAGTCTCTAGAGAACCTGTATAAAAACAGCTGGGCATAGGGAAAGCAGAGACGAAAGGGCCCTGGGGCTCTCTGAACAGCTAGTCTATCCTACTTGGTGTGTTTCAGGCCAGTGAGAGACATTGACCCATCCCAAAAAAAGATGACTAATGCCTAGGGAACAACACCTAGGCTTGTCCTTTTGCTTACACACACACACACACACACACACACACACACACACACACACACACACACACACACACCTGGGACCACCTTTCTCAAGAACTGAACTCCCACAACAGATATCACTCCAAGTTCTGCCCTTGCCAGCCTGAAGTCACAGTGCCTGGGCCACAAAGTAGGCAGATAGCTGAACAATTGTCACACTTCATCATCATCTGATGTCCTCACAAAAGTGGCATCTTCCTGGGGCCTTGGAGTCGAGCATGGCTCCTCTGACAAAGCAGAAACACCAGGGTTATACTGTGAGTTGAATCGCCTTGTAAGTGCCATCAGCCAATGGGATTAGGCCTGAATGCCCTTTAACCATCTGGCCAAGCAAAGCCAGTAAGGTTTTAGTCTCTTCCTGCAGTGCTCCCAACACACCAGTTATCCACAGCAAGGTCCTGCCCCAGCCGATACCCACTAGCGGCATTCCCCATTGCAGCTCTCACGAGGCACACCCTTGCTCTGGTGGGCTTGTCAGCCACAGAGGCAGGTTGTGGTTGGCCTGGAATGTCTAGACACACAGGAGAGCATTCCTAGGCTGCTCCTACCTGCCTGGCAGGTGTGTGGCTGCTTCTTCTAGCATGAGTTCAGCCCTGACACAGAGTTGAATGTGGGGGAACCAAGAGGGAGAGTGGGGTTGCATTTTATTAATTGTGGGCCGATGTGTAAAGTCTCCCCCACACTGGTTGAGCATTACAGGGTTTTAATCTTGTTTGGTTTAGTTGATCTCAGGCAAGAACACACATAGTCTGGGAGAAAGGGCTCCTGACTGCATTGGTGCTGACATCAGAGCAATAGCTGCAGGGACTCCGTTTTGAGGAAGATTGGGTGGCTTGGCAAGGTCGTGGCCACCCAGTGAAGGGACCCCCAACTCCTGGGCTGTTGATCCTGAGAAGCAAACTTTAGCTCAGACAGAGCTGGGAACACCCCTCGGTTTCCACCCTGGCTTAAATTTTCTTGCAGCTGCCAGGTTGCTCCCATGGCTCAGGAGGAAACTAGGCAGCCAACACATACTTCAGGGCCTCAGAACATTCCAGAGTACTGGGCATAGCAGGCCTGATTGCTCAAGGCCAGAACACACACTGACCGCATCCTGACCTCAGCATGGCTCTTTGAAGGCACTTGGTCGAATTTATTAGCCAAATCCTTCACAACTAAAGACTTTGAGGTGTCCCAATGTACTTTTTCTTCATTCTCAAAATGCATATTCCAGGGCCCAGCTCCAGGTGCCTCTGCCTCTGGGAATCCCCTTGCCTACACTTGACACTAGAAAGGGGGCAGAAAAGTCACCAGGTATGACCAGAAAGCATAGTGGGTCCAGAACACACATGGCACTTGAGGGTGTGGGACACTGTCTTCCTGTGAGCCCTGCTGCTGAGCCCTTCCATCAGGAGGCTTCCATGTGGCTCAGCCCAACACCACACAATCTGACCATACCCCCACTGGGCCACAGACAGAGACAAACTCCTATGCAACCTTCCCTACCCTGCTGCAAGTACAGGTTCTCCTCACCTTGTTGCCATGGCTGCATCCTCCCTCCCACCTCCTTGCAAATTTATGTTCAGGTTCTTCTGAGGGGCCACTGCCTTTCCCACAGCATGCTGCTGTACATGCCCTCCTTCTGGATGGTGGGCTTTGAACATCTCTGTGAGTTTATGTGGTTCTGAATAAACCCCATGTTGATTCCTACCACAGTCTGATAATCATCTTCAGAAACCATCACCACCTGCCAACATCTGCTTAGTTTCCATGGTGACAAGAACATCTTCAACAATCCCAAGTCCTCATCCAGCTGTCCTGGAACAAACTGCATAGGAACCTACTAACACTGCTCTACTCAGAGCTGATGCCTGCACCAGGCAGTCACCTAGGAGTAACATCACTGAGCAGGAGACAGTTAGAGACCCCCTCACCAGTGCTGTTACATAGGCACCTTAGTAGTTGTAAGGGGTCCACATGAGCCTGTCACAAGACACTGTGCTTTCCATGAACTCTACACATGCTGTGGGCATATGTGCTTTCTAGATGTGGTCCTTCCTCTCTTGCTCTGGATCCTGCTTTTCATCAAAAGCCATGGAACCACAAAAAGACATGAAGCAAAGCTGGGGTTGTGACTCACATGTCCAAGGCCCTGGATTCAATTCTTGGCACCACAAGAAAAGAAAAATAAGGGGGGGAGGGGAGAAACTCTAACCCACGTCAGTATGTAAGAGAAGCTGGGCTCAAATGGCACCAACCGTATGATTCTCACTACATGACATCCTGGAAACAGATAAACAGAGACAGCGAGAGGTCAGCACATGGTAGTGAGTGTTGTCACCTCGACAGAATCTAGAACCACCCAGGAGATGGGCTCTGGGCCTGCCTATGGGGGACCGTCTTGATTATGCTATTGGAGTTGGGAAGACTGGGTGACACTACTTCCTGGCTGGGATCCTGGCCTGGATAAACAGAGAAAGGCAGCTGGGTGGCAGCAGTTCTCATCACTGTTTACTCATTGTGGATGCCACATGACCATCTGCTTCCCTGCCTTGATGGACTGTGTACCCTGAAACTGTGAGCCAAAATAAATCCTTTCTCCCTCAAGTTTTCTTTTTCTCAGAGTATTTCTTATTATATAACAGGAAAAGAAACATGGCATGGTGGTTGTCAGGGTTAAGGAAGGAGGGAGGGGTGGGCAAGGCATGGAGGACAGTCAGATGCTACAGTGGTGTCACTACACCTTTGTCCAGACCCACAGGATGTAAAACACCAAGAATGGGCCCAAAGCTACTGGACGCAGCTCCTAACCATTGTTAATCATGGTTCATGAGTGAAATAAATGCCCCACATAAAACAAAGCCCAACAGGCCTATGAGCAGGGCACATGAAAATTCTCTTGCCTTTTTTTTAAATCTTTCTATAAAACTAAATATATTCTTACAGCTCTGCTGACTTAAAGAGAAGTCAGGAACAAAGTCAATGTACACGGAAAAAAATTAAATAAAAGCATTAGGGGCTGGAGAGATGGCTCGGGAGTTAAGAGCACTGGCTGCTGTTCCAGAAGACCCGGGTTCAATTCCCAGCACCCACATGGCAGCTCATAGCTGTCTGTAACTCCAGTCCCAGAGGATCTGACACCTTCACACCAAAACATATAAAATAAAGTTAAATAAATTATTTTAAAAAAGCATTAAAGACAAATGTAGAGGTCAGAAAATAGTGATCACCTTTAATGAACAAAATCTTAAAGACTGTTATTTTAGATGTCTGTGGCCAGGGATATCAAGTGAAGAGAGTCTCATAGGAAAGAACCCAAAGAGACTTCACTACCAGAGACTTTTCAAAGGACAGATGAAAACTACCCCCGAGTATCTGAGACCTTTAGGGATGGAGGAAGAGAAAGAGGAGTCTGTATATGCCCATGGCTCTGGGGATTCTCTGACACTAGATGTAAAATCTCTCTCTCTCTCTCTCTCTCTCTTTCTCTCTCTCTCTCTCTCTCCCTCCCACCCTCCCCTCTCTCTCCCTCCCTCCCCCTCTCTCTCCTCTCCCCCCCCCCTCTCTCTCTCTCTCTGGTTTTTTGAGACAGGGTTTCTCTGTGGCTTTGGAGGCTGTCCCGGAACTATTGTAGACCAGGCTGGTCTCACAGACATCTGCTGCCGAGTGCTGGGATTAAAGGTGTGCACCTCTTTTTAAAAAATGTGCGTAACTGGTGAAAAAGCACACCAAGCTGGTGAGACTTCCAGTGTTTGCAGACATGGTTGTCACTTTCTGATGAAATGATGGGGTATCTGGGAAATAATCTAATGGAGGAATGGTTTGTTTGGGCCCAAGGTCTCAGAGATTTCTACCCATGGGCAGCTGCTCTGTTACTTCTAAGCCTGTGTGTGGGGTGGCAGGACATCCCAATAAAGAGCAAATGGTGGAGAGAGAGAGAACCGCCTCAAGGCAGACAGGAAAGAGAGTGAGACAAGGTAGAATCTTCCAGGGGACACCCCTAATGATCTACTGTCTGGCCCCCTCCCAGTGTTGCCATAAACTATAAATCCATGGGTAGATCCACCCACTGGTCAGTTGAAGCTCTCACGATCCATTTACCATTTAGAAGTCCATCACTGCCAAGCAGCCCTTACCACAGGAGTGATTTCTGAGGACACTTCACATTCAAGGGACACATCCTCCCTGCCTCCCAAAGGCTCACACACTCATCTTACAGTGAAGACTGCATTGGGTCTATCGCCTCAGCCTTGCCTGATGAGTTCTCTCTCCTGGGCCAGTTCTGCTTACCGTCCGTGACTTTCCTCAGTAGATAAACCATGCTCCTGGCATCCATAATTCCCTGGACTTTCCATTTCAGCACAGAACCATGCTTACAGCTCCAAGTGTAGAACTCTCTCAGAGACCCCAACCCTCACAGGGACTCTGTGCCACACACAGGTCCTCCAAGGCCTTCCTTAGAAGTTTAAGTGGAAGTTTCCGTGACTCCACAACTCCTTGCATTCTGGGTGTTTGCAAAGCCAGCACCAGTGGATAACACCAAGTTCTGCCATGAACATGAGCAATAGCTTGGGCCCCCTTGGACTCACGATCCAATTGCTTCCCTACGGCCCGTCAGCTAGAAGTCAAGCCTTCGACACAAGCCTTTGACGGAGTGGGTGGAGATACGATGTACCATATCTAGACTACAATAGTTACACACGCACCAACTCTCACAGGTCTGAGTGAGTTGCTTTTTTTGTTTTGTTTTGTTTTGTTTGTTTTCTTGTTTTATTTACTTATTTAAGGAGACACTGAGATGACCACAAAGGTCAAGGTTGGTGCATTGCAATCTCTGAGAAACCACTAAAAAGACGAAAGACAAAGGAGACTTAGGCAAAGGCCATTAGGGAACATGAGGAAATGTTTAAACAAGGGAACAGGAAAAAAAGCTAACGGTCAAGTAGTGGACCCGAGTCCATTGGGCAGCGATTACATAAGGGCTGATTGGTCAAAACCCAGTGACAAGAAGTTCAGAATGTTGGCAGAAGTTATTGCCAAAACACCCAAGCACTGACCAATGGTTGTGTATCAACACAGAGAGAATAAGATGCACAAGATCCCAGGCAGGCAGGGTCTGGCAGGAGGAGACAGAGCAAGTAGCAGGCCCAGCACCACAGGGACATTTGTAACACAAAGGCTCCCTCTCATTTCCTTGGTCAAGACTGGTACCCTAGAGTCCCACATCCCTCCATGGTGGTAGAGATAAGGGGTGCCTTTTGGAGTCTGTTCAGCTGGCCCTGGAGATCCTGTGAGTACTCCTGCTTTTTGAGTTATTTCCAGGACTTCTGGGAGCATTCCTCAGATAACCACCTGTGGGAGATAACCATTTCCAGGCTCCCAGCCAGCCAGCCACAGAAGGGGGAGAGTGAGAGTCCCCTGCTGGGGTCCTGTTTCTGTGAGCCTGAGCCCCTCCCCAGAAGCAGTTACTCCAAGGCCTTTTGGTGAGTGTGCTAGATGAGTTGAAAGTGTCCAAGTCACCTTTGGGCACCACTCCAGCTAAAATTCTACCCTGAGAGGACATGTACCTCACCTTCACTGGGGCCCCAGAGAAGGGGCGGGACACACAGCATCTGATGACAGGGTGGGGCCAGATGGATGGACAAGCCTGTGTCTAGGAGATGAGTTTAGAGAGATAGCTGCTTTTAGACACCCTCTAAGGCTGAGGGCAGTGCCTACCAGAACACAGGCAAACAACACACCCCTCCTCGGGATCCCAGTTTCTCCCTCTTCAGGATAGTAGCTAGACAGGTTGATGTCTGGGGTCCTATAAACTACTCAGGGGAATCCATGGGAATGGAGCCTTGTGGCATGGGGCGAGGGTATCTGAAGGTACCAGAAGGCTAGGAACAGATATACTAAATCTCTTGGTTTTCATAAATCATAAGTCCTCTTCTTATCCGTTTGGTCCCCACACACTCCCATCATTACTGTCTCCGAGGACCACATGTCCCCGGATCCAATCCCCACCCGGCAGGGATGGCAGCCTAAGACTCTGCTCAGGCCATGTCCTGGGCCTGAGCAGCCCTTATCCATTTCCTGATGTCTTCCAAAACCCATAAATGTGAGCTTATTTGGAAAAGGGACCTTTGTGGATGGGTGAGATTCTGCCAAGGCTTTTTATATTGGGACACCCTGGATTCAAAATTGAAGGACAAGTTCTTAGAAGAAAAAGGCAAAGAGAGGCAAAGACTGGGGGGTGGGAAGGCTGGGACAAAGGATCTGGAACCTGGAGCCAGGTTACTGTGCAGCCCGATGTTCCTTTAAGGCCACCAAGTCAGTAGGAAGGCCAGAAAGGGAAGGGGGCAGCTTGTCTTCTCAGAGGGCTGCAGGACAAGATTTTCTCAGCCACTGGGCCTGGTGTGAGGTGGGACAACAACATAGAAGCAGAGGGAACAGCAAATCCTAGCAGCTCAGCCCCTCAGCCCCAGGACACACCATGCCAAACTTGTCCCCTACAGGCGGCACCGACCGCCAGTCTCTGGCATCCATCTCTCCATGGGTGTACCTGTCTAACCACTTTCTCTCCCAGTGCTTGCCCTGTCCCTTTCTTGGCAGTGACCGTGCGATCCTTAGCAGTGGGTTACCACTTTCCGGAATGTGTTTGTCCATCTAGGCTTCCTGCCCCATGCAGGGTTGTTTTGACTTGCATGGGGCTTTCCGCCTTTGCCCTGGTTATATAAGGAGTTTTATGTAACCGCCAGACTAGCAGAGCTGGGGAGGGTATGGTAGGAGAAGCCAGGTATTGCCTAAAGTCTCCAGTGCTTGCCTGGCTTGGTGCCATGAGCACAGACCCCCTACCACGCTCCACCTCCCCTGCCCTGTGGCCACAGTCCTAGGAGCCAAAGACACACAGTGGCCAGTGCAAGAAGCAGGTCCTCCCCATCCTCTCTGAATGACAACGGCCTCAGGTGCCCATAGACTCGTGGGCAAAGGGACAGCTGACAGACAGCTGGAGCGCAATCAACACATGATTACTAGAGTGGACCTCAATCCCTGGGACAGACCTGGGTTGGGGTTCAAGATTATATAGAGAAGACACCTGTCCATGCCCCTGCCCCCCAGGAAGGGACCAGGTCCCCCATCAGAGCCTCAGGGACACTAAATAGACACACTTCAGGTTCGATCCATGTGGGGACAGAGGAGAAGTCGGGCCACTTCTCCAATTGCCATCTGTCAGAAGCTTCAAGGGACGTTAACAAGCAGTGTGTCTGACTTATTCAAGAGGTTCTCATGTATGTCCCCAATGGTGAAAACCAAGGGACCTAAAGAGGACAGCTAGAGGACAGAGGCTAAGGCTGGCTGCTCATGCCCAAGGCCAATCAGCTGCTGAAGACGGGGAAACGTGGCAGGAGGCTTCTTGGGACTCTGCCCAGTGATAGACATAGCAGAGTGGGCCTAGGCAGCTGCAGAGCCACACCAGAAAGGCAAGGAGAGGATGCCCATGGCTCACAGTCCTCACACATGAGTCTCCGGGCATCAGCAGGAGAAGCCCAGGCCTCCAGCAGGCTCTACTGGGCATAGCAGCCTAGGCATCTGGGCTGGAGGGTTGGACCTCAGCTTGGGCAAGCCTTCCAAGTGACCCTCAACCTTAGCTTTTCATATCCCCATGGGTTCACTGGCCTGTCTTTGAAGGTCGGGACATCGGCGAGTACTGCCGCAGGACCAGGCCAGCCAGCCAATTGTCCGTGTCCCAGGCGGCCAGGCTCTGACGTGCTCCTCTGGGTTTGGAGTCAAGGCCCGTGTTTGTTCCCTCTCACCAGGAAGCCAGGGCTTTCCTTCCTGAAGCTGGGGAGGCCACGTTCCTTTTCACTCCCCACAGAGGAAGCCTTCCCTGTTCTCTGGCCAGATATGCCAAATGCTGACTTCACGGCCTGAGATGAGTGCACGGGAAACGTCCTTACCTAAGAGCCCAGGAGCAGATAAGAGGCTGGAGGAAGCCTCCACGGGCCCCACAGGCCCCACAGGCCCCGCAGGAAGCACAGCCACGTCACCCTCTCCATCAGGGAGGCCAGCCAGCCTCTGCCCAGCACCAGCCCACCTGACCTGGCATCTTCCCAGCCCTCAGTCCCTTAGAAGTCCCTTTTTTGGCCTCCTCGGGCTCCTGAGCGCGCTTGTGAATTTACAAGGGTCAGAGATCAGAACAAGTATCCCTCCCCTCCCCCCACAAATACACACTTATGTAGTCTCTTGGTGTGATCCCCGAGGCCCTGACACGTGGCCTTTGCTCCCAGGTTGGACAGAATCCCAACAATAATGACATTGGTGTCAAGGATACTAGGAGCTGGTGGACATGAACTCACCAGCAAGCAGAAGGACCAGGAGGAAGGGACATAGGCCAGAACACAAAGTGGGAAAGCCGCAGGCATCCTGTGGACAAATGTCCTGTGGGGTGTCACTGGGCTCAGGACGGCAGTCACTGAGGCTACAGTGGAGCCATGTAGAGTTAAGGGAGGTGGAGGAACAGTGGCAGGCACCCTTACCTACATGGGCTGAGCCACATACACTGCCCATATTCGCCTTCTGAAAGGGGACTCCAAGCAGCTCACCATCATGTCCACAGTGGGGACAGTTCTAACAAGAAGACGGCGGGGTCAGAGTAGGGAACTGGCTTAATGGATAAAGTGCAAGTTGTGGAAGTATGAGGACCAGAGTTCATAGTTCCAGAACCCGTGTAAAAGCTAGACATGTGTGGTGGCCACCTGTAATTCCTAGCTCTAAGGAGACAGAGAAGGGGGAGCGGTACCCAGAGCAAGACAGCTAGCTAGGACAGCTGACTTGAGCTCTAGGTTCAAATGAGTATATAGAGCGGAATGATTGAGTTAGATACCTGCTGACATCCATCCCTGTAGGGGGAAATGCTGACCATGCCCAACATGGGGCATGAACCCACGACCTTGAGATTAAGAGTCTCATGCTCTACCGACTGAGCTAGCCAGGTGGGAGAGGGAAAAAGGGGCCCGAGTGCCTGTCTCTGATATTTAAACCCTTGCTACGTCACTCTGACCACGCCCAAGCGGTGCTTGTGCCAGCCCCAAGTGGGCGTGGTCAGTATTTCCCCCTACACATCCCCACATACATGTGCCCATATGCTCAAACATACACACAACACCACATATACATGTTCCCCCGAAGCTCTTAGCTAAAAATTTCACGGTTTACCTAAAAAGCTGGCTTTCACAGCACTATTGTGGCATCAAAGGGGACATTAATTTGCCACCAGTATCTGGAGGTATTCTAGATGTCCGACCCTGCAGGGGAGAGAAGACAAGCGGCCACAGCTTTGCATCCATCTACAATGAGGCTATCCTGTGCTCAGGAATGGTCTATAGTGTCCCTGCCAGGGCCTAGGGCCCTTACGCTCACAGAGAACCCGGCAAGGTTATCTACACAAAGCCGGGGACACAGGCTTGCTGTTGAAAATCACCTTCGAGGCAGCCCCTGCCTCTTGGCCGTGCACTCCTGAAGCCAGTGTCTGTTCACCAGGGAGCCCTGGGTCAGTGACCTCATTGCAGACCCTTTCAGCACGTGTGGTATCACAGCCCTCGAAGCAGAGTCAAGAGACATAAACTGTGAAGCCAGAAGCAACTCTAGAAATAAACACGGTCATCATGGGGACCTGGGAGACAGAGGCTTCTCTAGCTGATTGATAGGCCAGTCCCACATGGATGTGGAAGCATGCGGCGGGGCGGGGGGGGGGGGTCTTCTCCTTGGCCCCTCATTTCTGGAAGAACTGGGGGAAGCAAACACTATTATAGCAACCGGGAGTCTGTAGCAAGGACATTGGTCCCTCTGTACCAGCCGAGCATGGGCCTCTAGGCGCTGATTCACTATGCCTGTGTAAAGGAGAGCATGGCTGGGGGCAACCGGGTGAGGGCAGCTGTGACTAGGTAAGGAGCACTGCACAGGCCAGAGTCACCAGCCCTTGGGAGGAGGTGTGTGCTTCTTCGGGGCCAACCAGTCTGGAGGAGGCGAGGCCTGAGCTGTCCTCTCTGGATGCACATGAGGTAGCATTACCTGGGATGGGGCTACCCTCTGAAAGGACAGAGGAGAGGGCACTGGCACACAGAGAGAACCCCGTGATTCACAAAGAAGAGCACACAGAGAGCAGAAAGAATGGGTGCGCCTGGGGCTGGGGTTTCTTTGTGATGATGGATAACTAACTGACTCTTTGGCAAGACAAGCTCGTGGTCCTGTCCCTCCCTCATGTTGACAAAGACTTTGCTTGGGACCCAGGAGAGCCATCTTGGGCCTAGCCCCAGAGCACCCATGCCTAAGTGAAGATCCCTATTGAAGGCCCCCTACCAAGCCAGAAGGAAGGCCAGTGCCACAATCCCCAAATCAGCCCCAGTGGCCATCCCCCTGCAGAGAATGTTCACAAAGCCTTTCCTTCCAGAGTAGTCTTCATTGCATGAAGGATGCCACAAGAACAAGGGAGGGCCAGCAGGTTGGTATCAGTCAGGCCCAAACCAGGCATAGCATGAGGATCCACAGAGGGGCATGGACAGGCCAGCATGGTGGAGACATAGGTGACATTTGCGCTGATAGGAGAAGTAGCAGCTGAGGTAAGCCCTCTTGCCTCAGCTTCAAGACTTCACAGAAGAGTTGTTTATTGTTGTGTTTTTGTTTTCTTTTTATTTAAATTAGAAACAAGCTTCATTTACATGTCAATCCCAGTTCCCTCACCCTCCCCTCTTCCCCTGGCCCCCACCGACCCCCATTCCATCCCCTTTCTGCTCCCTAGGGAGGACGAGGCCTTCCATGGGGGATCTTCAAAGTCTGTCATAGCATTTGGAGCAGGGCCTAGACCCACTCCCATGTGTCTAGGCTGGGAGAGTATCCCTCTACGTGGAGTGGGCTCCCAAAGTCCATTCATCTACTAGGGATAAATACTGATCCACTACCAGAGGCCCCATAGATTAACCAGACCTCCAAACTAACATCCTCATTCAGGGGGTCTGGAACAGTCCTACGCTGGTTTCCTAGCTATTAGTCTGGGGTCCACGAACAAACCCTTGTTCGGGTCAGATGTTCACAGAAGAGTTGTTAAGGGAGGTAAACCGAGGGACAGAAGGAGCAGAAATGAGGCTAGGACCAAAGAGCTCAAAGTGGCAGCTGACCAAATGACCTCTCCCCATCAGAGCAGGCTCGGGCACTCAGGAGGACCTGCCCTGGGTGGCAGATGGTATCTTCCATGTTCTCACATGGTGCTGAGCTGTGGGTGCTCCGAGGCCTCTTCTATGTGGGCTCCATCCTCAAGACCTTGTCATGCTCCACCTCCCACCACCCTCAACTTGGGGTGAAGGTTTATTTCAAAACATGAATTTGGGGTACACAGGCATTCAGAATTGCAGATTTGTTCCTACTGATGATGTCGCAGCAAACCACGTGTCCCCAGCCTGATTACTCACAGGGACAGAAAAGGATTTAGACCCTGGAAGGAAGCTCAGTTCACAAGTCCAGCTTAGCTCTTCAAATCCCCTGGGCCAGCTGGGAGCAGGTGTCCTTCACTAAAACAGCCAGCAGCAACAGGTGTCCCCATAAACCTGAAACACGACATAACTCGGTGGCTGTCTGGCATTCCGTGCCCGTGGCTGAATTCATCTCTGCACCTGCCCCTGGTACATGCAGAGCCCCTTCTAGTCTTATCCTTTGGGGTGGCTGCCCTACTCACCTCCAGGCAGCTTCTTCCTGGATACGCCCAGCAGACCTGGTCATGGAACTTGGAATTGGCGAGACCAACATGGTTTTTCAGGGAGCCCTGCCCTTATCCAGGCTAGGTCCTGCCAGGCTGGCCCTGGCTACTGCAGCTTCTGCCAGATGGACCCTTCTGTCCCTGGGCCACTGAAGCCATCATTCCACAGGCAACACCAATGGCTACACTAGGTGCATTCCTTCACTTCTTCCCTCTGATCCTATTCTCTTCCTATCTGCTCCTCTCCTACCAGTCCTCAAAACCCTGTGCACCTGGACGAGCCCACTGGCTCATCAGCCCGGGAGAGCATCTCCAGAGCTGCACACCAAAGCCACAAGGGAGGCCACACTCAAGTGTGGTACACGGTAGATCTGAGGGCAGGTCTGTTCTCTGCCTATCTTCCAGCCTCCGTGGGCTTCAGACCCTCCCCTGTATACAGGGGTGCTCACAGGACTCCTGTGCATGGAACCCACATAGTTGGGAGAGCGGATGAGTTTCGTTGTTGAGGGCACCTTGACATACACTAAATTTAGGCGCTTACACCTAGCAGCAGCACAGAGAGGGAGAGCAGGCATGGCTTCTGGGAAGGACCCAGGGTTCAAGCTTCAGAACTAGATGTCACATGGGCTCAGGGACCCTGAGGCACCCATTGGCCCAAAGGCTGCTCCTCCTCCTCTTCCACCTTCTCCTCCCCCTCCCCTTCCTCTTCATCCTTTTCCTCTTCTTCTTCTTCTTCTGGAAGAAGACTCCAGTCTTCTCAAGCACAGTCAATCCTGAACCCTGTACAACTCTGTAAGGCCTTTGCCACTGGATTCCTCTCAGGTGGACTCCCAAGAGGGACTTAGAGCCTCCCCACCCCCACCTGTCGAGGGTGGAGCGGGCAGACACCACACCCCACTGTGTCCTGGCTTACAGTTTTCACATTAAGACTTCCCCCTTGTGTTCCTTACTGCTGGTGGCAGGTGACGGGGCTCAGCACTCCCTCTGTAGGACATGCAGAACAAGACCAGAGAATCTCCTATGAGACACTCTGCACTAGCACACAGACATTCAGGGCAGCATTTTACCCACACTTTACTTTTAAAATTCTTCATGTGTAGAGCACTGATTAAACAATCGCTCAATATATACCCACTCCCAAGACACACCACTCAGCTAACTCATCACATGTCTACCCACAACTCCAGCCATCTATGCTTCCATCCATCTATGCTTCCATCCACACATCCCTCTACCCACCCATCATACCCATCCATCTATGCAACCCTTATCCATCCATCCACCCACCCATCCATCCATCCATCCCTCTACTCATCCAACCATCTAACTTGATACATTCCAAAGTAAATGACTGTAGCCTTACTAAGAGATAGACAGAACAATGATGTCCACTAATAGGAGAGACCAGACTAACTACAGCATGTTCTTGCAAAGGTCATCATGATCTACCACCAAAACATCCTTTCAACTAAAGTCATTAGGTCCCAATATCTACCTAAGAGAAAGGAAAGCATGCCCACTTAAAGACTAGCTCAAAAATGCCCCAGAAAGGTGCAGTAGCCTCATTTACAATGGCCAGAAAGAATGAGTACCTGAGTGGCCATTGACTGCTCAATGGAAAAACACCATTGGCTCTCCCACACAATGGTGATACTAGCCACACGGGAATGAAGCAGTGATCCCTGCACAGGGTAGACAAGCCCCCAGGATGTACCACTCCATGGAAGAACGCAGGCATGGAGGTCACTGTCCATGAATATTCAGAGCAGGCAAGTTTTAGGAGCCGGAAGCAGCACTGATGGTTGCCAGGGGCAGGGCAGGAATGGGGATTAACTGTAGACAGTCAGAGGATCACTCTGGAGGGTGACTGTTCTAAAGTAGGTTAGGTGGGGCTTCGTGACTCAGTCTGTTTACAAAATTCACCAAGCAATACACCAAAAACAGGTGACTTTTATGGCATATAAATTCTACCTCAGTAAAGTCACTTAAAAACAAAACCAAGGGCTGAGGAGGTGGCTTGGTGGGTAAAGTGCTTGCATGAGGACCTGAGTTCAGATCCCTAACCCAACATAAAAGCCTGGTGTGGCAGCCAAAGCCACAAGCTGCAGGCCTATGTGCAGACTCTGAAAAAAACCAGTGTGGAGAAGCTATCAAGGAAGACATTCTTGGCATCAGCCTCTGGCCTCCACATGCACCCACACAGGTTAAACACCCCACCACCACCACACACACACACATGCTCTCTCTCTCATACCCACACACATGCACACACACATGCTCTCTCTCTCATACACACACACATGCATACACACATGCTCTCACACATGCTCACTCACACACACACAAGATCATACACACACACATGCTCTCTCTCTCTCTCTTTCTCTCTCTCTTTCTCTCTCTCTCTCATACACACACACACACACACACTCACACGGATGGTACTCCAAATGGACTTCAGATGGAAGGGCAAACAGGCTCCAAAGCATTTACCTAGGCTGTGGCTGGCAGCCACAGAACACTCCTTCCTCAATGTCATTTCTGTACCCAAAGAAGAAAAACTTAAACAAATAAATAAACAAAAAAGGCAGCCAAGCAGGGCAGCCGCACCCAGTGTCCTGGCTGTGGTGGGAACATTCCGTTTCTGGAGCCCCTGTGGGTCTCTGTTTGTGCAGGGAGAGCTGTCTGACGCCATTGCCCATAGCTGGCATCTCTGTCCTGGAGTCTTAGCACTATGGTCCAACCCTCCCTCTGGGGGCTGTAACCTCAGGGGCACATCTGTGGGCATTGTGCTGGTAAGCTGACAGATGGTCAGTACTGTGCTAAGCTACACCCTTCACCCAAGCCACTGTCCCCCCCCCCAGAGTAGAAAGCACCTGTGAGAAGCTCTGCCCCCCCCCCAACGCCCAACATCCTATCCACAAGGATTCCTCCTCTTGACTGCTGCCTGCTCTCCCTTTAGTAGAAAGAGACAAAGACCCTACCTCAAGCCACAGGGCCCAGGGGAGACTTAAACAGGAAGATTAATAGATTGATGACACTGGGAAAAGTTAGGGAGAAACATGAGTGGGGATGCTGGGTGCATCCCTTTGTCTTTCCAGTGCTTGGTTTACTGAGCTTTGTGTAGGAATAAAGGGGGTGTAGACACACAGCTGCCTGGGCTGGTTATTGGCTTGATTATCACTAAATCTGATCAACCATGATCACTGCCGGGTGAGCGGCTCTTCTGAACCTTTCCAGCGTCTGGAACAGCCTGGACCGGCAGAAACACCCACAAATGTAATTAGCTCAGGAAGCTGCGGAGCTGCGTCACCCTCACATGGGTTTTGAAGCTCCAGTGTTTGCTGTGCCTTGTTCATTCCCACGCTTATTTTTAAGCCTTCCTGCCTGGCTGCCTTTCTTGAGGTGCCTCTGGGGCTCAAGTGATGTGCACCGGCACTCTCTTGAAGTTACAGAAGTCCTTAATGACTCAAATTTAAAATATCTTCCCAGACAGACAGATGATTGTGATCTGCCTATGGACTGGATTGGCTCAAATTAAATTTGGCCTAAGGAGGCCTCCATAGGGGCACCTGGGTTAGGTTTTGTAGCCTAATGTGCCCAGCTAAGCCAGGTAGCTCTGAAACAAAAGCTCACCCAGCCCAGACCTGGTGGTTGCTGGCCCAATCAATCACAGGTGGAGGCTGGGCTCAAGCCAGCCTCAGATCTCATATTGCCCTGCACTGGCCCCATCTCTGTGCCTCCATCCTGCTGTATTTCCAGGGCATGTTGCCTGCCAGAGCAGGAAACCTTTCTATTCTGAGAGCTACCTGGGCTTAGAATCAGAGACGCCAACCCCACCTGTTCTCATTTTGTCTTTAGGAACTGATTCTTAACTTTCCTTTTCGTACATGTGTGTGGTGTGTGCACACATATGTGTTCAAGTGCAAGAGGCCAGAGGGAGCCCTTGGGCATCCTGCGCTGTAATTCTCTGCCTTATTCCTTTGAGACAGGCTCTCTCAGAACCTGGAACTAGGCCAGGCAACAACTCAGCAATCCCCATCTCCTACTCCCCAGCACTGGGGCTCTAGGGGTGCATGGCTTTTAACATGGATGCTAGGGTCTAAGTCCCCATGTTTGCACAGTGAAGTGTTCTACTGGCTGAGTCATCTCTCCAGTCCTGATTTTTTTACTTTTTATTAGGAAATTGTCTCACATTAACATAGACAAGTCTATAGCAACAACACTGTACCCGCCTCACCTGCAGCCTCCAACACTGGCCAGTCTCTTCTCTATAACCCATAGTACTGCCCCCTCTACACCCACAGTTCCTTCATTTCAATGATCACTGGGATGAAGCATCTCTTGATGTAAATTCCTTCTGGAATAATCCCAATACCATGATCACTTCCAGAAGAAGAGCTGATAATTCTTTACCACCCTAGAGCTTGACACATACACACACAGGCTGTCACCACTGCGGCTTTTGCCCATTGGCAGTCTGGCTTCACTAGAAGCTTGGGGTCCAGGCTGTGCCCAGGGCTGCTCATGACCACCAGGTCTCCTACATCTGTTTGTTTTTTTTTTTTTTCATGTGTTTGTTGAGGAAGTTGGAGCACTATCCTCATTCACAGGTCTGCCCATGGCTTGCAGTACTGTTTAGCATGGCACTCCATCCCCTGAAAACCAGTGGCTGGTGTACAGTGTCTCTTTGGGGGTCATGTGGACCAGGGAGGTCTTGAACTCCCAGAGATCCTCCTGCCTTTGCTCCCAAGTGCTGGAATTAAAGGCGTGCCCCACCACTGTCCAGCCCCTAACCTGACTTTCTATGGTGGTTCACCAGCACAAATGGTAAATCCTGAATCTGCCCCTTCATCAGTTTACAGAATGGTGTGTTTGTTCCTTAGCTGTCTCCAAAGACAAAGCATTAACTAACTAAAGTTACAAAGCTAAACTATGATGAGGAGTAAGAGATGTGTGTCCATGCCCTGATACCTATATGATGACTGCTTGGACCCCAGTTGGTAGATGGTACAAACTTCAGTTTTGTACCAACAAACTGTAGGGCCTAGCTGGAGGAAGGAGCTGATTGGGGCACATCCTTGGGGTCTGTCTCTTGTCCATGATCCCTCTGCGCCATAATGGTGTGTGTGTGTGTGTGTGTGTGTGTGTGTGTGTGTGTGTGTGTGTGTGTGTGTTATGTACTTAATATAGGTGTATACACGTGTATATGTGTGTGGAGGCTACAGGTAGCTACTGGATGTCTTCCTTGATTGTTCCCCACCCTATTTTTTGAGACAGGTTCTCATTGAACCTGGAATTCATCTATTTGGCTAGGCTCACTGGCCAACGAACTGCAGGAATCTGCCTGTCTCTACCTCTACCCCCAGCACTGGGGTTACAGGCTCCTGCCACCATGCTCAGCTTTTTACATGGGCTCCGGGTATCTAAACCCAGGCCCCTTATGCTCACACAGTAGATACTTCACCTACTGGGCCATCTTCCCAGCCCTGCTTTCTAACCTCTTCCTCCTTAGCCTCCCTGATTTGAGTTGCCTTGATCTGCCATACCTTTCTGGTCATGATGAACTGAATCCTTTGTAGTATGGGCAAGCAAAACCCTCCCTTCTTTAAACTGTATCTGTCAGGAACTTGGTAAAAGTGGAGAAATTCAGAGTGAAACAAGCTGTGAAGCAGAAAGGCATGAGCCAAGGGAAAGGAATCTGCAGGCTGAGCTGCCTGAGCAGGGGAGCCAGGATGGGAACCTGCTGCATGGGAACCCTGCAGAAACCTGGTGGGAAAACCTTCACAGCAGGAGATACCCTGAGCAAAGGTCTGAGGCAGGAGCAAACCTGGTGTGTCCCAAGCTCAGAGACAGAAGAATTGTGGTTAGAAAGGGAGAGAAAGGAGACTGGCAGGAGAGGGGTTGGCTGCAGCGGAGAGAGGAGCCAGTATACAAGCTGAGAGACATGTCCTATAGCAAGTGGCTTTTGCTGAAATTAGAGTGACTCAAACTAGGGTATACACCCTTAGGACTGAGCCTGGTGTGACGCAAGGCCAAGTTCACTGCCATGCAGGTAGACGGGCCAGGAGCTCAGGAGAAACCGGAGGAGCTGCTGGTGGCCACTGCTGCTGCCATTTCAGCAATAAAATACAGGAATATGGGGCAATGGCCCAAAGCATAAAGCAGACACCTACAAGGCTATACGGCTATAAATCAGTAGTTGTTAAATAATGTGGGAAAGCTCCCTTTCCAAAAGAACCCCAGAGTCTGCAGAGACCGTGTCCTGAAGAGGGCGAATGGATCCCCACCCTTGATGTAGTGCAGCAGGGTCCCTTCCTCCACAGAGGCACAGGGGAGGAGGTCCTGGATGCTGCAAGAACCAACCAGGTGGTCCAAGAGAGGGTTACAATGATGAGTTGGACATGTGGTATGTGACTGGATGATGTCATGAAGATGGCTGTGTGAACTTCTTCCTGGCAAACTAGGCTCCCCCCCTCCAACCCCTGAGAAAACATAAGGTACACTCTGGCTGAAGAACAAAGGGAAAAAAGTTTGACTCAGTTTGAGGAGACAGAAGAACTAAATGTCAGTTTCCTTCATGAAAGGGATCCTGGGTGGGGGGAGGACCTGGGAGGACAACTGAGGGGATTAGACTAAGGCATAGACTTCAGAGAATAGCAATGCGTTATGGGTCTGGTCTTTTCATTATCACCAGTGTAGACACAGGTATAAAAACAGGGACACTGGTGGGAGTATAAGGAAATTCTCAGTGTCCTCACAGTAATTTTGTAAATCTGAAACTTGTCAAAACAAAAGTGTTTAAAGGCATCTGGAATAGCCAGGGCTATACAGAGAAACCCTGTCTCATTCCCACTCCCCCCCACCCCCGCAAAAGCGTATCTGAAGCAAAGGTCACTGGCGGTGTAGCTCTGAGGCAAAGGCTGTGTAGATACAGGAGGCCAGGCTTGCTTTTCAGCACTGACACATCAACACAAAACACAGCATGGCTGAGGTGGCTATGGAGAGCTAAGTTGGAGCCAGGGTGGCAGCAGGGGCTCAAGAGACTCTGTGTAGGGCTTGGAATGGGGCAAGAGCTGGAAAGGGAGAGAACCCCTGGACTCCCCAGACAGGTGGGAGGTCTGGTGGTCAGACTGTGAACTTGAAAGCCATGCATCTGATGCTATGGTAGTTAGGGTTCCTATTGCTGTGAAGAGATGCCATGACCACAGCAACTCTTATAAAGGAAAACATTTAACTGAGGTGGCAGCTTACAGTTTCAGAGGTTCAGGCCATTGTCAGCATGGCAGGGAGCATGGTGGTGCGCAGGCAGACATGGTGCTGGCTACATCTTGATCAGAAAGCACAAGGAAGTGAACTGTGATCCTGGGCAGAATCTTGAGCAAAGGAGACCTCAAAGCCCGCACCCACAGTGACACACTTCCTCCAACAAGGCCACACCTACCCCAAGAAAGCCACACCTCCTAATTGTGCTCTACTCCCTCTGAGCTTATGGGGGCCGATTACATTCAAACTACCACAGATGCCCAGAGGTAAAAGCAGAAAGATGATCATTAGAGGCCAGTTCTGGGTACACAGTGTCCATTCACACATGGAGCTGGGTAGGAAGGTGTGCTGGGACAGCCAATAAGGGGTGTGTGGGTGTCCTGGGAGGAGACTGGCCCTGCAGCTAGCACTCAAGCTAGCACTCCTACGGACTGACCCATTCTTGACAGACTTGGGCTCCCTGGACCAGAAGGGGTTAAAGTGAGTGGAGGATGAGTGCAGGAGGCTGCAATGCAGACTGCTTGGCCAAGTACAGAGAGCAGGTCAGAACTGGGGAAGCATGGAACTGATGGCCCTGGGGAAGGAGGAGGACCAGGAGTGGACATCAGTAGGAGCCCACATCCACTGATTGGTAAAGGTAGCTGAGAGGATATACTGGGCCCCAATGTCTCTTCAGGGGTCTTGAGAGGGCTGGCATTGGGGTCTCCTGGCAGGTACAAAGGAAGGAGTGTGAGGAAAACCTGAGGGTCAGTGAACTGAACTGGAATGGGCCAAGCACCCTAAACCAGGTATAGGAAGGGAAGACTCAGAGAGCTGGCAGTGGCTACAGACAGTGACAGGGTCAAGGGAGAGGGCTTCAGGGAGGGAAGGGGCAATTGTGGCTTAGGGTGGAGGATCACAGGGGAGGCCCTGACAGGGTCAACACCACACACAACAGGACAGCTAAGGGCCTGGGAAGCTGATAAAGCATGGTGGCAGCAGGCTTTAGTTTTATGGTCCCAAAGTGGTAGAGCTGCTTCCCAAGGCTGTCAGCCTGTCTCCCTAGGGTGATCCATGGTGGCTTCCTCTAGCCCCTTTGGTAAGCCAGAATTTAAACACAACTTTTGCATTTAAATGGATCATCCTTGAATTGATCCTGAAACCAACAACAGCAATTGTCGAGAGCCTCCTGCCATCCTCTGGGATCCTGGTCCACTGTTCGCCTCATTTCACAAATACTGAGGCCAGAGGCTGGACGGTGGAGGTCTGTCTGGTGGACTGCCCATACAGAGAAGGATTTTGAAAACAGGCTGTGAGGAGCAGCCATGAGCGAAGCTGGACCCTCAAGCAAAGGGTGACGCTGGCTGGTTTGCTATGGCAGAGCTGTCTCTCTCTCTCTGCAAAACTGTGAGAAAATGGTTTGACTCCTAGTCCCTGAGCATGTGGAAGGACAGGTATGTATGTGTTTCACCTCTGTGACTCAGCTGCCCATGGCCACTGAGCGGCTGGTTAAGTTAGTGCTAAGCTGTTTGGTAAGGTTGGCGCAGAGGATAAAGGCATGACTGCCCAGCTATTTGAGGGATGTCCGGCGTGGGCGACTCCACCCAGATGTCAACACTGTGCCCTGAGTTGCCCTGACAGGTGCCTGTAGTGGAAACATGTGGGTGTGGAGCGCTTCTCAGAGATCAGACTTCTTAGAAAGTGGGGGGAGGGGTGAAGGGCACAGGCCACTAGGGTTCACGGGGAGGGGCAGGGAGGACAGGGGATGGTGCGAATTCTGGGGGGAGGGACTTGACTCTGGAATCCTTTAACACATTCCAGACTCCAAAATGAGAACCAGAAAGGGGGCATGCGGGCAACACATGGTCTCATTGGGCTGAGCCCTTAGGCAGCAAATAATCCGTGTTCTTGAAACAGCTCTGTGAAGTGAGTATGTTATGGACACACTTTGTATCCAGAGGCTTGAGCAGTTACCCTTGCCACCCACAACCTGACCCCTGGGTATACAGGGTTATCACAAGGCAGGAGACAGGTCCATGTACCAACAGGTCCCTATGGGCCTCCATCACTTGCAAATGCCCAGGACGGTCCTCTGTGGAGTATAGTGCATTCCTCCCACCCAAAGGTGACAGAGAAGGCAGAGAACAGGGTTGGTAGCCTCTGGCTCTCCAGGCCATCTCCCCTCTATGGGCTTCAGGTTTCCACGGCATAGGAAGGGACAGTGCTTCACTTCGGAATGGTGCCTGTACCAGCAGCTGGGCTAGAGTCCGGCCAGATAGTCCCACCTGCCACCTGGGAGAAGGGGCAGATGAGGCTGGTTTCTCTAATGGGTAAAGGAGATGAGATGCTGAGAAGCCGAGAAATTGCCCAGCAGCTTAAATATGCCCCTGGTCTTGTTGGCTGCTGAACACAAGAAACACATCTACAAACACCCTTGCCATGAGGCTAGTGGTTCCAAGTCCAACTAATGCCCCTGTCTTGTGTATAGCAGGAACTTCCAATGGCTGTGTTGCCCAGTGGGCAGCCAGGACCCTGCCTTAACCCACAGAAAGCCCTAAGGCAGCCATCAGACACATGCACGTGCCTGAATGTGTACCCACTGCACACATGTGTCACACACATACATGCATCTCCTGTAGTCACTCACAGGTCACACATAACCATGCATGCGCACCACACCCAGCACATCAGCATTCCTGTACCTTACCACACACCATGTCACTGACATACACTCCCCACAAACACATCGGTTGCAAAGCAAAGCAGCTCAGCTACATACAGGAAACTGCAGGACCCAAAACACCTGATTAGAAGCTGCGGCTGAAAGGACACAGCATACAAACACCAGCTGCATTGCTGTACATCCACAGTGAGCAAGCTGAAAGGGAAGCTAAGAAATAATTACATATGTGATTGTATCAAAATGAGTAAAATACTTAGGAATTCAAGAGGAGGTGGAGGATTTACACCAAAAACTACAAAATGTTGACTAAAGAAATTCAGGATGTGGAAAGACACCCTACATTCGTGCCTTGGAAAATTTTCAAGACAACATCTTGCTATGTAGCCCAGACTGGCCTCAAACCTGTAACCCCCCTGCCTCAGCCTCCAAACACTAGAATTATAGGCATTCATTGGAAGACTTAACCCTGTCCAGGTGTTAATGCTACCCAAAGCAATATACGGCTTCAATGGAATACTTACTGAAAGTTCAACAGCACTGTTGAAAGAAAGGAAAAAACAGTCCTAAAATTCATACGGAATTTTACAAAATGGGCTATCAACTTGAATAATACCCCTACCAAAAAAACAAACAAACAAACAAAAAAACACAAAAGACATATGACTAACCAATAGGCACGGGAAGACATGTTCAGCTGCACTGAAGTGAAAATCACAGCCATGAGAAACCACCTCACACCCACAGGATGGCTACGATCAAAGACATGGAAGGCAAGAAGCAGTGGTGAGGATGCCGGGAAAACACAGATCACACGGAGCCTGGCAATTCTACTTCTGGGTCTGCACCCTAAATCCATCCATACTTCCACACTCAGCAGGCATTGTTCACAACAGTCAAAAGGTGGAGGCAACCTAAGGGGCCAGAGTTACATGAACGAGAAGCCGTGGTGTGGAAGCTCCATAGAACAGAGTATTAATCAGCCTTAGAAAGGTGCGAAGTGCCGCCACACTCGGCAATAAAGACGGACCCTGAAGGCACTGTGCAAAGTGGAACGAGCCAGTTATTGTAGGACAAGGCTTCCAGCTTGGGAAGATGCAAGAGGTGTGTGTGTGAGAGACTGTATGGTGTAGACAGCATAACTGAGCTGTGCAAACTCATAAGGATGGTGGCGTGTTTTCTGTCATGCCATTTTACCAGCATTTTAAAAGGACATCGCACAGAGGTTCAAACTAAAGGACTTTGGTTGCTGGCAGAGGTGGGGCTCAGCCCAGAGACCAGAGAAGGGATGTGGTGTATACAGTGGAGAGAAGTGTGAGCACCAGGGGATAGTCACCTCTCTGGGACACAGACCATCGGGGCACACGCCCTGGAGACACCTCCTCCAGCAGTGGAGACACTTCCTGAGGTCCTGACTCAGGTGCTTCTGGGACCTCTGAGGACTCAGGCCCTGGCATCAAAGAATTGTGAAAAGTCACCCAGGCCAGGAACGGTGGAACCTTCTGGAACATGGTGTGGACAGCTCCGGCTCAGGCTCCCTCCTCTACACACCACTAGCTCCTCAGACATTGGAACAGGAGTCAGTGGAAGCACAGCTCAAAACCCCCTGGGCAAGGACTTTTGTAGCCCTCCCAGGAGCAGCTGGGATTCCCACCATCAGAGCACTGGGGTCTGCGAGACCACTGCTGGGAGTCACCATGGAGTTAGTGAGTTCACCACTGTGCAGGATTAACATCCTCTGCTACCACAGGCTCCCCACTCTTAGGTGCACTGGGCACTGAGGCATTAGCCAATGATATCCCAGCTGGTGCATATAGATGCCAGAGGGCAAAATTACCACAAGTAAAACGACAGCGATTTTAAAATTGATGCCGTTTAAGGACATACATGGCTGTGACAGAGGAGTGCTCTACAGGCTCCACAGGACTGAAACTGGGAAAAGGTGGCATTTGAGGTACTGGGTACCTTATGTTGCTTTTCCTGGCCAGGACTGGGCCAGAGGAAACTTCCTGGGCAAGCCAGTGATGCTGGCCTGCTGGGGAAATGTGGCCATCACCTCCTTATCCTGGTTACTCAGGTAAGATAGGAGCCCAGCTTTAGCTTGGTGAGGTAGAACTTGAATTTTCAGTTTTAGCCTGGTCTTCTAAAGCCCTGTGCAGGAGGCTAGAACAAACCCTGCCTTCCTGAAACCTTTATTTGACATATGAATAGCCTTCTGGGAATGCAAACATTTTCTACCAAGATGGACAGGCCTCTGTACTGTGAGATAAAGTCTTCTGGGTCAGGGTGGGTGCTACGGAACAAGCTTAGTATTCAAACCTGCAGCTGACAAGAAGGACTAAGGCCCTTCCCAAGAGCCAGAAAAATACTTGGGACAAGTGTCCAAACCACCGTTGAGGATCTGAAAAGGTGGTGTTGAGTTCAGAAATCTGTTCTTGGCAGCCACTTGCTCCTAATGATTGCAGAGCTCGAGGACAGTGCTGGACACAACCAGGTGGGGCAAAGGAAGTGAGGTGTGCACACAGGAGCTGTGACAGAATGCCACAGACCTGCTGACACGGGACAGTCTGTGGGACAGGCAGCTGTACCTCTGAACCACAGGAATGTTCTGGTGATCCAAGGCACTGGCAGAATTACCATCCTCCCTGTGGCAGGTCTAGTCCAAAATCAGGAGGAAGTGTCTCATACTACCTCCCTGCCCTGCTCACTTTCTGAGGACCCTAGAGTCTGTGAAGCAACCTGCAGTCTCACCCAAAATTAGTTCTTTCCCCAAATGGGCAGCTGTCAAGATGGAAGGCTGAGTGGGACTGGAAAGCTGTCTGATGCATCAGCTCCTCAGCAATAGCTTTCCAAACTTCTCAAAATAAAGTAAAAATAGGAGAAAGGCAAGTTAGGAATAAGAAACGCTTCTGGGAACCCTGGAAGACAATGGGAGTGAGCTGGGGTGGGTGTTGTGATGGTGACGGTGTTGGAGTGAGCTGGGGTGGGTGTTGTGATGGTGACGGTGTTGGAGTGAGCTGGGGTGGGTGTTGTGATGGTGACGGTGTTGGAGTGAGCTGGGGTGGGTGTTGTGATGGTGACGGTGTTGGAGTGAGCTGGGGTGGGTGTTGTGATGGTGACGGTGTTGGAGTGAGCTGGGGTGGGTGTTCTGATGGTGACAGTGTTGGACTGAGCTGGGGTGGGTGTTGTGATGTTGACGGTGTTGGAGTGAGCTGGGGTGGGTGCTCTGATGGTGACGGTGTTGGAGTGAGCTGGGGTGGGTGTTGTGATGGTGATGGTGTTGGAGTGAGCTGGGGTGGGTGTTGTGATGTTGACGGTGTTGGAGTGAGCTGGGGTGGGTGTTCTGATGGTGATGGTGTTGGAGTGAGCTGGGGTGGGTGTTGTGATGTTGACGGTGTTGGAGTGAGCTGGGGTGGGTGTTGTGATGGTGACGGTGTTGGGAGTGAGCTGGGGTGGCTGTTGTGATGTTGACGGTGTTGGAGTGAGCTGGGGTGGGTGTTGTGATGGTGACGGTGTTGGGGTGAGCTGGGGTGGGTGCTCTGATGGTGATGGTGTTGGGGTGAGCTGGGGTGGGTGTTGTGATGGTGACGGTGTTGGAGTGAACTGGGGTGGGTGTTGTGATGGTGACGGTGTTGGAGTGAGCTGGGGTGGGTGCTCTGATGGTGACGGTGTTGGAGTGAGCTGGGGTGGGTGTTGTGATGGTGACGGTGTTGGAGTGAGCTGGGGTGGCTGTTGTGATGGTGACGATGTTGGAGTGAGCTGGGGTGGGTGTTGTGATGGTGACGATGTTGGAGTGAGCTGGGGTGGGTGTTGTGATGTTGACGGTGTTGGAGTGAGCTGGGGTGGGTGTTCTGATGTTGACGGTGTTGGAGTGAGCTGGGGTGGGTGTTCTGATGGTGATGGTGTTGGAGTGAGCTGGGGTGGGTGTTGTGATGGTGACGGTGTTGGAGTGAGCTGGGGTGGGTGCTGTGATGGTGACGGTGTTGGAGTGAGCTGGGGTGGGTGTTGTGATGTTGACGGTGTTGGAGTGAGCTGGGGTGGGTGTTCTGATGGTGATGGTGTTGGAGTGAGCTGGGGTGGGTGTTGTGATGTTGACGGTGTTGGAGTGAGCTGGGGTGGGTGTTGTGATGTTGACGGTGTTGGAGTGAGCTGGGGTGGCTGTTGTGATGTTGACGGTGTTGGAGTGAGCTGGGGTGGGTGCTCTGATGGTGACGGTGTTGGAGCGAGCTGGGGTGGGTGTTGTGATGGTGACGGTGTTGGAGCGAGCTGGGGTGGGTGCTGTGATGGTGACGGTGTTGGAGTGAGCTGGGGTGGCTGTTGTGACGGTGTGGAGCTGCTGTGAAGGGTTCAGTAGAGTATGAGCTTACTAGGAACCTGCAAGGGCATGCCAGCATTTCCATGTGCTATCAAGGAAAGTGAGACACACAAGGCTCTCCAAAGGGAGCAACAGAATACTGGAAACCTGTAGCTCTCTGAGCACATATGCACAGTGCCCGGCACTTAGAAAGCTCTGTCTGGCCTAGAACACCAGAGTAAACAAATCTAAGCTCTTTGACATACAGTTGCCCATTTTCCTACTAACCAAACCCAGTTTGGAGTAGTCCAACATCAGTCTCAGCCAGCTCCATTACCTGCTACCCATAGTGGGGAGGCCTCCTGTGCTTCCTCTTTATTCAGTGGGGAACAGTGTGGCCGTCCCTGGCACTGGATCAGAGTGCTCAAGAGTGCTCTAGCCGGTTCACCCACCCCAGCTCATTAACTTGCATTCTTCACCCTTCCCTCGGTGTCCCAGACCTTCCAGGCATGGAACTTGGGACCAAGTTTCTTTCAAAGAGCAGGAAATTCTTAGCCTAAGGTGGGGCTTCCCTGCTGTTTCCAAAGCCTGATGGCCAGCCTGACATTTGGATCACTGAGAAAGGCATAGCCGGCTCATTCCGATGGTCTGCACACAGCCAGATAGAAGTGAGCATTCTGCTGAAGCAGCCAGATGGCTGCTCCTGACCTGGGGCCTGTGTGGATGTCAAGTAATGGTGGATACAGAGGACAACTCAGAGGATGCCAGGCACAGATCTGTAAAGGCCTCTGGGTGGCACCTGGTCCCAGGACTGTCTACCTGTAGCCTCCAGGACGTGTACCCAGCTGATCTGTCTGCCTTGCTAGCCCTGAGACTTCACACCTGCCTTTAGCAGATGGCAGACTGTCTGTCTGACATTTCCACCAGGCAAAGCCTCTGGACTTTTGTGCCACACAGAAGGTGTCCTCAGAGATGCCCTTGCCACAGAACTGAACTCACATCACCTCACAGCAGGCCCTCTTTCTGAAGGGCAGAGCCTCAGAAAGGATCAAAGTCCTTAGACATACCACAGCCAAGTGGCAGCCAATCCCAGCCCCCACTCATGACTGCACAGACAATGACACCTCCACCCTGCCATACAACTCTCACAACAGGCTGAGATGGACTCACTCCCTTAATGCCTCCTTGGTCCAGAGGATGAAGGAATGATGAGAGGAGGAGAGGAGAGAAGAGAAGCTGTGGAGAGTGACTATCCACATGTCTTTATGAAATGTTGGGCTGTGCTTTCGTTGGAGCAGGTTTTCATATACATGTACTATTTCCAAACACAGTGACCCAGGGCCTCTGAATACTGGTGGAGGAGGGAGGCTCTCTTCTTCCCTGTGAACCCCTCAGGAGCAGAAGCCCCACCCATAGATCCTCAGCTAAAGGGGCCTTGCTGCTCCATCGTCCAGTGTGGGCTATTGGGTCAAATGTCTATGCTCTCCTGAGACTTGCCAGAGATTCCAGAAGGTGACCACCCCTCTTGAAAACTGCTGGCACTCCTGCGCCCCAGCACTCAATTACTTGTGTGCACACATAAGGACAAGGTCCAAGAAGTCTTTGGGGATGCCACTTGCTGGCCCATGGTCCAGACCTGAAGGTAGGAGTAGATGGGAGTTCTCTACCCTTGACTGGTGACGTCTGCCTGACTGGGAGATCCTGCATTTGGCTCAACAACACTAGCAACAGATCCAACTCAGCAGATGCAGCGATGGGGACCCCAGACACAGCTGGCTCCCAACTGCTCCAGAGACAGAAGTCTACCTCACCAAGACCATGAGTGATGAAGGGTGCTGAGACCAAGAAGAGGGTCTTTAGCATACTCAGTCTGCACACTTAGGCCCATCTGGGCAGGGGATGAAGGGATGAAGATGACAAAGTGGCATGCTGCTTGCGGCCTGAGTGGAGCCCCCATCTGGGAGCACAGCTAGCTGCATAATAAAGAACAAGCTGCCTCCCAGAGCTGGAGGCTAAAGTCTGGGCCAAGTGCTGTCTGGCTGGCTCCTCCTGAGGCTCATGGAGTCTTCCCCGGGGCCTTGCCCAAATGCTGAGCTCATGCAATCAGTGGCTGTTAGAGGGATTCCTCAGTTCTCCGCCGTTGTCTTCATGTGACCATGGTCTCCATGTGCATAAGCCTGTGTCCAAATCTTCTCCAACCCTTACACTGTGTGTGTGTGTGTGTGTGTGTGTGTGAGTGTGTTGCTCATGTATGTAAGTGAGGGCATGTGTGTGCCACAGCATGTGTGGAAGCCAGAGGAGACCTTTGGATGCTGGGTATTCCTTTCCATCTTACTTGGGACAGGGTATCTGTGCTGTGTTGACCAGGCTCGCTGGCCCCAAGCTTCTGGAACCTCCTCTCTCCTCCTCCTCCCATTCCCGGCAGGTACACTGGGATTATAGATACTGTTACACTGTATCTCAGGTTACATGGGTTTGGGGGATACACACTAATCAGGCAACAAGTACTTTACCCACAGAGTCACCTCCTCAACCCCCCCCCGCCCTGAGTTTCCCTCTTTAAAAGAACACTACTGGCCCATGCACTGTAGCTGAGCTTCGTCTTGACTTGACCACATCTGTCAAAAGTCTCTTTCTGAATAAGGTCCTTCTGAAGTCCTAGGGGTTCACATCTAGCATCTCTGATGAGGGGATATGATTCAACCCATGACAAATTCCCAAGTGAATATATAACTTTGCATCTTAACAGGTGCTTTGGAGAAAGGCTGGAGGTTCACCACAGCAGCCTGATTAAGTTGCAAATATTAGAAGTGTGTGCTATTTCCAGAAGACTGCTCTCTGCCCCACCCAGGCTAGCTTCTGTCCCTTGGCATATCTTGTTGGGACATGACATGTCATGTCATTCCTTGTGGCCGACGCATAGCTGCAGGGGCCATCTGTCCTGCTTCTGGGTCTTGCAGGGACTGCTAGGGAACACAGTCCCAGCAAGCCAGACGGCAGAAGTCCCACCTCCCCAGCAACCATCATCCTCAATGCTATTGCCTCCTTCCACCTGCCCGGAGTGACTCAGTGGGTGCAGCTGGGGCTTGTTATTCACCTTGGCAGCCAGGCTGGATCATTCAGACATAGAAAACAGCACAGATGACAAAAGCTGCCTTTTCCTGGTCACTTCTAGCCTAGTCACATGCCATTTGGGAGAGTCCAGTGCATTTTGTCTGCACTCAAATTATTCAGAAGTTTGAGGTTTGTGGTACAAAGAAGGGGGGGAATCTCTGCCCACTTCCCTTCTGCCTAGATGTCCCTTGATCACAGGTCTGGCCCCCAAGCCTGCAGGGTCCTGGGCTGAGGGAGGCCTGTTGCTGGGAGCCCTGAGCCTCTTCTCGGGGACTAGGACTTCGGTCATCCCATCTGTACCCTAGCTCTTTCTATGATTCATTTCTAGCAACTGCCGGCATGGAGTCTTCTCTGGGAGACATGGCCATCTCTTTTGTGTGTGGTGGGATTGGAAGAAGTAGAAGGGAAGGAGGAAAGAGAGACACAGACAGACAGACAGACAGACAGACAGACAGACAGAGACTACCTACAGACTAGGCTGGTCTCAAACTCGTTAGTTGAAGGCGATCTTGAGCTCTTACCTCCTCTCAAATATCAGGTTCATAGATGTGCACCACACCCAGTTCAAGTAATGCTGGGACGGAACCCAGGGCCTCATGCATACTAGCTGGGCACTCTATAAACCGAGCTACATTCCCAGCGGCACTTTTCTTTTTGAAGACCAGTGTACCGTGGCACTTTCCTGGCTCCTCTTGCTTAGCAGCTGTCCAAGCAGCTATGCTGGATGCTGACCTCAGAGTCTGCGATTTTCTCAGGATGGCATCTTATCCACACACTTTCTATCTTGTGGGTGTGCTTCCAGCTTCTGGCTATTCTCAACAAGGATGCTGTGATCACATAGACACGTCTTTAAATAATCTGATATGTTCATTTCTCTAGAACTAGACTGGCTATGTATATTTCCCCCTGCTGTGACAAACACCTGAGAGAAACAAGTTAAATGAGTGAAGAACTGTTTTGGCTCACAGTATTGGAGGTTTCAGAGTCTCCCATCTGAGACTGGCTGGTTGTGCTCTTACTCGGCTATCAATGAGGCAAAGAGCATGGTGGCTGGAAGTGTGGAAGTTAGCAGTGTACCTCACTACAGCAAACAAGCATTCAGACAGGAAGTAGCTGGGGGCTCAGTGTGTCTTTCTAGGGCATGTTCCCAGTGACTGGTCTCCTCCAACTGGGTACCACTTCCGAGATGCCACCACCTTCCTATATAATGCAATCCTTTCACAAACACACCGATGGACTAACCTACTGAAGAAGTCAAGCTCTCTGGATCCACTCTCTTCGCCAAAGTTCCATCTCTGAACACCAATGTAGCAGAACCAAGCCAACAGGAGCCTTCCAGGATCCACTCCCTATCCAAACTCTAACAGCGCACACTTAGCTTTCAAAGAAACTTCCAGACCGTGTGTGTGTGTGTGTGTGTGTGTGTGTGTGTGTGTGTGTGTGTGTGTGTCAGGGGTAGGTATGTGTGCCTGTGCATACTGATGTGACCAGTCAGTGTCTAGTGTCCTCCACAACCACGTCTCTCACTGAGCCTGGAGCTCACTGATTCAGCTGGGCTGGGTAGCCAGCAAGCCCCAGGGATCCTCTTGTCTCCACCTCCTCGGTGATGGATTGTAAGTGCAAGTCACTATACCTGGCTTCTTATGAGGGTGCTAGGGACCAAAAGCCAGGGCCTCAAGCTTATGCAGCAAGTGCTTTGCTGACAGAGTCATTTCCCCAGCGCCTCCCTCCTTACCCTGAGACTGATTTCTGGAGTGGCTTTACTAAGTTTCAGCTGTGCTAGCATGGTATGACTCTCAGCTTCACCATAGCTACACACCTGGCACAGAGCTTTGAACACTCCTGTGAATTACGCTTCTGGGCGTGGCTCTCATCTGCAAATCCCTGTTGATTGATGTTGCTGATGCACTGGTTGATGTATGCTGATACAAACCTATGGGGAAACTCTCAGCAACAAGAAGAAGGTGAGCTTCCCCATCACATCTGAGGATCCTGGGAAGCCTCCTGCTTCTCCTCAGGCTCCACCCCACCACTGGTCCCACTCTTGCCACAGCTCAGTAAATGTCACTCACAGTACCCATTTTGATGTTGGACAGTTATGGTGCTGTGGGATTGAGGAGTTTACTCAGAATTCTAGATGTAAGTCCTATTTTTTTCTTTGCAAAAATCTCCCTATCTGGGGTTGTCTTTCCAGTTCTTCTTCCTCTTCTTCTTTTTCTTTTGGTTTTTGTTTATTTTTTTGAGATAAGGCCTCATTATAAACCTTTGGTTGGCCTTGAACTCATGGATATGCCTGAGCTGGGATTAAAGTTGTGCACCACCACACCTGGCCCAATATCAATTTTAAAGCCCTTCTCCACTGAATGGCCTTTGCACCTTGGTCAGAAACTGCCCACACATCTGTGTGTCTATTCTACTCCACTAGTAGATTGCCTGCCCTCATGCCAATATCAGGCCTTCACCTTACATACTAAGTTTCAAAGTCAGATCATATGTGTCCTCAAAATTGAATTTTATCTGTTTTTCCCCTTTCAGCAGGGGGGATTGAACCCACGACCTCGAACCATCTAGGCAGGCTCCTCCCACCTCCCACTACCTTTTGTTCTTAGACTTTTTGAGACATATTCTCACTAAGTTGCACAGGCCTGGACTTCCAGGCTTCCAGCTTGAGCCTTCAGCGTAGCTGTGGCCACAGGCCTGCACCACCAGGCCTGGCTACTTGGCATTTACCAGGGTTTGTGTGATCATTCTACTCCCCTTGTATTTCCCCATGGAGTTGAGAACCGTTGCTCTCATCCACAAAAGACTCTTAGGATCCTGGCTGGACTGCTTCAGATGGGCAGATTAACCCAGAAAATAGTTACTTTAACACTGTAATTCCAAATCCACAGACTCTTTGTCTCTCTCGATTGTTCTATCATCTACCTATCCACCTATCTACTTATCTGCCTATCTGGAGAGGCTAAGTCTATCTATCATATATATAATATATATATATATATATATATATATATGGAGTGGTATCTATCTACCTACCTACCTATCTGGAATGGCTGAGTCTATCTATCTATCTATCTGTCTGTCTGTCTGTCTGTCTGTCTATCTATCTATCTATCTATCTATCTATCTGGATTGACCAGTCTGTCTGTCTGTCTGTCCATCTATCTGGAGTGGCTGAGTCTGTCTGTCTATCTATCTATCTATCTATCTATCTATCTATCTATCTATCTATCTATACTTATGTGGAGTGGCTGAGTCTATCATCTATCTATCTATCTATCTATCTATCTATCTATCTATCTGGAGTGGCTGGGTCTGTCTATCTATATGGAGTGGCTGAGACTGTCTGTTTATCTATACGGAGTGGCTGAGTGTGTCACAGTATATGTGTAGAGGTCAGAGGACAACCTGCAGGACTCAGTTCTTTCTTTCCACCCTGTGGGTTTTGGGACTTGAGCTCAGGCCACAAGACTTGGCAGCTAGAGCCTTTACCCGCGGAGCCATTTCACTGGCCTGCATCTCCATTTCATTCTTTATTTCCCTCACAATGTTTTGTACTTTTCAGTCAATCCGCACAATTTCTGTAAGATTCATCCCTAGGTATTTCACATTTGCTAGCTTTGCTTTCATTTTGACTTATTTGCTACTAGTGAACAGAATATGATTAATTTCTACACATTAATCTTGTATCAGCTTAACTAAACAGTTTACTGAGCCAAGTAGGGTTTCTTTGTACATCTGCAACCGGTGATGTCACCTGAGCATCGCAGCTGGCTTCCACCCTTCCAGCTGAATGCCTCCTCTCCCACTTTCCTGCCTAGTGACTCAGAGCAGGATCCAGAGTGGAGGTCAAAGTGGAGGACCAGGTGTGATTCCTTCTCCTAACGGGAGTTATGGGTTGACCTTTGACCCCTATAATTTTCTGTTGTAGATCTACCCCCAGGACATGTGAGAGGGATCCCATTTGGAGATGAAGCCATTGCAAATGTAATTAGCAAAGGTGGAGCCATATTGAGCAAATCAGGCCCTGGTCTGATGATAACATAGTCTTTATGGGAAGATGTTTGGATTCAGACACCCATGGATCACATGTGAAAACGGAGGCAGACGTCGGTGCAGCGCTTGTGCAAGCTAAAGAATGTCAAAGACCACCAGCAACAGTCTCCCTCATACTGAGAGAATCAGCCTGCCTTGATTTCCGACAGCTCCAGAACTGTGAAAAGTTCCTGTGGTTTAATGGACCCAGTCTGATCACTGCTGGGCAAATGAAGAGAGGAACGAGAATCCACCCTTCAACTTGTCACTGCCACAAGTATCTCATAAGCAACAAGGAGGGAAGGGGTTCTTGAGGCTCAGGGTTTGAAGGTGCAGTCTACTGTGGAGGGGAAGACACGGTGACAGGGGGCTAAGGCCACAGTCAGGAAGCACAGAGAGATGGGATATGGGTGCTCGGTTCACTTTCTTTTTTCCCCTTTGCTTCTCTAACTCACCAGCCCATGAGATGGCACAGTCCCAAATCAGGGCAGGTCTTCTTCAGCTAATCCTGCCCAGAAACTGTGCTCACGGACACACCCAAAGTATGTCCCATTGATGTCCTAGGCCTTTGTTAATCCGTTCAAGTTTACTGGGAAGCTTAATCAACACAGCATGGGCATCAGCGGTGGGTGCCTCTCGGTCACCCTAAACATGCTGAGATCCTTATGCTTGCAAACAATAAAACAGAAACAGCACTCAGTCCCCCAGACCCTGGCCAGGTGAGCTTGGCCACTGCATTGGCTACTGCTCTTCCCTACCCTAGCTTAATGGTAGGCACAGTGGAAGAGGCCACCCTTCCCTCTGAGCTCCTTGTCTTGGGCAGTTTGCTCACTTTTGCCATGTCTCCTTGGCCAAGAGATGCAAGGAGAAGGTCCTAGACTAGAATGCGGTCCACCTCCATGCCAGCTGGGGCAGACAACAGGACAGCCGAAGGCCCTGATACACAGTCAGCCCTTCCAACAACTCCTCTTGTGTCAGGCAGACAACTGAGATGTGGGCAATGCCTGCGTGGCGTAGCCATGTCCACAAGTCCTCACTCTTACCCTAGCTCTGGTAGAGTCTGGCACCCAGTGAAGTTTGGCTGGGGTAGGTGGACAGTGCTCTTCCTGGGCCTCCTAAAGCCTTATCTTTCCCCACTAACTCCATCCTCACTGTAACTCCGTCAACACTAACCTGGTGCAGTGCCATGAGATACCCATGTTCTGGCAGGGCAGCCTTTGCTACAGCCTCCTACCGGGCCTCCCCTCCAGCAAGGATTAGTAAGCGCTCATGGATTTGCAGCTATGGGGTGCCCTGATCTGGCAAGAAGTACACACAGAGACATGGGGCGTGTGTTGGACCCCAACCTAGGGCTCCAGACAGACACCTACCCTCTCCAGGGCTCAGAGCTCAGTGCCTCTAACACCAGTGTCACTGTGGCCCACACAGCATCTGCCAACTCTCCAGATGCTTAAGAAACAGGTCTGGAGCAGTGTCCTCTGAGCTCTTTGTCTCCTACTCCCAAATTGGAGTTTCATGCTAACTAGCAGGGAGTGCAATGCAGCCAGGAAGAGCTTCCTTCCAGAATAGGAGAGTTTTGGTTCCTGCCAGGATCTCATTGCAGCTGGAGCCACAGAAATGGAGGGGCTGGCCAGAGATGTCCTTAAAAGGGCAAGGGCCAGTCAGCCTCTAGCTCCCAGGAGGGCAGGTGGGGCCACTGGGGCTTTTGGCTTTGTCACTCTGGATGCTGTGGCAGCAGCTGCTCTGGCCCTTTTATAACTCTCAGATCTCTGAGACCCTGGACAGCAAGCAGATAGCCCTGCTCCAACCCTTCCCATGAGACCCTGGACAGCAAGCAGAGAGCCCTGCCCTACCGCTTCCTATGCCTGGAACTGCAGAGGGGCGGTGTCTTTGTTCCTGGAACAATTTCCTTAGAGGCCACCTCTACCTACCATTGGTCACTGACTAGGGCCATCAGTCACCTGCCAATCACATGCCTTGCTGAGGGGCTGGGTCAGTCCACACCAGGCTAGAGTGGGAGGTCATTGGCCCAGCCTGCTGCTGACCACTTGTCAGTCAGCTAAGCAATGAGGACAGAAGTGGGCTCCAAATCCCACAAGGCAGCCTGAACCCTCCCTGCCACTTTGACAGAGTCCTCCAAGGCACCTGGCTTTCCAGGGCCCCAGAGCCTTTGCAGCCATTCCTAGCCTGTCCCTGTTTTTGTCATAGCTCTCACCTGGCAGCAGGGTATTGCTGAGTGATTCATTTGCCATCTCCATCCCAGCTGGACTCGGCCTGTCTTTCTCTGTCCCATGGCTACATGGGTGCCTGGCACAATTAAGAATGAGAGGTGACGGGGGAAGGCAGATCCTGGATGTTGGATAGAAGGCAGAGAAATGGCACAGTGGCCATATGGAAGTTGCCCTTGAAGTGCAAGCACTTCAAGGTCTGGTTGGGTGGGGCTTGTTTCTGGGATCCCTCAGCTCCGCTCGCTCTCCTTCCTAGGTGATCTGTGCTTTGCACGAAGATGTCTGCATGGCTCTCCCTCCTGGTCCAGTCTCAGAACCTGTAGCAGGCAGATGTCCCTTGGCCAGGCCTCGCCTGCCTTCCCTCTCCAACACTAACCACAGAGTGGCATCCACTAGGGGACAGTGGAGCCAGCAGCACCGTGAGGACAGAGCTCCAGGTTACCCATTTAGAGGCTCTCCTGCCTGGCACAGAGGTGGCCACCAGAACCCAGATGGGGCACACTCTTGGGTGGGGACTCAGCTTCCCATCACTCATGGGGAAAGACCCAGGGATGGTCTCATCTCACAGACTGGGATCAATGCCTAGATGGGGACAGGAATCTATCTATCTGCATACCCCACCTACCCCACACATGTTCTTCCTGTGAACCAATCGATCTGTGTAGCTGATTCTGGCTAGCAAGCCTACGTGGGAATAACTCATCCCCTGTCCGGCCAGAGCCTGAATTCCATCTTTCCCTTTGAGGTCAGGGTTTCAGCAAATACTGGTGGCTGAGATTTTCTGGAAGGCTCAGTATCTCTCCTAGGGACCAACAGGGCCCCTCCACCCACAACCTGGGCCTAGCCCCAGGCCTGGGGTGGATGTCTCTCCCTGGGCTAATCCAGGAAGCCCAGTCACTGTCCTGAGTGCTGAGGGAAGCTGCTCCAGGCAGTGGCTCCCTGGGCTGAGGGAGGCACAGGACTCAGCTGGCCACTCTGCTCCTTTGCCTGCTGCCTGCTCCTGTTCCACAAGGTCACACACAGCCCAGGAGAGCAGTCCAAGCTGCTCCGGGTTTACTTCTGGCATGGATCTGTGTTTCCTGAACACAGGATTCCTGGCAAAACCTCCCTAGAGAAGGGCCTCCCGTCATTGTTCCCAAGCCACAGGAACACAGACTGGAGATGAGAAAAAAGGACCTTGAAAGTGGCCCGAGCCTCAGGGCAGAGCTAAAGCTTGCCCTGCTACATACACTTCACTTTTCCCAACCACAGGCAGGGACAAGTCTTGTCTTCCTGGATCTTGCTCTCTGCATGCTGAAACAGAGTGAGGGTAGCTCACACCTTTAATCCCAGCACTCAGGACGAAGAGACAGGGGGATTTCTGAGTATGGGACCAGCCTGGTCTACAGAGTGAGTTCCAGGACAGCCAGGCTACACAGAGAAACCCTGTCTCCAAAAAAAGAAAAAGAAAAGAAGGAAAGATAGAAAAAGAGGGAGGGAGGGAGGGAGAGGAGGGACGGAGGGAGGAAGGGAAGGAAGAAAGGGGAGGAGGGAGGGAGGGAGGAAGGGAAGGAAGAAGGGAGTAGGCTGAGCAAGCCACCTAGAACAAGCCAATAAACAGCACCCATCCATGGTCTCTGCTTCAGTTCCTGCCTTGACTCCCTCCAATGATGGAGTGTGACCCGAAAGTTGTAAAAATAAACCCATTCCCCCTCTTTTGGTCATGGTGTTTTATCACAGCAATAGAAACCCCAACTAAGACAAGGGCTGTGTGCTTGTCTTATTTGGCCCTGCTTTCCAAGCAAACCTGAGGAGGGGGGCACTATTGCTCAACGGGGACACAGTTTCAATTTTACACAGCAAAATGCTTTTGGAGCCATACGGGTGACAGCTGCCCAATAATGTGAATTTGCACGCTTGGGGGTCCCATGAAGGCACACTGTTTTCTCACGTGTAATCTGCTGCTCCCCAGCATAGGGGGAGGGGAGTCACCTCCCTCTGCTCCAACAGAGCACTTGTTCCTGCAGATCTGGCCGGTGAAATTATAACTACATCATTTCCCACTTCCCTTCCCTCCCTCCAAACTGTCCCATATACCTTTCCTTGCTCACTTCCAAATTCAATGCCTTTTATATATCGTTATTGTGTGTGAGTGTGTGTGTGTGTGTGTGTGTGTGTGTGTGTGTGTGTGTGTGTGTGTGTGTGTGTGTGTGTGTGTGTTCCTAATACATAGGTACCACCTGCTCAGCCTCAGTAATGTTCTCATATGTATGTTTTCAGGGCTGGCCATTGGTATTGGATAATCATTTGGTGTGCTCTTCCTCAGGGAAGACTGCTTCTCCCAGCCTCAGCATCCCTTAGTTGCCTGTGGTCCTGTGTAGGGTTGAAGTCTCATGGGCTTTTCCCCATACACATTAGCATGTCTTGTTGCTGTTCTTGTTCGGCTCATGTTTAAGCAGTCATATTGGTGAGACTTGGCGGGTGCAGTTTCTGGCATTCCTAGGAGACACAATCTTGAAGCAAACTCCATTCCTTTTGTTCTTATAATCTTTCTGCCCCCTGTTCCACAATGGTCCCTGAAACTTAGGTAAGGGAGGTGGCAACTTTTTGAGACAGGGTCTCATTCTATAGCTTAGACTGGCTTTGGAATCACTAGGAAGGGCAGGCTGGCTCATAGTGATCCTCTTACTTCAGCCCCCACGATGCCCAGCTTCTTGCAGTGATTTTGATAAACCGGCTGTCTGCATCAACAAATGCTGTGCTCCAGTAACCCTTTCCCCTGCAGCTCTTCTAGGCTCTGTGAGGCACTGTAGGTGGGCAGCCCCCCTCCTCACTGGACACAAAGGCTACCCCCACCCCTTTACTAGCAGAGTGTACTTATAGAATGTATCATTAGTGGCTTCAAGTAAAAACTCTGAGGGCCCCTCTTGCCCCATGATGTTTAGAATCCGAAAGGACACTGACCTCTTGAAGGGTAGAGGGGTCTCAAGGTATTCCCTGCAAATGAAACATGTGAGCTGGGCCTCACTATCTAGGAATACTCAGACTAGGAGGCCAGGGTATGGTTGGAAGGACAGAGAGTTCTGGGACAGGGCTGGCTGGCTGGGCCAGCAAGATGTATGGCCCTGAGGACACAGGCCTGAGATGGCCCCAAGAGATTGGAGTTACCTCAGGGTAGGAAGATCCAGCCTATCCTCAGACATGTGGCCAGCAGGCCTGGAGACTTGGGAGGCACCAGACTTCCCACAAGAGCTCCCATGGAAGCCCCAGGCAGCAGCTGCAGCAGCTCCCGGGGTAACTGACAGCCACTGTGGCAGCTGTGGCCTGGCCAGGCTCCCACCCACCCTTCAGAGCAACTCCATGCTGCAGCATTGCAGGAAGATAATGTGTGGACAACAGGTAGCCATCAGAACACAGCAGCCGAGAGCACAGGTCCAGGCTCCCTGGGGCTGCTGCTTCCCACTGAAGCCCAGACACTAGATGGGCACAGAGACAACCCTGGAGCTGCAGTGTGACTCAAGGCAGCCCTGCCTCACCTGTGGCCTGGAAGGCTGTGTTCATCCAGCTGGAACCCTTCATCACTCTGTGCTGGGGCAAAGGACAGTGGGGCCTGAATTCACAGAGCACACATCTGGGGAAGATCAGTGAACTGTGTTCTTGTGTGGCCAGGGCTCCGTCCCAGCGCCTCTGGGCAGACCAGATAGCCTCTCCCATGTCAGCTGCACCCTGAATGCTGAGTTAGGTCATTCTGGTAGTGCTGTTCATTCACAACACATGCTCTCCTCTAATAGACATTCCATGGTCTACCCACATCTCTGGGACCCAAAGTTGGGTAACCCCTATTGTCCTTCTACATCCCTGTGCCATCCAGAGCACAAGGGCTTGCTGCCTGCCCTCCTCCTCCCGCTAGCTGAGCCATGCAATTTCCTTAATGAAGAGTAAATGTCACTCTTTTACAGTGCAGAGTCCCTGGGCAGGGCCTTGGGCTGTGCCTAGAACCTCTGGTGGGGAAGCCCTGCCCACACTCGGGATTCTCAGCCCTGGTCCTCGTGGTCCTGAGAAGCAGAAGGGACTTCCAGGATACACCTGCACCTGGGCACTGCCTTCTGCTCCTAGCCACATTTGGAATCCAGCCAACAGCTCAGAGCCTCCAACAGCATCCCACTGCTGGGGAGGGAGCCGACGCAGGCTAGGAGCAGGAAGGAGGACATGGTTCCTTTCCATCCTGCTGAGTGACTGCTGGGGCAACTGTTCAGACTGACTCACTTCCTCCTTCACAGCCTGAGAGGCTGAGTGATCAATGCCCTGGCTCTCTCTGCAGCATCGAAGCACTTACTCTTCAAATGGCTTGCCCATCTTAGGAAAACATCAAGGCCCATGTAAGTAAAGGAGGGGGAGGGAGGGAGGTCTCTCCTCAGCCTCCCTTCTGTTCCTTCTCACCCCAGAAAAAATGCCCTGAATTCTGGGTCTCTACTCCACCCCATCCTGCCCAGTGTACTTGTACCACAAGAAAAAAGAGCTTGACTTGGGGAAGCTGAAGCTGGAGGATCACAAGTTCAAGGATAGCTAAAACCACAGAGCTAGTTCAAAGCCAGCCTGGGAAACATAGCAAGGCACTGTCCTAATAGAAAACTATAAAATGGGCTGAAGATACGGTACACTGGCAGAGCAGTGACCTAGTATCCATAAGGCCATAGGTTCGATCCTTGGTATCAGACACAAAACAAGAGGGAAGCCCCTGAGCTCGTGATGCCTGGGCAGGGTTTTCACCAGGTACAGGCCAGCCTCAGAGGCTGACTTCACCTGAGAATCAGACAACAAAATGAGATCACACTGACAGGAAGGGACGCTACCACAGAAAGTCTCCAGGCTCCCTTGGCCTCTCTGCTGGGTTCCAGTCAAGAAAACAACTCAGAAGAGGAGTCTGGGATAGGGCTGTCCAAAGGCAGAGAGACACTCTACCAGGTATAAAAAGTTCTAAAAGGTCCACAGAGCAAGTAAAAAACACACAGGTAAAAACCGTGGCATCAAAGTGAGGTGCAGATCCAAAGGGCTGTGGCCTGGCAGCCACACACATCTGGGTCAACAGAACTGAAAATTCTCCTCCAACTGCCAACACAATTGCCATCCAGGACCCAGGTGGGTTCAGGCTGGGGGTCGAGAATGTGTTGTTGGGGGTTATGGGTCTTGGATGATCAAGGAACCATGGTTAAGTGTGCAGCATTTGTGTTCCTCCAATGGTTTGGCAACACTGCCCATTGACCTATGCCAAGCACCACTGTAGGGGCTGCAACAGAGGCAAAGGTCAAACCCAGATAATCAGAAAGGACTGTGCTGGCTAGCAGTGCCGGTGGGAGCCTAGGAGAGGGAGGGGTCTAGGACTTGAGAAGCAGGCTTTGTACTCCTGTGCCCGTAGGAAGATCCCAGGGAATCTTAAGCAATGAAATGTGACGTAATCTGATTTCCACCCTTGAAGAACCAGCTGACCTCACAGTAGAGAGCGATGGCATGGAGGGGCCAGTGTGGGAAGAGAGGCTCCACGGGAGGAAGTCACATGGCTCTCTGGCTGTTATGATGTATTTATGGTGGCTAGAGAAACTGGTTACTCAGTCTTCACCTTCCAAGGCAAGTGGTTCATGTGGGCATCACCCAGCTTCAAATGAAAAGTCCTCAAAAATCTGCAGAGGCTCTGAGCACCCCCAGCCTTTCCTGAGGAAGGAGGCAGCCCCTTACACTCGGCTTCTGCATCTGCTGTGCTCCCCAGCCCCCAGCTATCCTATCTACTACAGACTGAGATCCTTCCCTAGCCAGCCTCACACTGGCAGAGGCCAGTGCCTATGGGGTATGCATCAGCCCCACTCAGCATCGCAGGATGCTGGAAAAAAAGTCTCAGCAAAAGGGGGCTTTTTACATAGAGATGCATTTGGGAAATCTGAGGACAGACCCAGCCCAGGAACAGTGTCTATTCTGAGACAACCAGGGATGAAGTAGGTCCTCAAAACACAGGGAGAGACGGCAGGTTAGTGTGGTAGAAAGAGCAGAGAGAATGTCAGGGGAGAGGGAGCAGGAGCCAGGACTCCGGGAGGAGACTTTCATCATGTCTGTGCCTACATCAGGATGAGGTGGAGGTTTCGGGAGAGGTGGAGAGATGACGGTACGTGGGAAAGAGTGGGGATGACAGGGTGCATGTGCTGGGGGGCTGGCCGTTTTCCGTATTCCAGCAGCAGTCCCCAGCTGCAGTCCACTGCTTGGAGCGGACCAGAGTCACGGGCTATATTACACCAGGACCTGGCATATTGCTAGACAAAGCTGACATCCGGCTTGCTCCAGAGGGCGCTAAAGCCAGTGAGCAGAAGACAGGGAATGGCAGGCAATGTGCTCCTCAGGAGGGCTTCCAAAGGTACAACAGGCCCAGGAGCTGGCTTAAGTGGAAGGGCTACCAGCAGTCTGGGGCTCCCAGACACTACCACCCAATAGCTGAAGCCACAGAGAGGCCACAGGAAGAGCAGTGGGCATTTCCTCTGAGCCACTTTCATTCAAATGATAGTACAGGGCCACGGGGCGAGTAACCTAGGATCACTGTGCCTCAATTATGTGCCTTCATAGCCCTTGCTTCAGACCACACCTCAGTGTGTGCAAAGAGCTGGCTCCTGGGCAAGGGGCTCTTTCCAGTCAAAAGACAGCCTCCCTGTGAACTCCCTGTCTACACATGCCAACGCACATGGACATACACATTCTCATGTGCGCACGTGCACACCTTCCTATATGTACAAGGGTGTGTGTGTGTGTGTGTGTGTGTGTGACAACATACACATGCACACATTTCAGAGGCTCCTGGAGGTGGCTCCAGCTCTACACTATGTCCCCCCAACCTCTCCCCAGGATGTCTGAGTGTGACTCTAGGCCCTCAGGGAGGTCTCCATCAGGCTCTCCCAGCTTCCAGCAACTCAAGGCCCATTGAGCCAGTGGGTGTGAGAAAAAGGGGGTATCGGGATACAGGGGGATGAGAAACAAGTGTCTTAGGATATCCCCAACCTGGATCAGCCTGTGATCCTGGAGCTGGAGACAAGGTGCTTTAAACCCAAGACAGAGGCACTCAGCCCTCTTGCTTACAGAGAAGAGATCTAGACTTGCAGAAAATTCCAATGGCAAGTTTTCTAGGAAGAGTGGGAATTGGACCCCAGATGTAGAGGGTCAATCTCTAGGAAGGACACTGTCCAAGGACAGTGAGAAAGACCCCTGGTGCAATGTTAGAGTTTTCTGATGCTCCCTGAGACAAGGTGCTGCCCCTCCCACGTGGCTGCTGATAGAATTGGTGGCATTAAGCTAGTTATCTCTACCCACTTTTCCTGAAATAAAGACCCCTAACCACCAGTCAACTGATCCTCACCTGGGGTCAGGGTCAGACACCCCACTACACTCAGCTTTGCTGATAGAAAAGGTATTTACACTAATGTAATTTTTGCCAAGAGAGGAGGCAACTGTGGCTTACTTGTATCCTCCTACCATGCAAGCCCTGTCAAAGTGTCCTGGCCGAAGCTTCCCAGAAGGAGGAGTTGGGAAGTGGGCCCAGGAAACCTTGAACTTGTGGTAATTCTGTAACCTTGCTCCTTTCCCTGTTCTGACCTGATGACCCAAGAATCCACAATCCTTTCACAGGGTTAGTCCTCGGCAGCGGGTGTAGGGATGGACTCCGTATATAATGGAGTCCAAAACTACCACCTCAGCAGAGCCTTCTGTCTTCCCACTGATCACAAAACGTACCCTACACTATAGATGGGCTGGGGAGACAGCTCAGAGGGTAAAGCACTTATCGTGCAAGCGTAAGGACTTGAGTTCAATCCCCATAGTAGCTCACCTCTAACAGCCCTAGACTCCAGTGGAGGGATGGGAGATGGGAACAAGAGAGTCCCCAGAACCCTACATCCTAGGTAGCCTGGTGTGCACAGCACAGTGGCAGAAATCCAGTAGCCCCAAGTCACAAGCAATGTGGAAAGAGAGAACTGATACCCAACGCTGTCTTCTGACCTCCACCCAGATGCCTCCCCTGGACTTCAGGAACATCTGAGAGGCATAGTACTTAGTGCATCCAGACCCTGCTGGGCAGCAAAGCCAACAGTCAGAAGAGCCAGGAACCACCAGGCCTACTCTATGACACCATGAGGGTACATATCCCATTACTTCCCAGGATACCCTTCCCCACCAACCCCATTCTCCCAGTTCCTGACAGGACACTATGTGTCCCTCAGCATACAAATCACACCACACAGCATGACCTAGCTTCTAGGCCCCTTTCCTGTGACCCCCGTCTCTGTACCTTGCAAACCCTTAAAGTATCCTCTGATGACAAGGATTGTATTGGTATGGTGCAAATCCCAGCCCACTCTTTGCAAACTTGATCTCGAACCCTCAGCTTCCTCCCCAGTTATAATCAATCCTTATATTCCCCAGGTGTTTGGGGAGACTTGCCTGAGACCAGTCAGGCACTACAGCAGCTTGGCCAGCCCACAGGCTGGGCTCTTAGGAGACACTCTGACCCTCAGGTTTCTGAGTCACTCACTTTTCCGTCTGGCCTAGTGGAGTGCCGGGTCAGGGACACACCTGCTCACTGGACTGTGTTCATTCCCTCACTCTCACTCACTGACTCACTGGTGCTTTATCCAGCCTCGGGTAGAAATTACGTAGCAAGGGCTTGATGGCCAGGAACACACACCCTGACCTGCACCAGGCAGGAATGTAATTGAACTTTCTCTCGGGCGGCCTGGCTTCCCCCAGAGCAGAGCCAGAGGCAGAGCTCCTGCACAGGCTGCTCGGCTGCACCTAGGAAATCGCAGGGAAGGAGTGGACCAGGAAACCAGAGAGAAGGGGAGGCCAGCCTCAAAGGTCAGTTCTTCAGCTGTCCATGGCCGTGGACAGCAGAGGCTCTTGCTTCAGGGAATCTCCTGTGTCTGCACCGAATATCAGCCTCCTTTGTGAAGCTGCTGTCTGGGGGTGGGGAAGGGGTCCTCCCTCTACCCTGCCTCATTGGAGATACCTGGGAGAGGATCAAGAGAGTTACAAGCCCTCCTGGGCACGGAAGGGGCTGGAGATGTGAACAAGAGGCCTGTGGAGAAAAGCTCTTCAGTAGATAGAGTCTTTGAAGAGCTTAAGCAGAGTCTTCAGAACTTTGCCAGACACTCTCCCAGTTGTACTCTCTGGGGGACTGAGGGTCGATGACAGAGCCACCTCTGCGACAGCCTGGGAGAGGCTGCAGAACGCTGGGAGCCAGGTGAACTCTCAGGTGTGTCCATATGCCAAGGAAAGGGCAGCGCCCTGATCCACGGCTGGGCAGGGAGCTGGACCACATTCCTTCACTGTGCTGGCCCTGGCTGGAATCCTGCTCCTACCTCTCTTGTGCTTGCGATGCCAAGGACATGCGGATAGAGTTTAACAGGCACCCAAACAGTTCGACTAGGAAAAATGGATGGACAAGAACATGATTTCCAAGGTGACTGGGTGGTGGGGCAGTGTGAACACTGCACTGCCTTTTCAATTCTACTGCTCTGAGAGCTGCTGGCTTCTCTTAGTACAAAACACCGAGTGTTTTGTATTCTCCAAGTTGGCCTGAGCCAACTGAAGGCACTGGTTGGCCAGGGACAAGGTTCCCTCTTGTATGACGGGCACATACCTATTCCCCCATTTTCAGAGACTGCTTCAGATAAAGCTTCCAGACATCACCAGCATGGTGTGAGGTTGTTGAGTGTTACCCCCAAGAAGGCCACACCTCCTCTGCTACCCATGACTCAGGTAATAAGGGTAGAGCACGTGTACCAGATGGATGCTCAATTGAGAATGTGACAGCATGCTGTATTCTCGACACTAGAGGTCCCTCTTGGAGGATCACTCAGGATACTGATTCTTCTAAACTGTTTTTTTTTTTGGGGGGGGGGAGGCGGGCACTCGGACAGCTGTGGTACAGAAGCCAGTGGCTGTGGGCAGAAGGCAGGTCGATGGAGTGTTAGGAAGCCAGTGGCTATAGACAAGAGGCCAGGTCTAGGAGCCTCAGGAGATGGCCTGCTTTTCTGCAAGGCATACTGTTTTCAGGCTGGGATGATGGGTAGCTCACTGAAGCCCTGAAACAATCATGGGCAGATTTGTAAGGAGTCGAGGTAACCTCAACTTCTGTTTGTTGTTCTTGGTGCCCGTATTCCTTAGCCCCTGGACACCCCGAAGTACACATTGCCCACCTTTATTGTTTCCACTGGTGATGTGGCCACTTCACACAGCAGGAGCTGGGCATATATGACCCAGTGTTTCCTGTTCCGTACAAGGCCAGAGTTCACTCCCAGCCACAAATACTTAGAAGGGAGATGGAGGTCTCCAAGCCTGCATAGTGGTCCCTGTGAAGGACACTGAGATGTCCCAGCACAAAAGTTCTTGCCTTTTCTGAAGTGAAGGCTATATCTCTATAGTCCAAGGAAGGCATGACCTAGATCAGAATGTTCTAGAAGAATTAGGGAAATCATGAGATTTCGTGCTAAGTGAGGGTAGGGGTTACAAATTACAGGAAAGAGAAGACACCGCAATCTGTAGCATGAGTTATGCAAGCCATAGTGGCTATACAGTATGCCTCCCAGGGCAGGGATTAATGCCAAAGTGGACTGCTTTGCCCAGAGTCAAGTGTGACAAACAGGAAGGCTTTTCACCTGCCTGGACCTCAGTCAGGGTTTCCTGAGACAAGACGATAGCATCAAGAGCCCAAGAGTACAGGCAGCTTTGTTCCTTGCTGGGAGTCTCCTGTGCTAATGACGTCAACAGGATAGACAAGGCCCCTGGAGCTAGCTGGTTGGCAGGTGCATGGACCTCAGACACTACTCAGCCCCAAAGCCCAGGGTTTATTTGCTTTCTTTGAGATTCTAATATAACCTGAATAAAGCTTTTCTCTTGGAAACTCCCAGAAATGGGATTCTTTCTAGAACACCAGAGAAAACAAGATACAAAGGGAGGCTTTGGGTGGCAAGAAAGCCAGAAATGGAGACAGCAGTAGGATGTGACGCTCTGCTTTAGCCCAGCCTTCTGCTCAGGGCCCTGGTCAGTGAATCACTGGTAATCTGAGTGGCACTTGGCTGGACTCCTATGAGTCAGGGGTTTTAGGTAAGTCCTGCAGGACAATGATAACTTGCCACCACCTCAGCAGACCTAACCAATTGTCTGAGTAGATATACATGGTCTACAGCCAAAAAATAGTTACATTGATAGTAAAAGCCTTGTCTGCAGAATACACAGGGTTTTAAAACCTGTCTGGAGGCTGGAGAGATGGCTCAGTGGTTAAAAGCACTGGCTGCTCTTCTAGAGGACCTGGGTTCATTTCCCAACACCCACATAGCCGCTCACAACTATCTGAAACTCCAGTTCCAGGGGATTCAACACCCTCACACAGACAGATATGCAGGTGAAGCACCAATGTATACAAAATAAAAATAAATAATTTTAAAAAAACTATCAGGCCCACAGACTGTTCAGCCACGATGCCCTTTGGCCCCACCAGATGCAGGAGGCGTAAGTAAAGGGAGATGAGAGGAGACATGTAAAGTATTCCTGAACCCTATCTAGCCTCTGGGCAAGGCAGTACCCCACACCCCCAAAGCTTAGCCTGGGGTTCCCTAGTGCCACAGTAAATGATGGTTGAACTGTAAGTAACATCACCGTGGAAGGATCCTTCATGACCGTGCCACTCACAACTCAAGTATGGAGGGCAGACCTTATGGACCAAATGAATGCCCAACGGCCCGGTTCTCACCCAGGACCACGAGACCATGCCATATGCTTAACTCTGGGCTTCTCTCTCAGGGAAAAGCTCTGAGGATACTGATTCTTCTAAACTGTTACTCTTTTTAAAATGTATTCTTTGAGAATTCATGCATGTATACAATGTATCCGTATCATCATACAATGTATCCATTATCATTCCCCTCCAATTCCTCCTGGATTCCTCCAACGCATACCCTCACAGATTCATACCCCCCTTTTTAAATGACCCATTGAATCCTTAGCAGTGCTGCCCATATATGCATGGCTATGGGACCAGAGTATGGGCATCCTACTGGTGGCCACACACCCCCCCTCAAGGGATGGCTCTCCTTCTGCTATAGATGGTCCTTCTTCTATGTGTTTCTCTTCTATTCCTGGAGGAAAACTTTGTGGGCTTGAACAGATGTAACAGGGTAACCTGCCTAGATACAGCACGTTTAACATGTATGACACACCACTCACTCAACGTGCACACACGCACATGGAAGCGTCCATACACATGAAATCAGATAAGCACACAAACATGCACACGTTCACACAGAGACAGACACATACGGAAAGAACTTCACGTATGATGTGACTTCACACACAGATACTTAAGAACACGGACACACACACATAAAGACAGGCATGCAGACACATGCAACATCTGTGACTGGCTTTGCTGATTTGTCAAAGATAGCACAGGGTCCTGAACTGTGTCCACATTTGATCCAGGCAAAAAGAAAAAAGAAACAAAAAAGCCAACCTGTTTGGAGTCAGGGTGAGAGACTGTAAAGAGAACTAACAAGGGTCAGAAAAGAGGTGGGGCAGCTTAGCAATCAGAGACCCCAGGAAGACCTCTTTTCATCTTCCTTGGTTCCCAGGGAGCCAGGGCCCTGGTGAGTGAAGCTGGACTAGGCAGTGAGGGCAGCCCCCAAGGAGGGTGCAGGGAGGGGTGGGAAGGCTTGAGCCAGCCTGGGCAGGGATGGCTCTTCTTTCCAAGGTGAGTCACAGCCGCAAGACAGGGCTCTCCCAGGAACAGGCCTCACAAATAAAGGTCACGTGTTCCTGAGCAGCTTTGAAGTTACCTTCTGTAGACCCTGAAGGCTTCTGGGAGAGCCAGGAAAAAAGTCTCTGCTCTAAGTGCAAGGATGCTCATTCCCTCTCTCAAGCGCTAGAAGGCAAGAGCAAATGTCCTGAGCACAATGCATTGTGTGAAGAGGTTTCTCTGTTTCTCTGGCATCTGGTTGTAAAACAAAAGGAAAGAAACCTCAGAAGCATAGTAAATCGTGGAGTTCTCCTCCCTCTGCCCCTCAGGTGATGAGGCCTTATCACCCCGGCTGGGTTTACTAAGCAGGCAGAGCCGCAACTCAACTCCAAGGGGAAAAAAGCTGTTATCTCCAGGCCTGACAAGCCTGCTGCCAGCTTTCTGGCTTAGGTCAGGATGTGTGTGTTAGGAGAGAGGGGGCTGGATTTGTCCTGATCCAGGCCATGATTTAAAACAAAATATGGAATTGCGAATAAATACTGAAAAAGAGGCATATTCATCGGGCTAGTCCAGGCAAGGAAGGGTAAAACAGGATGCAGTCATCAGTGAGCGAGCAGGTGAGTGAGAATAAACATTAATTTCACAAGATGATCTGAAGGTACTGAGTAGGTCTAACAATCTGGGTTTAGTATGAGTAAGTCTGCGTCGAGATCTCGCCATTCTTTCTAAACTGGCAGCACATCAGGCAGCCCCAGGAGCCTTGTACAGGTCAGCACATGCCTGAGTGCTAGCCTGGGCACGGAGCAGAAAGCTAAACCGGAACTCGCTGTCCGGTTCTTATTTCCCTTCTCTCACGCTGATGGCCTGTGGGAACAACAAAGCAAGCATGCTGGCCAGAGGCTGGAGATGAGGCTCTCAGCTCCTAACCACCAGAACCACAGAGAGCCTTCTGGAGTTTATGGGGGTCTAGATGTGGACACCATCCCAGGAAGGGGCAGATGACACCAGTTGTGACCTTGAGCCCACATAGGCAAGTGCAGATATACACTAAAGTGCTGCCACTGGGGCTCTGCTGTTCCCTTGAGTAGAACATGGCTGACAATTCCATCTCCTAGAGTGGCTCTGAGCAGTAAGCTGAGGCAAAGTAAGTACGGAAAGCCAACATTCTGTACAGAGCTCCTGGGCTACCAAGGACAGGGAAAGCTTCCATCTCACTGAAATGGTGAGGCCGTTAACATGCCTCATGATATGCCCAGCACTACACTGTGCTCCACAGTCAACCAATGTGCTCTCAAGTTCACAGCAAAGGGCTCTGGCCAGAGGGCTAGTGTTCCTGGGATCCCACACACACCCAGAAACTGGGCACAGTCTATAATACAAAAAAAGAGCAGTCATGAGGTGCACCAGGGAGACATGGCGGCCAGCGTGACTAGGGGGGCAGGCCTGAGATGTTTTCCTTTGGGGTGAGCAGGTGGGGGCAACAGCCCCCGCTGTGGCAGGAACATGCTGCCTCTGTGTTGGCCCATGCTATACTGCACATGTGTTTGTACAGCAGCTGGGCAAAAGCAGTACCCAGCAGGAACCCACAGAGTGGGCCTTGGGTGTAGTCTGCAGGGAGGACAGGAAGAGAAATGTCCCGAGCACAATGCACAACGCACAAAGCAGTGGGGACACAATACATTGTCTGAGAGGAGCCCACACACTCAGCTGCATTGGAGCACATGGCCCTTACTTGTGAGGCCTGCTCCTTGGAGAGCCCTGTCTTGTGGCTGTGACTCACCCCCTTCTGGGGGCTGCCCTCACTACCTAGTCCAGCTTCACTCATCAGGGCCTTGGCTCCCTGGGAACCAAGGAGGAAGAGGCCTTTATCCTGGGGAGGTGTCTGTAGACATCACAGCTCACTGCTGGTCTGGACTTCATGGTCTTTGACCATGCATGGAGGTAGGAAAGGGCAGCATGATCAGAGACAGATACTGTGCCCATTTGATGCTCAAAAACATGATCCTCTTTTGATATTTAAATGTAAATCCAAGGTTGTCCCTGACCCCACCTTCTAACACCCAGTGATCGTACAATCACATCACAAAGACTCCCACTGCAGCACTCAAGCTCGCCCTACCTGTGGGCCCTGGATGAATATTCTCTGGCCTTTTGCCTCTTCCTGCTGTCTGGAATGTTCTTCATGGACCCTCACAGAAATATTCTACATAAAGATGGAGCTATAAAAATGCCTTCGATTTAAAGCCACATTACACTATGTGAGTGAGCATCACTTTTTCCAACTGCCAGTCACTGTGTCAGGCGTGTTCTAGGAACTTTAGATTCACCTTTGTGAAGAACAAGAGGCAAGTCAGGGAACCCCTCTGGGAATAACTGTTATAACAAGGGTTACTCGTGAAGCCAAATTAAAAAACAGAAAGCAAAATATACATCAGCTTCTAAGTTCTGGAAAATCACATTTGTGATGTCATGTTAAAATGACAATCATAAAATCGAACAAATGGTATTGGGAAAACTGGATATCCACATACCCAGACCTTTTGCCTTATACTATACGTAAAAATGCTGAGGTGGTGGCAGGTTCCTCAGCTACTCAAGAGGTTGAGACAGGAGAACTGCATAGGTCCAGGAACTCCAAGCAACACTGGACATGACAATGAGACCCTCATCTTAAAAAACAAAAAACAAAAAACCACAAAGGGATGAAAAGATCTAAACCAAAGAGATAAAATTCAAATGAAAGCAAAGGAAGGCTGCCTTCATGACTTCATGAGTGCAGACTTGGTGATTTCTTAGTTAGGACACTGAAAGTAAAATGAGGAAAGAAACATAAGCTGAGTGTGATGAAAATGAACAACCCATCTATGTCACAGGACACCATAAACAGTGAAGACATACGTGAAGTGACAGTGAGCACTTGCAGTCCTGAGTCTGGTAAGAAATCCTGAACACATGAAAACTTCTGCAGCCCTGAAACAAAAAGCAGAGGCCCAACTCAAAAATCTCCACAGACCTCTCTCCACAGCAGCCACACCAATGGCCACTAGAGGCAGCGCTCACCATCAGGGATGAAGACAAAACCACAGGGCGACCGCGTCACAGCTGCTGTCATCCATGGTCTATCAGCAACACAGAGAGGGCAAATGCTGACAAGGAGGGGGCAGATGAGAGCTCCCTGCGTTTCTGCTGGTGAGAACAGAGATTGTGTGTGGCTGCTCTGTGGACAGAAGTTTGGCAATTCATCCAAAAGGTAAACAAGGACTGGGAAGATGGTTCAGGGGATTAAAAATTAGCCATGAAAATGTGAGGACCAGAACCTGGATCCTTAGAACCCATATAAAAGCCAGGTGGGGGTGGCAGCTACCTGTAATTCTTACTACTCAGGGGATCCCCAGGGCAGGCTGGCCAGCTAGACTAGCTGGAATCGGCAAACCCCAGGTTTGGTGATTATATATATATATATATATATATATATATATATATATATATATATATATATATATCCACCTCAATATATACAGTAGAGACCAAGGGAAACATCTGACATCAACTTTAGGCCTCCAAACTCACACATGCACACATGCACCTAAACACATGTGCACATGCATGTGCAACCACATACACACATGCAAGCAAAAACTTTAAACACAGTGTTACCACATGGTCCAGTAATTCAATATATGCCAAAAGTCAAGAGCAGAGACTCAAGCAGACCTTTGTATATACATGTTCTTGGCAGATTTGCTCACTTCACTCAGGATCATCCGTGGGTCAGACAAGTCCTTCTGGGACACTCTAAGCAGCTATGCCATGGGAAGATACAAAGCAAATGTCAACATTATGACTTCTTAGGAAATTAGAAGTCTTCAAAGATACTTGCCAGCCCTTTCCATTTAGCGTAATGCCACACAACACACAGCAGCAGATCTACAAGAAACAGGCGCAGCAGGCGCTCTACCACCTTCTTCACGTTGCTCCTTGGCCATGGACCGACATGTAGCCTCGATGTGATTTTCTTCTGGCCATAGACTTGTTACTTTATGCTTTAACCTCTGGTACATAGGCTGCACATCTCCGCCTCTAGAACTCTTACATACCAGACCTATCCCAGTCGCATCCCATGAGGAGAAGCAGGTCTCCAAAGCCATCCCCAGAGACTTCACATGGCTCTGTGTATTACCCAGGATCAGCTTTCAGACCTGACATAGCAGATTCCAAGGCTAGTGCTGATAACAGAGCCAGAGAGACTGGGGGTGAGGGGAGTTGGAGTTGGTACAGCCTGGCTCTTATTCTGCCAGGTTTCCCACCTTCTCATAGAAGCTGATGGTGCCAAGGAAGAAGAGCTCTTTAACTCTACAAATACAAGAAGCTTCTTTAAAACAGTTAAATTAAAAGTACATGTATTTATTACTTTATAGCTCTATCTCTGGTTTTTAAACTCGCAAGGGTTCAGTCCCTGCAAGGTATATGCTTCAATGTATATTTTTATCTTTTAGTTGAGTGGATTTTCTTCAAGTTATTAGATACAGAAAAAATTAAGGAAGCCATGCTTTCTTACACTGGCCAGGGTCCTTTGGTACTCCCTGTGGTACTCACAAAAGAAACCTGTGCATAGCAAATCTAGGAGTATCTGCCTGGGAACACTTGCCTAGAATGTACCTCAGAACAGAAGGAATGATCAAGTCCTTAACCTCATGACCATCTAATAACTGCCAAACCACATGGTATTCACAGGGCTGGCAGTTTCTTCTTATCTACATACAGCTAGGCCTTTTTTGGTAGAGAAATGTCAGCACTCCTAAAAGCAGCACAAGTCAATCACAACAGCTTCCCCTGCTAGGATATTAAACGAGTGGCAAGCAGAAAGAAGGGAATGCCATTCTGAAGTGTGTACTCATTCAGGACTGGACCTACAGAGCCACCAAGCACAGATGGACAGGCATCTGCCTCATGAATCTTAAGCTGCTTTACATCTCCCTGGCTCTGCTGAGTTAGTGCTCCACAACAGGCTGCCTTATGAGAGCCAAGCAGCCATGCCTTTTAGTTCTTCATTCAACATAAAGTAAATATCCTCTTAAAAGACAATGAAGTCACTCTACACCACCACATGCAGAGAAACAGCTCAGCCTGTGTGCTGAGGCTGCTACTGCATGGGGACACTGATATTTACTTCATCTCTTACAGGACAGCCAAGCTCAATGTCCTGCAGTAACTTGCCCTGCCTTGAGGGGAGTAACTCAAAGAAAGAATGGTGTATGCTGCCTTAAATGGAATTCTCTCGCACACTTCACTATCTGTGACAGGTGCCACATGTTTTCTTGTCCTCTGCTAGTGTCTCAGAACATAAGCCAGTGTGATAGCTGCATAGGCACACAGACACACCACACCACCCCCACCACCACACACACCACACACACACACACACACACCATACCACCACTCCCACCACCACCACACATCACCCACATGGACACCATCCACATACATCACACACACACACACACACACACACACACACACCCCACCACCACCACCCATCACCCACACACACACCATACCACCCACATCCCCCCCCACCACCACCACAGATACCCACACAGACACACCACACCACCACCACCACCACCCCACACACATCACCCATACAGACACCACCCATATACACCACACACACACCACACACATAACACCTCCCACACATACACCCCCCACCACATACACACCACATATACACACCACCACACACCACCTCACACACACACCACACACACCACACACACACACACACACACACACACACACACACCACACCACACACACACACACACCACACACACACACACACACACACACACACACACACACACACACACACATACACACACACACACACACACACACACACACACACACACACACACACACACACACACACACACACACACACACACACCACACACACACACACACACACACACCACACACACACACACACACCACACACACACACACACACACACACACACACACACACACACCACACACACACACACACACACACACCACACACAGACACACCACACACACACACACATGCACACACCACACAGACACACCACACCACCACCACCACACACACACACACACCACCCACATACACCACACACACAACACCTCCCACACATACACCCCCGACCACATATACACACCACCACACACCACCTCACACGCACGCCACACACACACACCACCCCCCCACTACCACACACCACCCACACAGACACTACACACACACACACACTACCCACACCACACACACTATACACACACACCACACATCCCACCCACACCACACACACACACACACACACACACACACACACCACAGGAGAGCAGAGGCAGATGGATGGCTTAATGGAATTTACTCTCGTATTTCTTATCTTGAGGCCATTTTCCCATACTTGCTTTAAGTTCACAAAGGGCGAGAACAAAGTAAGGAAAGTGTTTTGCTACACAAATGACATTGTACAAAGGACACTAACTTCTTAACTCCAAGATTATATTTCACAATGTGATAATTAATATTGACTCAACTTTATTAAAAAACAAAAAGCACCAAAACAGAGATCAAATATCCAATGTCATGTGAAATAATAAGTTCACCAAAAGGTTACAAAAGTAAGCCTGTGTAGTGGGGTTATAGTTTCTAGAGAAAGAGGATGGGTCATCACAGAAACGCTTCTGGAAAAGACTAATCCCGTGGTAGATGGTGATCTAAACTCCCATCCTTAGAGTGATCCTATTGGTGTGGGCAGCCTCTAGGACAGCAAGAAGCTACTCTGAGAAAACTCTGGAACAGTTTCCAGGTGTTCAGAGGGAACTTCCTGAAGAATACGACCTTTTTTTGGTCACTGCTATAGCAAGATTAACATAATCTAACAAGTATGGACTCCCAGGATGGAAATGCAGGATGCTTATCCATCATGTCCATCTCTAGTTTGTCAAGGCCTACAATCTCTAACATGTGACATACAGTGACATCTAGTTGTGAACACAAAGGCAAAGGGCCTGGGGAGGGGAAGGGGCACTGGCATTTTCCCCAAGCCCCTGGTGGTCAAGCACGCTTAAACACTGCAGTCCAGGGCACGGAGGTCTTCCAGGAGCTCCTGAGCAGCAGTCTGCAGGTGGGAGTTGCGGCTCTTGGACATGGCCAGGATGCGCTCCAGGGGTAAAGTGCTCCGGAACTCCAGGGCCGCCTTGGAGAAGACCTCTGGTTCTAGAACCACAGACTGGATGAGCCGCAAGGCATGAAGGCACACTTCTGCATCTGGATCTGGGGAGAGGAGATGCTCCTGGTTAAAATCAAAGCCTCTTCAGGAAACCACCCCTGAAGGGCTCTTTCTCAATGACAAGTCTGACAGTTGAGAAAGCTATGGGCCAGTCCAGAAACAGAAAGTCTCACTTGCTATGTTTATGACTGAATACAATCACCATCTTTAATAAACAACCATCTTCAAATGTCATGATTATATAATTTAAAACACTAAACTAACGTGTAGAGAGATGGCTCAGCAGTTAAGAAGAGCACTTGCTTTTTCAGAGGACACGGGTTAAATTCCCAGAACCCACATGGTGGTTCACAACCAGCCATAACTGCAGCTCCAAGGAATCCAATACCTTCCTCTGACCTCCATGGGTACTAAGCACACATGTGGTACACATAATACATACATACATACATACATACATACATACATACATACATACATACATGCATGCATAACACTCATACACATACACATAAAGTAAGTTTTAAAACCCACTAAACTAGAAATCCCAGGGCTTCTGAAGGGTTTGATGTGTCCCCTAAGGTTCGATCTGAAAGATTTGGTTGTTAGCCTGGGGTGCTCTTGGGAAGTAGTGACAACTTTAGGGAGCAGAACTTAATGGGAAGAGTTCAGGTCACAAGGAACATGCTTTCAAAGGGGATACTGGGACCCTAGTCTCTTTGTCACTTTGCTTCTGAGCTGCTATGTGGTAAACAGACATATCCTGCTGTCACAGCCTAAAGCAACCAGGCCAACTGGCCAAAGACTAGAGCATCTCAAACCAGGAGCCAAAATAAACCTTTCTTCCTTTTAAAACACTAAACACATTACACAGAACTGACTAACATGGGCTTCCTGTGTTATTTGCTGGACTGCCTACTTCTACAACTGTCTTTGGAGGTACTACCTCTCATGTTCACTCCAACTGTGGCAACGCCCTCAGCAACAACACAGAGTCTACTCAGGGCCTTTAAGATGGACAATATCACAGTGTCTTTGTTACTATTCTATTGCTGTGAAGAGACACCATGACAAAGGCCACTTTAAAAAAAAAAAAAGCATTTAACTGGGAACTTGCTTACATTTTCTGAGGGTTATTCCAGGATCATCATGACAGGAAGCTTGGCAGACACAGTGCTGTAGCAATAGCTGAGAGCTCACATCTTATTCACAAGATGGAGGCAGAGCCTGGCATGGGCTCTAGAAACCTCAAAAAAACACCAATGACAGGCCTCCTCCAACAACGTCATACCTCCTAAGCCTACCCAGCCCACCATCTGGGAATAAAATGAGCCTATGGGGACCATTCTCATTCAAACCACTGCACACAGGCTACAAAATCCACAATGTATTCCATTACTTTCCAACTGAATTCCCCACAGGAGTTAACCTGGTAGCCCTGCTTATGTTGCAACAACCACTGAAAAACAAACCAAATTAATAGCCTAAGTCAAAGCTATAATATTAAACCATGATTCTGACTTTTGATGTGGGATGTCCTTTTGTATGCTGAGAATATGTGTTGCTTTTATTGGTTGATAAATAAAGCTGCTTTGGCCTATGACAGGGCAGAATATAGCCAGGCAGAAAATCCAAGCAGGGATACAAGGAGAAAGAATGTGGAGTCAGAGGAGATACTCCACCATGTGGCAATACAGAGATTAATAGAAATGGGTTAATTTAACATATAAGAGCTAGTTAGTAATAAGCCTGAGCCATTGGCCAAATAATGATAATTAATATTAAGCCTCTGTGATTAGTTTATAAGCAACTGTGGGACCGGAAAGGACACAAAGCCTCCAGCTACAGACAGTTTCTCTCTGGTGGATACCCTGTAGGATGAGGACTGTATCAGGAGTCAAGCTTACAACCAGTACCTCTTTCTTAACAGTACACGCTCTCCAAAGGACCTTCAAGATGTCAGTGGGACTGAATACTACTTCCTCGGCCTGGACCAGAGACTTCTTTTGTAGAACAAAAGGGGGAACTGTAGTTAGGGAAGGCTAAAATAAAACCTGACAGGGAGCCATCCTAAGCCCAGCTAAAGGTGGAGACTAGCAACTCAGCCCTCCCTCAGGGCTGAAGACTGGACTCGAGGAATTTGACTCCAGCTAGCAAGATAAATAGCAAACATGATAACAAATCCAAAGGACCACTCCTAATTGCCCCCCAGGGGAACAGGAAGCATAGCATCCCCAGGTGTAAGTGCCAGGTCTCTATCTTGCTCTCATACTCCTTCAGAGGGAGTGCCCAGGTTCAAAACCAAGGGCACTCCACAGCCTGTTCCATAGCCTGCTGTGTAGTATGATAGTTTCAATATTTTTAAAGATTTAATTTTAATCATGTGTATAAGTGATCATGAAGGGGTGATGGGTTTTGTCAAAGGCTTTTTCAGTATCTAATGAGATAAGTGGTTCTTTTCTTTCAGTTTGTTTATATAATGGATAACACTGACAAATTTTCATATGCTGAACTATCCCTACAGCTCTGGAATGAAGCCTGGAAAGGTTGATGATCTTTCTGATGTGTTCTTGGATTCAGTTTTCAAGAATTTTATTGAGTATTTCTGTATCAATGTTCATGAGGAATATTGATCTGTAGTTCTCTTTGTTGAGTCTTTGTGTGATTTGGATATTAGGGTAACTGTAACCTCATAAAATTAATTTGGCAATGTTCCTTCTGTTTCTATCTTTTAGAATGATTTGAGGAGTACTGGTATTAGCTCTTCTTTGAAGAGGAAACAGAATAGATTTCAAAGGTAGACTGGGGGTAGGTGGGGGTGGGAACAAGAGGGATTGGGGCATGGAAGGAGAGAATACTGCAAGAGACAACTGGAAAAGGGGACCATTTTGAGGTGAGGTAGAAACCTAGTACAATGGACACTTCCAGGAATCTACAAAGATGACCCCAGCTGAGACTCTCAGCAATAGGGGATACATAGCTTGAACTGGCCATCTCCTGTAACCAGGTAAGATTTCCAGGGGAGGGACTGGGGCACCAACCCAGCCACATAACCTTTGACCTACAATTTGTCGTACCTACAAGATGTGCTGGGGTAAATTAGGTGGGACAGAAGTCATGGAAGTGGCCAGCCAATGCAATGAATGTTGACCTGATTCAGGCTGTGACTACTCTGGGATGGTGGGATGACGGAAGACTCTCTTCCTTTGTTACCAGGCATCATCAAGCAACGGTGAGAAATACAAAGTCTCTCAGGAAGGCTGTCATGGGGGAACCCTGAAAAGCCTAGCCCCAGTACCCAGTAAAAAAGCAAGCATCAGTGTCCACAGGGCATATGAGAGGGGATAGCAGGGCTCTAATATGGAAATAATAAATGAAGTTGCACAAAGCTTTTAAATACAATATGAATTAATTTAATGAGAATCCTATTTCTATGCACATATTCTGTATATTAGATTTCATATTGCAAATCACATGCAAATTAACTTGAGAATATGCAATGAATGTATAATAAAAATTCTTCAAATCATAGCTGACCTGAACAAGGGGGAGCTCATAGACCCCAGACTGATGGTTGAGAGGCCAACAGGGGACTGATCTAAACCCCCTGAATGTGGATGTCAGTAAGGAGGCCTCAGCAATCTATGGGGCCTTGGATAGTAGATCAGTCTTTATCCCTGGCATAAGAATGAACTTTGGGAGCCCATTCCACATGGAGGGACGCTCTCTCAGCCTGGACACATACATATCAGCCTGGCCCTGCCCCGGATGATGACAGTTTTTTGAGATCCCCCATGGAGGGCCTCGCCCTCCCTGGGGAGTGGAGGGGGATGGAGTGGGGGGTAGGGGGTGCTGGGGGGAGGAGGGCAGGGAGAGCTGGGATTGACAGATTGACATGTGAAGCAAGCTTGTTTCTAATTTAAAATAAATATATATATATATATATATATATATATTATATATATATTCTTCAAATCACCAAAAAAATCATTTCTGTCCACATATTAGTAATATTTACTATTCTTTTCAACCATCCAACATGTTTAAAGATTAAAACTATCCTGAAGGAATCCAGCAGGCTTTCCCCTTGTCTGAGACAGGCCATGTGTTTCAACTGCAACCATATTTGTTCCCACCAGGACTTCTAGACAGTGACCAAATGTTCAGGGCACACCTGCACAGTCATCCTCCTTGGGATCACCATGGACACCTAAGAACACAGTTAGGTCCAGCAGCAGCCTGAGCCTTGTGCTCCCAAACTTCAGAGAACATGGGGAAAGGTGAAGACCCATCCTCCAGAGCTGCAGTTCATGTCCAGATCCCACCTGCCTTTTGCTTCCTTCCAGAAGATTCTAGGACTGGCTGCTGTTACATCATTCCTGCTCTGCCTCTCACTGCCCTTTACTTTCCAGTCACACTGCCATCTCTTCACTCCCTGAGCTGGTGCCTTGCAAGATCACCACTGATCTCCACATTGTTACTGTTCAGTTCTTATTTAGTGCTTTGACACACATAACCCCCAACCCCCAAATCCCTGGAAGACGACTGGGAAGACCTGTGCCCTGGCTTCTGCAGCAAGTCTTCCTCACTGGTCCTCTTCCATGCACTTGCTTCTGTCCTGGTGTCCTCTCCCCTTTTCTCCTTAGGTGACCACACCTATGGCACTCCCACATGCTCACCAGTGATGCTCAACTTCGTTTCTCTAACCTTCTTCTCTCTGAATTCTGGATTTCCTAGTGACAAACCTTCTGGAAAGCTCACCTTGGGCGCCTGATACCATATCCGCTCGCACAACATCAAATTCCAGCTCACAGTTCCCTGGGCTCCTTCCCAGAGACCCACAGACAGAGATGTGGGTTCTGACAATCTCACCCATTAGAAGTCCCGCCTCTTTTTCTTCCCAGCACAGCCCACAATTTAAATCCCAGCTAGATTAACAAAAAATCTCAAGTGGTAAAGGTCTATTTCCCTCAGTTCCTGTTAACCAATAAAATATTCCCCATACAAAAGCTGTCAGAATCAAAACAGAGAACTGTGTTGATCTGTCAATCCCAACTAAAGTAGTCAATAAAGCTTCAGTGGTATGAAGGGGAGGGGGGTCTCACAATGGTGTGCCTAATGACAAGAGCCATTCACAACACACTGCTGGGACAAGTTTTGCACTGAGGTCACTGTAGCCTTGCCCAGAAAGTACTTTTAGGAGGATAGCCTGCCAGCAGTATGTTGAACCTTGGATTGTCGTCACTGTATTGATCCTTGTAGCCAAGGAGTATTGTTTCACAAGATCTTATGTAACCTTCACTTTGCTTTTGAAAACTTCCCCTCACCTCAGCTCTTTAGCATGCCATAGTTTAATAGGGCACACCTGTTCCCATTGCAATCCTCTGCTAGTCTCAAATAAATGTCATTATTCAGGAGCACTGCTCTGTTACATATTAACCAGTTTTTAACTAAAACTTTACATGGCCTATTAAGAAGAAAAAGGAGGAGCTGGAGATAGGGCTAAGCCATTAAGAGTACTCATTGCTCTTGCAGAGGACCTGGGTTCAGTTCCCAGCACCCACATGGCAGCTCACAGCCACATGTAGTTCCAGGTGCAGAGACTCAGGTGCCCTTTTCTTTGAGCAGGAGGTGCACAGGCATGCATACAGGAAACACTCCTGAAATAGAATAAAAAGATACTAACAAATCAGTCTTTAAAGAGACCCTGAGGCGGTGTGAGGAGAGACTGAGCATCAGATACAGATGCAGACACAACACAGGGAGCTTATACAGCTGACTAATACTCTCAGGGCAGTTCCACTGCCACAGCAACACCAAAGAGAAGACTGTAAACAAAAGAAAGTTGTTCATCACGGTCCTGGAGGCGGAAGTCAGACAATCAGGTGCCAGCAGCTGGCTCCTCCTTAGGCCTCTCCTTAGTGTTCAGCCGGCACTTTTTCCCTGTGTCCTCATAAAGCTGTCCCTCTGTGTATCTGTGTCTGTTCTCTTATAGGGACATCAGTCAAACTAGACAGTGGACTAACACAGTGAACGAATTAACTTAATTACTTCTGAAAGACCCTGTCTCCAAGTACAGTGACCTTTCCAATCAGGGCTTCAGCTTGTAAACTTCTAGGACACAATTCAGACCATGGCAGATTCTAATAGAAAAACTTGAGAGCCAGGTGTGATGGCACACCTTTAATACCAGCATTTAGGTGGCAGAGGCAGGTGGATCTCTGTGAGTTCAAGGCCAGGCAGGCCTATGGAGTGAGTTTCAGGACAGCCACGGATGTTACACCAGAGAAACTGTGTCTTGAGAAACAAAACAAAAGCTGAAAATAATGGATTTAAACAGAGATGGAAACTCCAAGAATGGATCAAATATCACATTGCCTCCTTACTTGCTCACCAACCAGTCTTCATTCCCTAAAATTTATATGACTTTTCTCATCTCCATGACAAGATATCTAGCAGAAACAAACTGAAGGAAGACTCCTTTGGACTTGTAGCTTTGGAAAGTCTAGCCCCTAGTTGCACTGCATGGTGTGCTTGGGCAGAGCATCACGTTGAAGAGAGCATATGGTGGAAGGGTTTTTTTACCTCATGGTGAATAGGGAGCAGAGGGAGGGGAAGGGGCCAGGGAGGAGATACTCTCAAAGACTCTTTGTGACCTACTTCTGCCAGCTAGGCCTCTCTACCAAAATCCTCAGACCCTCTTAAAACAGCACAAGCAGCCAGGGGTCATGGGGGCATTCATACTCAGTGTACACGTGGCCATGAGGCATTCATACTCAGTGAACACATGGCCATGGGGCCTTCATGCTCAGAGCACACCTGGCCATGGGGGCATTTATACTCAATGCACACCTGGCCATGGGGCATTCATACTCAATGCACACTTGGCCATGGGGCATTCATACTCAGTGCACACCTGGCCATGGTGTATTCATACTCAGTACACACCACTTCTGCAAAGGACCTTCTATCTTTTCCCACCAGACTGAAGCTTCCTGAAAACAGGACTTCAGCCATCTTGCCAGTACTTGGTATGTGCAATAGTCAGAGTATGGCTCATTTACCCTGTAAGTAGGGAGACTCGTGTATCTTGGATAAGGCTACCATAACAGAAATTAAAGAAATTACAGGATGAACAAAATAACTAGGTGTTGGGTCCACAGCAGAACCCCAAATGGCAGTGCTGCTGACAGTGTCTTCAGTGATGTCTGGGCTCAACTAAGGCTGGACTCTGACCAGGTAAACAGAAGGATTCTTATCAGGTAAACAAAAGCCTAACTCAGCATTCCTCAGAAACCTTGTAAAGTGGGTTTCTGTTTGTCAGGAAAAGCCATCACTTCCCTCATCCACCCTTCCAGCCAACTGCCTCTGGCAGGGGCATCTAGTTCCTGATTAATTCAAACAAGCCTGCAACAGATTAGAGTCCCCAAGCCAGTCCCCAGGCTGTTCTGGCCCATGCCACACCTCCCTTTACTCTAACTCCCAGGCTGCTCTGGTTTACACACCTCCCACTCTTTTGCTGTTCTTCCCTGACCCTGTGATAGTCCTGATGGCTGGATTCCCCAGTAAGCCTGTCTTCCTACCTATGGTATGGTCTAGCTGTTGGCTTTACTGCACCCTCACTTACACTAGGCATGCTAAAGAGACAGTGTGTGTGGACCCCGAAAAAGGTAAAACAGACCACTTAAGTAATGTGACAAATGCAGCCAAGGGTGCAGCCAACAGGAATAATGATCTCATGATAGCACCATAAGAGTTCAGTCACTGTGACAATATTTTAGGGGAGACAGGTCATGGAGGGAAAACATCATAAAGAATGTAGTTAGGGGAGTGATAAAAAAAAACTCAGTACCAATCATGAAAACCCGGAGCTTAGAGACAGGTGAGGCATGTAAATGATAAAGGATCACCACCTGTCATTTACACAGAGAGGACACTGAAGACAAGAATATTTCACAAGGGTCTAATCAAGCCTTGCCCCCTCCTCTCCCAGAACTCATGTGAGAGTCTAAACACCAGTCAGATGTTTAAAGCATTAAAATGTAGATAATCTATTGTTGGCTTTTAGAGGTGAGGCCTTTGGGAAGTGATTCAATCATTAGGATGGAGTCCAGTGACCGAACCCTGATAGCTTCAAATGAAGGTATAAAGACACACATAGACCTGAATGTGTCTCCACCACAGCATGATTTAGCTCAGAGGTCCCTCACTAGAACCGTACTATTAAGCTATTAAGAGCTATTAAGACATTAAACTTCAAACCCATGAACCAAAATAAGCACTTTTTTCTTTACAAATTAGCCTGCCTCAGATATTTAAGTATAGTGACAGACAATACAATGTTCTAAAGCAGCTACCATAAAAATTCCTCAGTGTATAAAGGTGTAAGGTTTTAATCTCAAAACAAAACAAAACAAAACAAAAAAAGCCAGAAGGTAGACAGAGTAACAAAAGGAAAAGCTGGAAGTGAAAATATAGTTCCTGAAACAAAGGTGTTGGTGGAGAGAGAATGAAAGGGCCAGGTATGACTCAGGGGGAAGAGAGCTAGCTAGCCAAGCAGGCCTGACAATCTAAGTTTGATTTCCAGGTAGCTCACATCTTCAGGGTGGCACATGGGGGCACACACACACAGGAAAAAAACAAATGAAAAGGATTGGTGGGGAGGGGGGCGATGACAGGAAAATGGAAATGAGCCAATGTGAGTTAGCAAGAGAAAGATGATATTAAAACATGAAGGGAACTGATGAGACAAAATGTTGACGTCACTGTAGGCTAGGAGAGAAAAATTAAGAGGGCTGAAAACAGCTGAGAAACACTAATAGAATGGGAACGTGATCAGGTGAAAGACAAGCTGCCAGAAAACCCAATGAAACACAGCATCATACATACATATCCAAACCTTGGGAGTCTATGGGGAACATAACAAGGAAATGACCCCTCCCCTATGTAGCGACACTGAGCTGCTCAGAGGAAGTGATGCCACACCTCCCACACATTGAACAAAAGAGAACTGTCAGTTCTAGAAAACTGTTTCCAGGGGAACAGTCTTTGAACATGAAGGGAAGCTCTAGTCATGCTCAGGTGAGGGAAAATTGGGTTCATCACCTGAAGGCCCACTCTAAAAGAATGACTAGATAACACAAAAACTTGTGTAGGCATGCTCCAAGAGCATGGGTCACAGCCAATGACCCAAGTGCCCATCGAACAATGAATGGATAAATGCTGGACACCCATACCTTAGATGTTATGTAGCCATAAAAAATAAAGCACTGACCCATATTATAACAGGGATAAACTTTGAAGTGCCAGTGGAAGAACATCTGGGAAACGGTAAAATATTCTGATGAGGGTTAACTAAGCGGGCAGTAAATTCCACCAGAGCTAACCTCCAACTTCTTTAGAAACCCACTCTAGACTGAAAATGAGCAGCACCAGATTGAGACTGCAGAGACATTCAGTCTCTTGGACTGAACAACTTCCAGATTCTTGGCCTTTCTCTCCATCATAAAACAGCCATTGCTGCACTATTCAGACCACAGTTTATAAGCCAGTTTAGTCTCTCCTCTCCTCCCTCTCCTCCCTCTCCTCCCTCTCCTCTCTCCTCCCTCTCCTCCCTCTCCTCTCTCTCTCTCTCTCTCTCTCTCTCTCTCTCTCTCTCTCTCTCTCTCTCTCTCTCTCTCTCTCTCTCCCCTCTTTCACACACACAGGCACACAGAGACTCACATTTATTCTATAGGCTCTGCCCCTCTAGCAAGCCCTGACTAATAAAACTAGTCTTGCACGTTTCCTATAAATCTAAGCAGTGAAACAGGAATGAAGTGGTGGGTAGAAGAAGGAATCTGGGACAAGAGAAAGAGAAGCTGTGCTGTAATAAGGAGGGAAAGGCCAGCAAAACTTTATTGGGGCTGGTGAGAGTCGCTGCCCAGGGACAGGTATTAGTGGGTGTACAGTGTGGACTTCAGCAACTAAGAATAGTTTTCTTGTGTGGTCTCACTGAAGCAAGATTAGAACTTACAGTTGATGACCAAGTTCTGACCCTCACTTCCATCGCCATCAAGTTCCCTCACCCTCTTTCCTTCTGTCAGTCAACCAGTAAGCAACTGAAGTTCTCATCTGCCCTTCAAAATTGTGTGAATGGAGCCATACTGTGTTAATTGGTTTCTATAGTTATGAACAGAATGGCTGAGAAAATAATTTAACGATAAGAATCATTGAGTTTGCTGATGGATTCAAAGGTTTCAGTCCATAATCCTCAGCACTGTTGATTGAGGCAGAGCATCATGGTGTTAGGAGCATGTGGCAGCCATTACTCACTCACAGCAGACAGAAAGCAAATGATGAAAAATGCCACCCCAAAACATACTCTCAGTGTTCCACTTCCTCCAGCCTGTCCCTAACTCCTGAAGCTTCTAGAAGCCCCCAAAACAGTGCTGCCAACTAGAGACAGTTCTTTCAACATCTAAGCTCTTCATAAAGGCATTTCACATGTTATGATTCTGCCCTTGGCACCCTAAAGGCTCATGCCCAGCCATCACAACATAAAATAGCACCATGGTCTTAACAGTTCTAATACTGCTCAGAAGGCTAAGGTCAGTGTCTCCTGAGACTCAAGACACTCCCAAGGTGCAACAGCACCAAGTGAACACCCTATTCCAGATGAGGAGGAAGAGTGTATGGAAAGGAGGGACTGACCAAAGACTGAAATCAGGAAGGAAATGTTAACTCCTGTAGCATCTACGTCTATCATAGCATCTATGTCTAGAGCACAATGATGGAATGCAGACCCCCAAAATCCTGGGGAGCCACACCCCTATGGCCTTGCCATTCACAGCCTACACAGCTTCTCCTGAGGGCTGAGTCACCTCATTACCTAAAGTTTTCCTTCCCTGGCACCCCTAACTTGTAAGGTCTCCATTTTCATGGTCAGCTTCACTCCCATCCTCTCATAAGCTTCTCATGAGGATTCCAATTGTGCTACATACACTGCCTGGACTCCCAGGTTCTCCTTTGAAATCTGATGGATACCTCCATGAGCCCATAACTCTTGTATCCTGCATGCCTGCAAAGTCAGCATCAGGGTAACAACAAGGTCTGCCACTGGCTCAAGTAGCAACCATGCCCCCTTTGAAGGACAGCTGCTGCAGCAGGCTCTGAGAGCTGGGAGGAGGGGGAGCTGAGGGAAAACCCTTTTCTAAGTGACAGTACTCCAGAAGGTGTCTCAGAGGCATTGTCTCCTGGAAGGAAACTCTCAAGTGAATTCACTTTTTCATGCCCTTGAGCCTGCCACAGCTAAGACTAAGCCAATTTCTGAGCAACGTCTTTCCTATTGTCCCTGTGAAAAGGGACTTTCTAAAGGCAATAATCTCTTTAATGCTCTTACTCACCTTGGCCCCAACTTTATATGTGCCAAATTCTTTCCAGATCATTCTGCTCTCTCTTTTACTCCTCATTCTCACTGTCTATCTGCCCAAGAGCAACCAGCCAAGCTCTGCTACAACCTGACTGCTTTGAAACCTCATCCACCAAATTAATTATAGTCTGTCACCTGTAAAATTACCTTACCCTAAGTCTTAGCACATGGACAAAGCATAGACAAGTTCCATACCACAATGAACATGAATGGCCTCTGGTCTTCATTCCTGTTGGAAGCCTCGGGACACAAGGCTCTGCAGCTCAGCATTCCTGTGGACATGCTGGTCCTCTGAGATCTGCTCACAGCATTCTAGTGTCTCTCTAGCCTCATCTGCAAAAATCCTTCATCCCTCCTGCGTACCAGCTCCAAAGGCTAAGAAGCATAGACAAGATTTATCAGAGCAAAGGTCCCACTCCCAGCACCAACTTTCACTTTTCTGTCATTGTGATTAAAATGCTTGAAAGAACAACTTAAAGGAGGGACTTTTGCTCACAATTCTAGTTCATAGCTCACGGTTGATTCTGTGCCTGTGGTGAGGCAGTATGAGCATATGGATCCTAGTTCCCTGGATGTGGGGGGTTGTGCGATACAGAACAAGATATAGTCCCTAGAAACCCAGCCCTAGAGATACTTCCTCCATTTGTGCCCCACCTCCTAAAGTTTCCAGAACCTCCCAAAATAGTGTGACCAGCTGGGAACCAAGCCTTTAATACATAAAAGCCTTAGGGGGAAATACTTTATGTCCCTATGGTAACACCCAAAGAACACAAAACGAAACAAGCTGCTTTATTACAAAAGCTCAAACAATCAAAGTATGAAGTAAGTTCTGCTTGTGTGTTTTTCCTCTGGTTCCTCAATGTGTATCACCTCCCACCCCATCCCCTGTATCTGAGGGGCTATTTTCTCCACACAGTCCTTTCAAGAGTCCCCCCACATGGGACTAAATCATGTGGGGGTGTGAGGGCAGAGTATGGGACAGAGAACACAAGCCAGCAATCTGGGGCATGTACGATAGGGGGGCACTGACAACTGTGGAACGGTTTTAGCATGGTTACCAGGCAGCACCTTACACAGAAGTGCCCACAGCAATGACGCTGGTGCCTAACAAGGACACACACATACCTCTGGTGAGGATGGTGCTGTCTCAGTCACTACTGTCACCAGCAGCAGTGAAGGCCAAGTCAGTTAGAAGACAAAGGATTTTATCTTGTCCTGGCGCATTCTCACATCCCTCTTTCTGCCTCCCTGCTCACTCTGGTGAAGAAGCTCAACTGCTATGTCCTTACTTCTGTGCTGCTCTGCCCAAGCACATGAAGCCATGGAAAACAAATCTTCCATTTCTCTCAGATGGCCCTCAAGTGCTGCCAATGGGAACGTGCTACCCTAGAGAGAAGCAACACAAAGGACTATACCCTGGCTGGAGAGATGGCTCAGTGGTTAAGAGCTCTTGATGCTCTTGTAGAGGACCTGAGTTCAGTTCCCAGCACCATGTCAGGCAGCTCAGAAGAGCTGGAAACTTCAGCTCTGAATGGGAGCCACTTTGTTAAAAGAAAACCCATGTTCACAAATCAACCAAAACTAATCATTTTAGTGATCATTAATCAAACATATTAACAACAAATGCTGGAGAATGTGGGGGAAACAGGAATCCCTTTTCATTGTTGGTGGGTATAGGGAGACACTGTAGCCCCGCCTCCTAGTAGCCCCAACAGGTGTGCCAGGACACGCCTGTGAGGGTGTGGTCAGGGGAGGTCTAAGATGATTCTTAGGAATGATTCTTTTTTTATTTTATTTTATTTTATTAGTTCAAATTAGGAACAAGCTTGCTTCAGATGTCAATCCCTTCTCCCTCTCCCTCCCCTCCCCCCCAACATCCCACCTGCCCCTAGCCATCTCCCCTCCACTCCCCAGGCAGGGTAAGGCCCTCAAAAGGGGCTCCCCAAAATCTACCACATCATCCTGGACCAGGCCTAGGCCCTTCCCCATGTGCTTAGGAACGATTCTTAAGGGACCTCACACAAGTGGATAGCCCCTTCTCTCTGGCCTGGCTGCCTTGCTGCCCCTGGCATGCTCTGACTTGCATTTGGGCTGGTGTTTATCTAAATAAAGAAATCTTAGCCTTACAGACCACGGATCATCTTTGAGAGCACGCAGCACACAATAATCTACAGGTGGGAGTGTAAACTGATATAGAAATCAGTGTGAAAGTTCCTAAAAAGAAGGGGTGGGGCTGGAGAGATGGCTCAGCAGTTAAGAGCACTGGTTGCTCTTCCAGAGGACCCAATTCAATTCCCAGCACCCACACGGCAGCTCACAACTGTCTGTAACTCCAGTTCCAGTGGAGCTGACTCCCTCACGAAGACATTCGGGTCAAACTTACCAATGCATATAAAAAATATTAAAAAGAGGGGGGTCCATATAACCTAGCATATATCCAAATGACTCTACAGCCTTCTACATATATGGAATGCTTACATATACGTGTTTGTTGCTACTCTGTCCATAATGGAGAAATGGAACCAGCTACATGTCTAACAACTGATGAATAGATGATGGAAACATGGTATATATGAGGCCAGCAATATGGCTCAGTGAGTAAAGGCACTTTCCCTTGAAGCCTGAAGACCTGAATTTGATCCCTGGGACCCACGTAATAAAAGGAGAGAAACAACTCACATAAATTGTCCTCTGGCCTTCTCATATGCACCATGTCCGTGTGTATACATGCAAACATGTGGATTAATAAACAAATGCAATAAAAACTTTTTAAAAATTAAGAAAAAATGTGGTATACATATACAATGAAATTGCATTTGTCCAAAAAGAAAAATGAAATTTGCAGGAAAATGCTTGTGGGAAACAGTCTATATTCAAGTCACAAAACAACTTGCCCTGTCTCAGCTGAGAGCTGATGAGAGAAGAAACCATTCTGAGGATGCCAGGAGGCCCCAGGCTCTGTCTCCAGCCCTCTCCTAGCCCCTCTGCCATGTGATCAGCTGCCTAGCTATAAGTCCTTCCTGTATAATAGTGATTCCCAAGGTTACATCTTCTGCAGCACAGTGCTTTCCTGCCTTTCAGTACATAAAGCCTCCTGGGAACAGCTACCAGATGTCTTGAACTTAAATGAACCAATCTGAACTCCTGGGTCTTCCCTGGCCCGAGTGTGCAGACTGAAAACCTAGGTAGCATCCCACTATCCTTTGTTCTTCGGGACCACTACCACTACCCTGTCCCTCTCACCTTACAAGGTCCCTGTGACTCCTCTTAGCTCCCTCACATGAGTCAGAACCAGCTCTGGCCACAGCCTCCTCTGTTCAGGGTATTACTTGAGTCTTCACAGGCAACTTGGCCCATCAATCCCTCTGGGCACCCCTCCTGACACTACCCTCTGTAGCTACACTGGTCTTCAGTGACTCCTAAAATGCCCACTGCTCAGGCCCACTCCAATATCCACGCATCACCCTATTTCTCAGCTCATAGCTCTCTGCACGGCTTGTTCTTTGCCCCACTGAAACAGCAAGAGGAGCAGTCTCACATGCCATTCTCTAGCCCACTTCCATTTCAACTTGCCACAGTATCATAAACGTTTTCTGCTTGTCTACTGCCAAACTCCCACCTGGACATGAGTTCTGGAGGGAAAAGCTTAGTTTTGCTCACTTAGAACACTGCAGTCATAGGTGGAGCTGGCCCGAGTACCACCTTGCCAAGAGCCACCCACAGAAGACTCACCACCGTGCTGGTAAAGCAACGGAGACTCTGTCACTGTATTCTGTGGGAGACCATGGAAACATGACTCAGAATGCCAGCTCACTCACCAAGCCAGCAACTTCCAGGGTAGCAGCACAGGAATCCACAAATGACAGATCAGCCACACAACAGTACCATTCCCAACGACATACAGAATAATAAAATGTGGAAAAGCTTCCTCGTGAGTGGTTTCAAGAAGGACTGTGAAGCTCTGGGAAGATAATAAAGGGAAACACTCAGACACTCAGGATTTGTGCTGGGAAAACGACACCACCAGCTACTTTATATTTTTAATGTTTTTCCCCAAATCCAAAACAACACTATTCTTCACACTTTAGAGTAAATTAAAACCATCTTATGATGGAATGTAGCCTCCTGACTTACTCTACAAGCAGTGCTGCCTGCTTCTAAATCACACTCTAGCAACAGATTCCTCATTTCCCTCTTGCAAATCCCTACTTTTCAAGCGACACTGCAGTTGGCAGATCACATGGGAGGCGGTGGAAGAGGAGCTGCTTAGCGGACCAGGCAGAGAGACAAGGCTGCTCTTCCAGACACACTGGCGTGGCAGGTGGCTCTTCTCTGATGCACATGTTGATCCTGAGCCTCACCTCACTCCAATACATGCAAGGCACATTGAAGTGGGCAGAAACGCATGGGAACAGAGCTCTCAGAATGGCGTGCCATCTATTAAAGCAGCACGTAATTGTCACGTTTCACAATAGATGTAGGGTTCACTAATGGCTTCAGCCTGGCACAAATACACAAATGCTTGTGCTCAGGCAGAGAGACCAGGACAAGAATAGTACCTCCTGGGTGGGCAGAGCAGGGAAAGCAGCGTTCCTGTTCTCTGAGGCGGCTTCCTAGTAGGAAAAAGGAGAAGCCTGATGGGTCATGCTGGGGAGAGGGTGTCAGGCACCAGCAGGGATTCTGCAGGGAGAGGCCTTTGGCACACTTCCTGGCCACTGTGCTCCTGGCCCTGGACCTTATAAAATGGAGGAGACATTTGAGTGCGACCGGGCAAGCTTTCATTGCTGCCTGCTTCTTGACAGTGATGTAATGAGAGGCGATGCTTCAAGCTCCTGAAGCTCTTTTTGACTTCCTTCCATAGCAGACTACTTCAACTGTAGACAGAATAAACCCTTCACCCTTAAGTTGCTTTTGTCAGAGCATTTTGTCACAGCAAAAGGGGAAGAGCTAAGACAGGATGATGGAAGCAGCAGCAGGACAGAAGTCCACATCTGTAAGGACTTTGCTATTCCTGTGGGTATAGCAGCATCAGAATGTGGCTAGAATACATTAAACAGACAGACTTTATTTCCTAAACCACTCAAAGAGAAAAAAAAAATAAAGTTGATAAGCCAATGATGGAGAGACAAAGAATTGCTACCACTAACCACTACCTACTAAATTAATCCAGAAGAGAACAGGAACTTAATGGAATAAGGAACAAAAAACAGGACAAGCAGAAAATAAGCCAAGCCTACTGACACAGGCCTATATCCCGGATATTTAGAAGGGAGAGGCAGGAAGATCACAAATTCAAGGCCAACTATACAACTTAGTGAGATCCTGATTCGAATTATTAACTGTTTTAAATACTTGAGAAGCTGGGCAGTGGTGACTCACACCTTAAATCTCAGCACTCTGCTGTGAAACAATCTTTGTACACTGCAAATATGTATTGCTCTCATTGAAAATAATAAAATCCTTAAAAGGGAGTAAAGTAATATGAAAGAAAAAAGCTACATAAAGATGAGATGGATCCTGTATGTTATTGTGTTGTCTTTAAATTTTTGGCTGCTAAGAGACATTTGATTATGTTAGATTAAACCAACCCACATGTTTTAAAAAATATCCTAACTTCAAAGTGGAAATCAAAGATATGTTACGTTGGAAGAAAAGGTTATGCTTTTATTTCCACAGGAAATGAGAGGCTGTGGATTCATTCCAGGTTGTTATGGATCAGGTTGTATTGGGGAAGACCCCCTGAAAATCCTGACTACAAACAAAAAGAAATAAACCTAGAAAAACCATAGAATAGGTCATGTATATTCTACTTGCTCAAATATAAAATAAAAAAATCATCTTTGGCTAACTTGTGTGCAACATATAGTCTGTGCTTGTATTAATACAGACATGTATGTTACCTTTAAAAGTTTATGTACTTTCAGAACAAGGGAACCAGATACCAATGAAAGCGGATTGTCCAGGTGATCCAACATCCCAGAATGCCTCTGTTACATGTGAGTTCTACATCCAGAACAGCTTCAAGGCTGCTGACTGAAATGAATCAGCCTCACAGACTACTCCAGCCAAGGCTCAGCCATTATCCTGAATTTTCTCAAGGTTCCCCCAAAGATGCCAATGCCCCCAGACGACAGGAAGTAGTCTAGAGAAAACAACGTCCACATTCCCAAAAGATGGGTTATGGATGTTTCTTATCATTTAAAGGAGGGGTGGTTACAAGTTGTTATTGGTCATAGGGGAAAAAAGCTAAACAAAGGCTGGAGAGATGGCTCAGTGGCTAAAAGCACTGGCTGCTTTTCCAGTGGTCCTGAGTACAATTCCCAGCTTATTTAAAAACATAATGTGTAACTAAAAATACAGATTAATAGTCATCTATAATAGTCAAACATAGTCATGTTAGGTATGTTTTCAATGTCATACACAGATATAGATAGATTAGATAGATAGATAGATAGATAGATAGATAGATAGATAGATAGATAGAGATGTTCAAACACTTCAAAAACCTACAGAATATGGCATTTAATATGTTTAATAACCCTAGGCTTTTCATGACAGTGAGACACGTCTGCTCCTGATAGCACCCATTTACTTCTAAAGAAGATGATGGGCATTGAAGAATCTCTGTATGGAGGTTGCTTTCTTTGTGGCAAAAGCTAGCCACGTGGGCAAAAAAAAAAAAAAAAAAAAAAAAAAAAAAAAACTGTCTGTGCCTCAATTGTTGACAGTATACTGTCCAAACTGGACCAGAAGAATGCAAAAGAAAGCAACTACCAAACTTTGTCAAGACAAGGTAGGACAGTCCTTCAAATGTCCTTCCTTAGATATACCAAGCCTGTAGGCCAAAGCTGGATTCCCCAGTGTTACAATAGGGTGACTGTCCAGGCAGCTAGATGTCCTTGTCGTTAGGTAACATTTCACCCTTCTGGGGTCTTGGATGGAGTTAAAGGCTAAATTTACCTAAAGTTAAAGTTTACCTTAGTTATGACAAAAAAAGTAAATTAAATATGAAACTTTAGACTCACCAAGATAAGATAGATAATAGAATATTTTCTATGATTTTGCCAAATACAAATGGACTAGATATTTTAACTGTAATTCTTACTTGATAACTGTTTTGTTGTATATAATTTTACTATATTAAAGTTAAAACCTTCCCTTTTATTTAGACAAAAAGGGGGAAATGTTGTGAAATAATCCTTCTGCACACTGTGTAAATTATTCTGTGGTTGGTTTAATAAAGAAGCTGACTGGCCAATAGCTGGACCGGATAAGGTTAGGCAGGAAAAACAGACTACGAACACTGGGAAGAAGAAGATTGGAGTCAAAAGAGTTGTCATGGAGACATGAGAGGAAAACAGAAGGTGCAAGATGAAAGGGAGGTAAGACAACATGGCAGGATGTAGAATATAAATGAGTCAATTTAAGTTGTAAGAGATAGTTATTAATAAGCCTGAGCTATCGGCCATTTACAATTAATATTGCGTCTCCGTGTAGTTTATTTGGGAACTGGCAACTGGAAAAGAAAAGTTGAAAAGTCTGTCTATAGCTCGGGAAGCAGAGGCAGGTGGATCTCTGTGAGCAAGGCTACACAAAGAACCCTCTCTCTCTCTCTCTCTCTCTCTCTCTCTCTCTCTCTCTCTCTCTCTTCACACACACACACACACACACACACACACACACACACACACACACAGGTTTGAGGATGTACAGTGAGTGGCACAATGCTTGCCTATAAGGCCCTGGTTCAATCCCCCCATACCAAATAAATAAATATTCAAGTCCCAACTACAAAAATGGGGGACACTTTAAACAAACATAGTGTGGTGGTTTGAATGATCATGGTTCCCATAGGCTCATGTATTTGAAGAGTCATCAGTTGGTGGAACTGTTTGTGAAGAATTGCAGATCAGGATGTAAGCTCATAGCCACTGCTCTACTCCCTGCCTCCCTGCCTGTTTCCACGTTCCCTGTCATGATATCATGGGCTCTAAGCATCCAGAACTGTGAGCCCCCAAATTAAATGCTTCTTATATAAGATGCCTTTGTCATGGGGTTTTGTCATGGCAACAGAAAAGTAAAATACATGGTATGCTGGAAGTAAAGAGATGGAAAGCAGGTATGATATCTAGCAATAAGCCTGATATCAAATCAGTCTTCAGAGCAAGACTTACTTACCATCAGGGGCAAGGAAGGGCATTCAGAAATGATAGCAGGTCAGCTCATCAAGAAGGCACACGATAGAGAGGAGGGGGTTTTAGCAGCCAAGCTTCAGAGGAACAGGGCAAAGCAGGACAGAAATAATGGTCAAATGACTTCAACACTCCTTTCTCAATCACCAGTAGAGCAAGTGGAGAGAAAACCAGCCAAGACATACCAAAAAAAAAAAAATTTACAAGCATCATCAACTAACGAGCATTAACATTTATAAAAACCCCACCCAACAGCACCAGAGCATACCCGCTCCATCAAGTGTACTCAGGACAGTTGCAGAATGGACCATACTCTGAACTATAAAACAAGTCTTGACAGATTTAGAAGGACTAGAACCATATTCTTTGGCACAGAAACTCTATGGCCTTATATCAGAAATCAGTAACAGGAAGCTAGCATGAAAACCTCCAAACATTTGGAAAGTAAAGACGCCAGTTTAAATTAAAAATATATGCCAAAAAAAGCCAAAGACAAATAAATGGTGTCCTAATTCTGCTATAGTTAAGAAATACACATATTTCTAATATCTGCTGTGGTATGCTAAGAGAGCATATTATGATAAATGCATTCACATATGCTGATTAGTCAGGTATAATAAATTATTCACAGTGTCAGCCTCATTGCAGATCAAGGCTCCTCCAGGGACTGTCCAGATGCAAATGGTTACCTAAGAAGACCACAAACTCTCACAGGCCACAGGCCTCGTGTACTCAAACATGCTTTGAGTGCTCTCTTCCACGCTCTACCCCGTGGCTGATGAGGTAGAGTGCATAGTGGAGCTTTGGCTCCTGGGGACTGGAGTGTCCCACAGGAGCAGAAGCCTCCCCCGCCACTCCAAGAATCTATGAGCATGCTGCCTTAACAGGGTGAATCCTGGACAAGGTACATTCAAGGGGCCTCACAAAGTAGAGCTAGGCTACATCAACCTCTAATCAAAGTGGCCTTGGTATAACCTCCAAAGACTGAGAAGTTCATTTGCTTGATAACAGTGATGGAACCCTGGCAATGGGGACACAGCTGTGTAGGGAGCAGGGAGCACAGAAAGACAGACTAGAAGGAGGAGCTGTGTTAGGGGAAGACTGCTGGAAGGGTATCAGGGGCCATGTGATAGCATGTGCTGAGGATGACAACCCATACTTTGGGGCTCCTCTGCCTCTGACTACACATGCTCTCCTCTCAGAGCGACTATGAAATGATGGGTGGTCTGATTTCCTCAGGACTAACATGTTCCAGAGGAAGTAGCAGCCCAGTAGCTAGCAGCCTTGATCATCTCAAAGGCCAAGCTGGTATTTAGCTCCTGGCTCCACAAACCATTTCTGGCAGTGAAAGGACTCCAGGCAGCCTCTCATCAATGAGCTCATTAAGACAGATAGGGAAGGGGCAATGCAATGGCTCAGTAGGCTAGCATGGAGACCTGAGTTTGATCCTTGTAGCCCAGAGAAAGGTAGAAGAGGAGAACGGATTCCTGCAGCTGTCTCCTGGCCTCCACATGCACTGGGGCACTCACCTTGCCACCCCCCCATCACACATACATATAAACATCACACATACACACAATTCTAGTAAGAGAAAAAAGAGATTGCTGTGAGGTTCTAAATTCCTAACTTTTCTTGCTGTTGTCTAACACTAACTTTAAATGTAAATGTACTAATTCTCTCTACTCTCAGATCTGCTGTTGGGCCTACCTGAAAACATCTGCTCCCTTCTGCTTTTACTTTTTTCCTTGTGCTTCTTTTGGCTTTAGGTTCTTTTTCAAAACTATTACATTCATTTATTCACTGGAAAGGTACATGCCACAACATGCATGTGGACATCATAGAACAACCTGCAAAGGATGGCTTTCTTTCACCACGTGGGTCCTCAAGCTTGGTGGCAAGCACCTTTGTCCAATGAACCATATTACCATCACCCAATTTCTTAAGTTCATATAGTAAAAGTTTAGTTCACTAAATTTCCACATTCTTCCTTTCTGATTAAAGCACTTAAACCTTCCACTAAGTAATGATTTAAATGCATCTCACTGGATAGTAAGGTAAAGGTGCCTGCAGCTCAGAGCTGAAAACCTGAGTCCCATCCCCAGATCCCACAGTGAAAGGAAAAAACTGATTCCTGAGAGCTGTTCTATGACATGTTGTAGTATGAATGCACCACTGTATACACCCATGTGTGTATGCACGCACACATACATACCATATACATATATACATATATATATACATATATATATATATGTAAGAGAGAGAGAGAGATTAAATACAACTTATCCATTTTGATGTAATTATTTTATCATTTAGTCCTAAACTATCTGGCTTCTATTATGATTTGCCCCTCTTACTTTGTGTCTGGTTAAGGCATTTTATGGACTTTCAGCTTCATTCTGCCCTATCCTAAGAAGACACTCCATATGATTCTGGATGTCTAACATCTGGGAAATGTTCCTGATGTGCAGCCCATAAACTGGCCAATTCTGGTGGTGACCATGTGTGCAGGAAACACACAGACATTCTCCAGCTGGACACAGTGTTCTATGTTTTCAGCAGGCAAATTCTTTACATCCCTGTTGAGTTTTTGGTGATGCTCATGGAGTACTAAAATCTCCTTCATCACTGGAGTCATTTCTGACACTTTATAGTTTTTCTTAAGACTATGTACTATTATCATTCAAGCTTCTCATTTCCATCTGTCTCTGATCACTGTCCTGTGTATCTCATACCACTCATCCAAGACCACATACATCCTAAAGCACACCCCCTTAGAACTGTCTGCTGCTACCAATGGCTTGCTACTAATAGGCTGGAGGTTGTTTTCTTTTGTCTAGAATGTTCTTGAAAGATATTTGGTGGATGTTAAGATCTGAATCCCCTATAGGCTTATGTGTTCCCAGCTGGTGTTTTTTTTTTTTTTGTAGGACAGGGGTGTGGCAAGAATTTTAAGAGTTGGGGCCTAGCTGGAGCAAGTGGATCACTGTGGGCAGTCATGCCCGAACTCTGGTCCCTTCCTCTCCCCATTTCCTGTCTGTCATTATGGGAGCTACTCTGCCACCCTTTCCTGTCAAGAACGAAAAACTCTGAAACCATGAGCTAGATAAACCTTCCTTTACTTTGAGTTGTTTACATCAGGCATTCTGTGACAATGAGAAGGGTAATTAACACGAAAGAGAGAGACACTATACAGATCATGGTTGGCAATTACTTTTTCTCCAAGTAAGAGATCACATTATTGCTCTGGGAGACAACTATCAGTCCATCATATTTCTTTTAAGGTTTTTACCTTTTATCCACCTGCTTCAAAGGTTAATATATTTAGTGGTAGTTTAATTTTTTAAAGAATTATATTTAAGTATGCATGTCTGCATACATGTGTGTGCATCACACATGTGCACTGCCTGCAGATGTCAGAAGAGGGTGTTGAACATTCTAAGAGCCAGAAGACTAGGGAGTTTGCTGTGAGTTTGTCTCTGTTATGAATGTCAGGAGCTATACCCATAAAGTCTCACCAACATGACTGCCTAAAACTGAGCTGAACAAGAACAACAGCAAACATGATAGACATACCAAAGTCGATAAGGGAAAGCCAAAGAGGATCCAACACTACACAAAGAACTACAGGCCAACCAAGGAATGCTGGGAGTGGAAAAAACAGTCTTCCCCAGGAAGAGCACACCAATTGCTTATCTAGCACCAAATGGTCAGTCCAGAAAACAAGCTAACATTTTACAGATTGAGCGGGTTATACTTGTGTATTTCAGAATATTCTGATGCATATACATACATGTATACAACAATTAATGAAAAAGAGGCCATGAATTTGAAAAAGAGCAAAGAGGGATAAATGTGATGGATTAGATAGAGGAAAATGATGAAATTATATTCTCAAAAAATCAAAGAAATATTTGTTTAACCCTGGAATGCTATTTGTAAGAATTCATTAAGGACTTAGCTGAAATCAAAAGTTCCTCCAGAAACTTTTTTCTAAATGGTTCTCCTGGGAAATGCAGCCAAAAAGATGTGAGGATGGATGAATGGACAGACTGGCTGATGGACAGCGAGATAACACAATTAACTCTAAAGACTGGCACACAGTAATGAAGATTGCAAGTACTGAAACCACAGGCAGGAAATGGAGAAGACCTGGCAGAAACAACAACATACAGTTCCAGTCCAGAAGCCGTCAGACTCACAGCCTCGCACTATCATTTCTGCTGAGGCAGGGAAGGGGCCATTTTTCCAGTTCAAACTGCAAGCCTTTGTGTCCTACTCAAGCCTCCATTGGACTGGGCAAAGCTCACCAGTCAGGGGCCTCTGCTGATCTCAAGTTCTGGCAAGTATGTGAGAATGTCTAACTAAATGTATGGATACAGTGGCCTAGTCAAGTTGACAGACATATTAACCACCAGAGGATCCAGCCAGGTGGTTAGAAGCAAGCCTTCAACCCAGCATGAAAATCAGCCTGGCCATTCACTCTTGAAAGAGATTTCCACCTACTGCACTCATAGGACAAAGAAACGTATTTTCTAGAAGACCAGGGTTGAGGGAGCATCTCTAGTAAGTTCCTTTGGGAGTTCTCTACTAGGCTGTCACCTAGAGTTGAACTTTGGCTTTATCTCCTGTCCTCCAAGCCTTGAGCCACAAAATCTGAAGGTCAAGTTTGAGTAAGAAGTTTAATTATACTGACACGCCTCTAATCCCAGCACATATAAACTGAGGCAGGAGGATCACAAGTTGGAAGCTAAACTAGGCTACAAAACAAGTAGTGCTCAGTTAATTATCTGTCCTGCTTGAGTTTTTGTTCTTTAGGTATAATTCACTGTTCTAGTTCAAAGGAGCACTTTTAACAGTATTTTTCTCTCTCTCTCAGGCCTTGGTTCAATGTTCCCTCCTATTCCTGGCTCCCAACTCATGCACTGGAAGATGGACCACAAGGAGACCTGCAGAAGGTTCTCACATGAGATGATGGTGGCTCAGGAACTGGGAGGAAATGGTAGCTGCTACTCTAATCCCAGGTATGATTTGAAAGCACTGTCATCAGGACTCCAAGCAAAATAGATCTTGGTGTGACAGAGAAAAAGAAATCAAGAGTTGCTGGGAGGTTTTAAGCAGCCTGATAAGTTGGGAAGGGACGGTGCAATTCACTGAGACAGGGAAGACTGTGGGTAGGGCTGGTGTGGAAAAGACTTGTGGATTCATCAAACAGAGCTGGCTCTGAAACTGGAGCTCTGGAAGAAGGTCTGAGCTCAAGACACAGTCTGTAAAGCTTGTCGTGCTTCAGATAACTCAGGGAAGGAAGTAGGTGTGAGATGGAGTGTGAATGCCATGTGCCCAGCACTGTATCCTTGGGCGGGGAGGGAATCAGCATCACAGCTTCAAGTGGGATTCTAACACTAGTCTGCATTAGCAGTTACATAACATGTGGTCACCACCCAAATACACATTGTCCTCATCAGCTATTTGCTAGAGTTCTGTGCCAGTTCTGTGGCTTAAGAGGAATGTGAAGAATCTGGACCCAGCCTGGGAAAAAGGCAGCCACGTAGATGAACAAATGAAGGAAAATGAAATCCGGCAAAGGTTAGAGGGAGTGAGATGAGCTTCCCAGAGACAGAAGCACGGCAGCAACTGGCTCTGTCCTCTGAAGCAGAGGGTCTGAGAGCTCAGAAGTAACTTGCTTCAGGCAAGCAAAGCAAAGGGAAACAAGTGTCCACAGGATACTTAGATCAGGAATAAAAGAGAGAGCCAACACCTGCTGTATTGGGGTTAAGACCCTGAGGTGGACTCCCACTGTCCAGATCAGAGTAGTGAAGTTCTAACAGATTAGATCAGTTTACCAGGATGAAAGCTTCAATTCACATCTCTGTGTAGCCAATCTAAAGCTGTTCTCGTTAAACACATCAAGCTCCGTAATGGAATTGTATGATAACACAGAAACTGATTTCTGAGTGTTAGCAAGCCCTTTGCCTCAGAACTTTCAAAGTTGTTAGATTGTAAGCAAAGTAGAGCACATTTTCACAAATTGGGTCTACCTGATGGCAAAAAAGCCTTCAAATTCTCTCCTGGCTCGGGGTCACAGGGTCAGATCCTGAGAGCAACAGCGCCATTGCCAAGAACAAGCAGCAGTTTCCCAGGCAGCCAGTGTGCTCCTGTTTCCCTGCTTCATGATAAAACACATTCTCAGCTTTCAGGGCAAAGCTGGGGAAGCAGCTCGGGAGCAGATTTACTGAGCACACCCGAAGCCCCAGCTTGCAGTACTGGAAGCAACAAAAACAAACTTAAAACACACATTAAATTCTCAAACATTTAAAATAACACAACATAAAATAGAGCATACATAACTCCGTGACCAAGCATCTGGGACCTGAGTCCAGCAGGCTTTGTTTGACTTTACAAGGAAGGAGTCTAGAGTCATCAAGTGAGATGAGCTTCCTGTGGATCCCAGGGTTTTCGTGTGCTTGCTCTGTCAAAGAACCAGGGACTGTCTCCACAGACAAGAGATCCTGGAAAGTCAAACAGCCCCAGAAGCAAAGTGATACATTAAGATACCTTAGGAAACACCCCATTGTGTTGTGACCCAGTCAAGGCAGGAAGTCTATGGACATCCAAGAGCACCCAAGAGAGAAGGATAAACTCAGCTGAGTACTGAGATTCTCACTCACCCCACAAACACCTCTGGACTAGCACAGCCAGGGCATCAGAGAACACTTAGCCTCAGCTCTTCCTTCATAAACAAGCAAACAACTCACAAAGGCTGCTGGAGGGTCAGGGGTGCAAGCTGTATTAAACAGAACCAGGCATACTGTTTGAGAGCAGAAGTCTCTACAAAATCAAGCAAAGTCAGTTCCAATGGCTGCTAAAGAAGGACATCTCCAGAACAGAGGTTTATGGCCCTGGCCAGTGCCTGCAGAGCAGCTAGGGTAAGGGACAGGGCCATGCAACAGGCAATCAGGATTCAAACCCAGCTCCATTGTCACTCAGCTGCCAACCTCCAGCAAGCCACTTGGCCTCTTCATCAGAGAAGCAGGCAGTAGTGTCTTGCCTTACAGGAGACTGACAACAATAACTCAAAGTACATATGCGGTCCATGTAGAGCAGCAGCAGCTGTCACTCAGCTGGGACTTCCTCTTCAATTATCTTCTCCCCTAACCATCTCCCCTAGTCCTTTAGGCTAGCACTGTGGACCTGCACACAGACACTAAGTCCAGGAATCACCTGGTTCCATGATACATTCTCAAGAGAAAAAAAAAAACTGTTTGAGTATACTGGCCTGGGGCGTGTGGATATAAAGCCCACTTAGCCAGCTTTTAAGCTGTAGAGGTCTAGTGACTCACTCTGCTTGTAGGTTGATAAGCTGTATGCTACAAGGATGCTGACAGAAGATACACTGCTCTCTGAGACAGAACTTCTTAGTCATAGCTACAGCCAGCATACCCATGCTTGTGCTGGTTTAAGATGACAACACCTTCAAGATTGACTCAAAAAACATGAAAAGATGTTCAACACTGTTAGGTCTCAAACCCGGGACAAATGGCTAAGGTGTCTATTTAACATGTCAAAGTGGGTCCTGGCCATCAGTTTTCCCAGCATCCCTTAGTCCCTACCTGCTACAGGGTTCTGGCTGCATCTTACCCTAATCTTCTCTTGTCCAAGGACTGGGCTGGGCTGCCCTTCCCCTAGCTGCTCTTCCCTATACAATCAGCAATTTGGGTTATGCCAGTCTTCTTTCTTTTCTCTCTTTCCTCCTCCTCTTCCTCCTCCTCCTCTTCTTCCTCCTCCTCCTCCTCCTCCTTCTTTCACCCTTTTGCCCTTTGGCCCCTTGGTCTCCTGGCCCTCTCCTTCAGCTTCTCCTCATGGCCCAGCTCAGGTTCATGTTCATTCTGGGCTCTCTCAGATGTCTCTGCCTCTGGCTATGCTCTCCCGCACATCCACAATAAACCTTCACCTCTACCATACCTAGGAGCAGTCATGTCCTTTTTTATTTCTTTCATTCATTCAAACACTATTAGTAATAATGAAACAATGTGGTACCAAGACATCCCTATTTGGCATATCTAAACCTAATGGTACAAGCAGGCCAAGAGCTGTGAGGACAAACAGCTGATACTGTATCTTTTGGTGAGGGTGTGAATGGCAGAGCAGTTGACAGTTTAAAAAACATAAGTATGCCTCTTCCATCTGACCCAGCCACCTCCATGCACAACGAAGACTCCAGCATCTGTGTCTGTAACTGTCAAAGCTGTATAAACAACCCAAAAGGTTCATCTCAATGGCTGAGCAGTGTGTAACAGGAAGCAGGGAACTATTAAGACACAATATCACTACAGAAAACAGAAATTAAACTACAAAGTAGAAAAAGGGTGAGTGGCTCTCTGCAAAGTGAGGGGCAGGTGGGAGGGAGGGAAAGTGCCTTGTGGGATGATGCTTTACTTAATTTGACTATGGTAATGATTTTATAGGTAGATATCTATACTCAAATGATCAGTTTTTCATTTGAGATATATGCAATTATAGTATCAATAAAACTGTTAGAAAAAAGTATTCATATCAAGAGAAACTAAAGTTCAAAAACAGATTAATCTGAATTGTAAAAGAAGTGAAAATTCTATTTTTGTCACTTTATAATTATGATGAAATTAGGAAAAAGACTCGGCTAAACTAATGGTAAAGGTAAACAAGAAAGAGTTATTTACAACTCTGAAGTTACATCCATATGAACTTCAGGTGTCTCCTATTTCATTTTGCCCAGACTTCCGGACTTTTCCTTTCATCACATACCTACTATTCTGTTTTCTGAGAAGGAGCACTTTGGTGCTGTTTCATAAAATGATCTTTGTGCCAAAGGTCACAACTAAAACAAAATCAATAGTTAAGAAACATAACCAGAAACCATTAACATACCAGTTGGCTTTCTAGAGTAGGAAGCCATTCAGAGGAGGAGCAAGGACAGGTTTTGAGAACCCAGTGTCTGAGGGTAGCAAGATTTGAAAGTTGCCACCAAGAAAGAAGCCACTCCAACAAAAGAGGAAAGTCATTGTTAAAGAGTAAACATTGTAAGATAATGGCTCCTGATTTCCAATATACCAAAACCTCCTCCAGCTGTGGAGATAGAGCATATGACTATACAAGAACATAGCAGAACACTCCTTACCACTCAAAAGCCACCACAGCAAAGGGATAAATCCAGGACTCTCACTGATATACTTCAAGCCTTTTGAATTGATGCTCACATTGTACAGCGACATCAGCATTAGACTGAAATGCAAAAGAATACAGTGTTGACATGCTGGGCTATTCATATTGTATTTCACCTTGAATTCATAGGCTACTCTAAACATATTTACATCTCAGATGTCAAACTATAACATTTGAGTAGAATAATTACAAAGTGGAAGACATGTTTAATGGTTTTCAGCTGCAGGCGGCCATAACATAATGGGAAGCTTTAGCAATGACAGTGTGACACAACCTTCTGTGTATAGAGCCACAGGCAGAGAGTCTCATGAGAAACCTCATGCTCCTATTTACCAATGTCTTACCCCTTGTAGTACCAAGCCTGTATTTATATTCAGGCAACTCTTAGTTTATAAGGGTTCTGTGTTCTCGAGGTTCAATGAAGCTCTCTAAAGTCTAATGCATGGTAATCTAAGTGGAACAGTTTATAGGCTCATATATTTGAATACCTGGTCCCTAGTTGGTAGAACTACCTGGAAAGAATTAGGAGGGATGGCCTTGTTGGAGGAAATGTGTAATTGGGAGCAGACCCTGAGGTTTCAAAAGACTTGTGCCATTGCCAGTGTGCTCTCTACTTCCCGATTGTGGGCTGAGATGTGAACTCTCAGCGGTGCTCTTTTGTCATACCTGCCTGCTGCCATGCTCCCCACCTTGATGGTAAATGGACTCTTAAACCTCCTGGACCATAAGACCCAAATTCCTTTTATAAGCTGCCTTGTTCATGGTGCTTTATCACAGCAACAGAAAAGTGACTAAGACAAAAGTCGATACCAGGAAGTAGACTATTTGCAGTGACAGATTTGACCATCTGGGTTTGGAGGATGGGGAGGCTTGGAAACTTTGGGCTAGAAAAATGATTGAATGCCATAAAACAGACCTTAATGGGCCGTCCTAGTAGGAGCTTGGAAGACGGTGCTGACTGCAACAAGGACTATGGAGGACCAGTCCAAGAGGTTTCATAGGAGAACACTATTAGCAACTCAAAATATCCCATGACCTCCACATGTGTGTCATGGCACATACATGCTCACATTCACATACATGTGTGACATGCACATGCCTTCATTTCACACAGATACATTATATATACACACACAAAGAAGAAAGGCTGGATAACAGCTGGAGGTGTAACTCAGTGGCAGAGCACTACCCAGCATGCCAAGACCTTGGGTCTCATCCCAGCATGGGGGGAAAGGCTAGACAAATTGTATGTACAACAATTTGACACAAGCACACACATCCATTTGAACTCAAAAGCTACAGTGCCTCTTCTATTTCCTTTTGCCCAAAAATTTTAATGACAAGACTTTACTTTAAAATTGTCAATAAGCTTGCAAGAAATGAAAGGAATGTCTCTTTGATCAAGTCCAATGTGGGAGGTGAGTACAAACCATGACAGGTTCCAGAAGCTGATAGCTTCCATTACAGGGCATTCGTGTGGAGAGACAGAAAGAAAAGCCCCAGGCAGACACATATGCAGTCACACAACCTGCTGAGAACCAGAAAAGAACAAACTTTCAAGCCTGGCATGAACTCATGCTGTCAGCAAGCCTGAAACACTCACAAACCAACAACCTAAAAAAATATACAGTAGGCCCAGAATGGGAGATTCCCCAGTCTTTCTGGACACTAAAAATCTACCTGGTCTTCCAAGAAGCACAGACACAGTCCTAACAAATGTAGGTTCATATCACAGAGCACTGTGTAGTGCATGAAAACATCAATAAGAGCCAGCATAAGGGCAGTGGCAGTGCCAGAACCAAAGAGTTTTCAAGCATTAGAGGTTTCAATGTCAGAATAGAAAACAGATATGCAGAGTAAAAAACTGCTGTTATTGTTGGGTTTTTTGTTCCTTTTATTCTGTTTTATAAAACAGTGTCTCACTATGTAGTCCTGGGTGGCTTGGAACTAGAAACTCAAATCAGGCTGGCCTTGAATTCACAGAGACCAAGCTGCCTCTGCCCCCAAGTGCTAGGATTAAAGGTGTGCACCACTATGCCCAACAGTAAAAAGTAAAAGAAGCTAAAACATGACCAAGAAGCTAGGGCTAATGGTATGAACTACCAGGCAAAACCAAAAAAAAAAAAAAAATAGAATCTGGGTTGGAAAGATGTCTGTAAAGTGCTTGTTATATATGTTGGAGGGTCTGAGCTCAGTGCCAAGCACTCACATAAAAATAAAACATGACCATAAAGAACAATTGAGCAAGACACCCACAGCAACTTCTGGCCTGTACACACACCTGAACATACACATACACAAACAGGTACATACACTTTTTAACAAAACTTACAAAAATGAAAACCATGCTGGGGCGGGCTTTGATGACACACATGTCTTTGAGGCATTTCTGCTCCTGTAAGTGACCTATACTCCTGTAAGTCACCTATATTCCTGTAAGTGACCTATACTCCTGTAAGTGACCTATACTCCTGTAAGTGAGCTCAAAAAAGCTCACTGCTTCATCAAGCTGCTCTTTGATGGCATCTGCAGTTCGGTTCACTGTGGACTCCCTATCTGGAGTGAGTAGATGTGTGTATTCTATTTCCCAAGAGAGATCCATCATGCAACAGTACACCTGTGATCCCAGCATTGGTACAGGGATGGGAGGCAGAGAACAGAGAATCTCTGTAACAGTGGGCCAGCCTCACACACATTAGAAAGAAAACACACACACACACACACACACACACACACACACACACACACACACTCACACACGCGCGCGCATGCTGTACACAGTTTGTTTTTTTTTTTTAAACAGGATGCCAGAGGGCAGGCAATGTGTGCTTTTCCAAGGGAACAGAGGAACCACTGTAACCTCAGAATTAAAAGCTCACCAAAAATATTTTCAGCAAATAATATAAAAGAAATCTCAAGAGATTTTCCCCTCAAACAAATCTGAACTACAAAACTTTGAAGGATGAACTTCAGAAAAAGAGAAAACAACCTCAGAAAATGTCCTGAGCTACAAGGAGAAGTGGGAAAGGGCGCCATGGTACAGGGACACAAACGGAAGGAAAGGCTGCTGGTGAAGGCAGGAGTAACAATGTCTAACGCTGTGACTAAACTTTTTCCCACAAAGCAGGGACTCAGTCGACAAACACACATGGCCCAGGATGTAAGAACTAAATCATTCTGAGGTCCTTCTGCAGTTCAGACCAGAAAGGCATTCATTACTTTCAAGGACACATCAAATACATCCAAGCATGCTTTAAAGGGACGCTAATCACTGAGGGAGACAAGGAGAGGTCAACTTTTAATGCCCTGGAGAGAAAAATAAACTCAGAAAAGGGAGGTATCAGAGAAGCAGTGAAGGAACAAGAAAAGAAAAAAGGGAGGGGATGGAGATATTGAGGGAAAAAACTCAAATAATCCTAATAAAAACAAGACAAGATGGAAGGAATAAAGCCAAGGATTTCAATAGTTGGAAATGTTAGCAGGCAGGATTAGCTTGCCAAAAGGCAGATTGTTAGGCTGGATTACATCACCACATAGCCATATAACACATCTAAAACAAAAGTTCACACGAAGGGTGAAAGTAAGGGAATAGCAGAAGATATACCAAGAGAAAGCAAAGACTGAGGCAGCAAAATTAATAAGCTCAATACAGAGCACTTTCCAGACAAGGAGGGTGACTACAATGCCAAACACCCAGTTCCTCAGGAAGCAGGCATTCTAACCTGGATGCATCTAGACTTGCTCCTCAAAAATGTGCAAAGGCTTAACAGGGAAAGGCACTCGCTGCCAAATCTAATGACCTGGGTTTAATCCCAGGAACCCATACTATGGAAGGAGAGAATGGACCCCACAAATTGTCCTCTGACCTTCATGTGTACACATACATTAAACGTAACTACAATTTTTAAATATGTACCATATTAAAGAACATATCAACAGAACTACAAAGCAGCCGGTGCACAGCAGCAGGCTCTCACAGTACCTAGTACATTACACTGATTCTCTGACTTGCCATGCAATTAAGTTTAAAAATTGTTTTAATTTCTTTGAGACAGAATCTGACTACACAGTCAGGGTTACCATCCTGCTGTTTTTGGACCGACTTAAAAAATATTTTTAAAGTAAGTTTTAAAACTCCAAACAATACTTGGAAAATAAAAATAATATCTCTGGGCTGGAGAGATCACTCTGCAGTTAAGAGCATCTGCTGTTCTTCCAGAGGAAGGGTTCAGTCTGCAGCACCACTTTGGGCCAGTCACAACCATGTGGAACCCCAGGGAATCTGACACCACTCTCACTCAAGTATACATCCCACACACACACACAGTTTAAAAATAATCTTCCCCTCCCAGCTATAAAGAATGTCTCTGTAAAAATAAGCTAAATAATTTACTAGGAGTAAAATCAGACAATAGAATTGAACAATATATAGCATACAAATTTTAAAATAAAGCTAGTAAAACATACATAGAGCTTTAGGGGAGGAAAGTTCAAAGTTTATGAGCACAGTAACAGTAGTCTGAGTGCATGGCAACAGCCCTCTCATTTGTAGTAATTATGAATTCTGGACACAATAAAAGAACCCTCTCTTAAGAGGATCTGTGAGCAACACCCCCCTTCCAAGGAGAGAGTTTCCCTGAGTGCAGCAGGCAAAGGAGGAGAAAGCACAGGAGGACGCTCCAAGGCATAGTCACCAAGGGCACATAACAAGTCCTGAGGGCTCCGCTGGCCAGAATCACATGACAGTCTGAGGCAGACACTGGCCTGCTAAGACAAACATCAGCTCTCTTCAGGAAAGTCCTCTGCAATGACCAGTAGACAGACCATCAGATGTTTAACTAACAGGGACAGAGAATATGTGGAGAGCTAAGTACTTCCTGTGGGTACAAATTTAAAGAACTGCCAAAATGCTCCATAGCCATTATTTTTTCATATAATAATTAATACAGAAATTCTGTAAGGACTACGAGTTTATAAATTAAGGTGGAATGGGAGACAGCACCATGCCAGGATGTACTGCAGCCTATAGCAAGAAGAAGTCAGGAACACTGATGCAGTCTATTTAAAGGTACTAATTAAGAAAATGATGGCACATGCACACACACCACAGACAACACCTACTACCCTTTTCTGATGGGATGTCAGGCTCATCCCATTCCCAGAACTTCAGTCTGAGAAAGGCAGACTCTTTATCTTGTCTTTACCATAGTACAGACTAGCACATGGATACAAAAAGAGAGTCACACCAATAAATGAGAACTTCAACAGGGCACACTGCTCACAGATAAGGTCTCCCTTCTTCCCATATTTCCCTGGACAATTTTCAAAGCAATAGCAATAACAGGAGTCAGAGAGACAAAAGACACCAGCACTTTCCAAAGCAGTGTCTTAGGTAGGTTTTCCAATGCTGTCATAAAATATCATAGCCAAAAGTAATTTGGGGGATAAATGGCTTAAAACTCTCAGATGACATTGTGTTGGAAGTCAGGACAGGAACTCAAACAAGGCAGGAACCCACAGGCAAGAGCTGATGTAGAGGCCACTGAGCATTCTACTTACTGACTTTCTCCTCCTGGCTTGATCAGCTTGCCTTCTTATAGTATCCAGGATCTGGGGGTGTGGGAGCACTGCCCACAGAGAGATGGGTTCTCCCATCAATCAGTCAATCACAATTATGCACCATAGGCTTGCCCAACCTGGTGGGAACATTTTTTCAATTGAGGTTCTGTCTTCCCAGATGACTAAAAGCACAGCAGGGCTTCTGAGTCCTCCCACCTTTCAACAGGCTGCAGGCCATCTGAGTTTCATTAGCAGGATGATTACAAAGTTGCCCCCTAATAACTATGTGGTAGGCCTTTGGACTGCTCAAATGCAATGCTCCTGGAGAAGTCAGCCCTGAGACCAGCTTTCCCACCATCTCTACTAAGTATCTCAACAAGAGGAAAGCCTCTATTTCACATCCAAACACAGTCACCTTAAACTATGTTACCAACAGCTGCTTTTATAAAGGTCACAAGAGCAGGACTGAGAAACAGCAAAAACCACACCGTGACCCACCAAGTTCAAAATATCTCTCAAACACTTGTACAGAAAGTTGCCAACTTCTTTCTTATAGCATGAAAACAAATCAGACAATCTTCTCTAGACCTCAAAAGCAAAGCTACCATGTGATGGTTGGTTTCCCTGACTATGATTCAGGAAAACCTGGGCAAATGCGTCCTGCTGATTTGTCACTGTCATATAGATTATGTGTCATATAGATTAAAGTGTCAAAAATTACTTGTATCAGCAACTGTCTTTGAATTTTCACACTTGTTCTCAGATTAGTTGTCCCTAAAAAGTTAAAATGGAACCAATGCACTTATGACAGACATGGTGTCATCTGAGCCCTGTGTACAGGGTACAGGTCTCAGAAGCCAGAGACCTCTAGGTCATGAAGGAGTTAACACACCAACCTAGAAGACTCTTGTTTCTTCTGCGAGTGCTTTCTCCATATGACATGTCCTTTCCAACAAAAACTACTTATGAATGACGTATCAAGTTTCCAGTTGTCAAGTGGCCCAGTATCTGCTCCCAACCCTATTATAAACACAGCTGACATTAAGAACAAAAGGAATGAAGGCAAAACAGAAAACAAACATGTTGCAAGACCTGTCTATTGTTAACTCTGTGGCCTTAAAGTGCTTAGCTATCAGCTTGGATTTCTGAGTAGAGCAAATCTTTTGTAACAGAAGTGTTCTGAGATACACCTTAACCTAAAAGATGAAGAAATGTTTCAAATGGGAGGGGTGAACTTGGGAAACCACCCAAGCAGTTCTGCTTACTGAAATGAAGGCTGTCTCCTTTCAGGGGATGAGGCCTGGAACAGGACAGAAAGCACTCCCTTGCCCTTCTCCAGCCTGACCTGCAGGTGAGTCACCTGAAGAGAAAGTGATGCAACAAAACCACCTTTCTCACCCTAAAGCAAGACTTGCTCCATGAGCAAGGAGCAACAGTGGCCACCCAGTACCAGAAAACAGGTCAGCCAAAGACAGAAAGAAGAAAGGGAACTAGTGGGATACAGAAACAGACACAGACTCACTCACCATCAGCCAGCTGAACCCAACAGACAATCTAAGGCATAGAAACAAGTTTCTCCTCCATGACTGCATGTACTGTGAGAGAGAACTGGCCAAACTGTTTAATCTAGCTGGGTGCTTGAGATAGGACCTGGCACTTACATGCTAGGCAATGTTCTACCAGTACCCTACACACCTAGGCCTGGTCAGACGATCTGTGACAGAAACCTACAGTTGGAGTTCTACCATTTTTAAGAAGGAGCACGACAAAGGAGCACATTTTACTACTGCACAGGACCAGTCCCAGGACCTTGTGCATACTTAGCAGCCAGATGCGCTACCACTGAGCCAGCCTCAGCCCTGGTAATTAACTATTTAACAGACTTATTTAGAGTCGGTGTCCCACCCCTGCCAAGAAAGAACCTAAAACTATGATTTACTACTGATGGGGTCCTAACATACTATCTGTATGCTATGGCTCATCCACTATGTAACACAAAGAGAGCAGACCAACAACAGCCCTTGCTGGTTACCAGTCCACACACAGTGCTTTGAGGATCAGGTTTTGCAAAAGGCAGTTGTTATGGTTTGGACCTCCAGTGTTGCCCAAAGGCCATGTGGTAAAAAGCCTGGATGCTAGTCTGTGGCAGTACTGGGAGGTAGTGGAACTTCCAGAGGATGGTCCGGCCTAAAGGAGAGATCAATAGGGATGTCAAGGAAAGGAGTGGCTGACAGCTGAGTTTAAAGTGCTCCCCACCTTCTGCAGAGAGATGCCTGACAGGTGACATGGAATAGGGCTCCAGGAAAGGACCTGTTCCTAAGTGACAACTTGGTTCTCAGCTGAAGGCTCTACCCCAGGTACTGGCTGGTTTGCAAGCCCAGTTGCCCTGTATGGAGCCTAAGTAGCAGCTACAACGTTTGGCTGAGAGGGTTCCAGAACACACATGCATGTAGGTCAGGTAAAGGCAGGAGGAAGGGCAGGGCTCTCCAAGGCCATTTCTAGTCAAGGGATGGTGGACTGCACTCCACCTAGTCTCTGCCCCCACCTGACGGTGTCCTCAGTGTTACCACCTGGATGGAAGTCAGTGAAGTCTCAGGGCCTTCACAGCCACCTTCATGGCAGCTACGTGTCACGCAGGAAAGCCAGCCCACCTCTGTGAGCAAACCCATTGGATCATATCTGTCTTGCTTTCTGCAGTACATGTCTCTCAGCCACATGTGGACTGCTCTAAGACCTGTTTCTCACTGAAGCTCCTATGTGCCAAAGCCAACAACTCTGGGACAGTCAGAGTGAGGACTGCTATTTTTGTTATCTGCTTGCTTTGAGACAGGGTCTTGTGTAGCCTATGCTGGCTGGCCTTGAACTCTCTATATAGTTGTGAACTTGAACTTGTGTTCTGATTCTCCCGCCTCTATTTCTAGGGTGTGAACTATCACTGTGCCTGATTTATACGGTGATGGGGTAGGCCTCCTGTGTACTAGGAAGGTCCTCTAACAACTAGGCATAGCCTCAGCCTCAGCCTCAACCTCTGCCTCAGCCATAGGACTGTACTTTAAAATGCTTTTAGGCCCTATCCCAAAGGCTATGACAGACTTTTAAGACCCCCCCCTCTATGGAAGGCCTCACCCTCCCTGGGGAGCAGAAAGGGGTATGGGATAGGTAGGGCGTTAGTTGGGGGAGGGGGCATGGGAGGGAGAGGGACCTTAGATTGACATGTAAAATAATTTTCTTTCTAATAAAAAAAAAAGAAAAAAAGATTAGGATAAAAGAATCCATGTTTGCTTTGTCCAGGACTATCAAGGAAGTGGGACTATCTGGCAAATTACTGACAGTGAAACCACTGTGCCTCATGAATTTATTGCTAATAAATTTTGACATTGTATAAAGACAAAAAAATAAAATAAAATGCTTCTAGAAATATTTCCACAACGTATTTTAAGAAAAGAGCAGTATCTGAAAACCAAGCATAAAGATAAAATGACAAAGCCCATATCTTACTGTGTTACTTCTTTCCCATGCTTGTAAACTGAATAACATCTTTAGAAGGCTGAAGAATCTCACATATCTAATATGAAGCAAGAGTTTTGGTTGCCTGCTTTCATCAAAAGTCACATGGAAATAACAGTGTCACATGAGAGCGGGGGAGAAAAATTCAGGAAGTAAACAAACTTACACTCCTTGGGAAGTTCCTGAAACTTAGGAAAGCCTCTCCCCCTGGTTATATAACAACTGCTGGAAGATGAGCCAAGCTGCCCGCAAGTTGTGCAAGGAACTGAAGAACACAGCATTTATGAGTCATTACTCATGCTGGAGTTGGAATTTCAGTGATAGAATTGCCTTTGAGTCATCCATGTTTCAGTAAGAATCCCAATAAACTCTGGTTCACTATAATAATACAATCATTAATTTTGTCTATTGTTAGTGCCCTATCTGGGGTAAGTAGGCATTTGTTCACCTCTACCTCCCCTCCAAAAAAAAAAAAAGTAACACAACAAAGCCATCCATGCTACATTTTTTTTTTTCTTTTTTGGTTTTTCGAGACAGGGTTTCTCTGTGTAGCTTTGGAACCTATCCTGGCACTCGCTCTGGAGACCAGGCTGGCCTCGAACTCACAGAGACCCACCTGCCTCTGCCTCCTGAGTGCTGGGATTAAAGGTGTGCACCACCAACGCCTGGCCCATGCTACATTTTGGCAAAGAATCTAGCTGCATTCTGCCCCTATTATGAGAACTTAGAGAGGCTGGATTCAAAAGCAATGGGATTGTTTAGTGGAGGGAATGTGAAGGCAAATGCATTCAGGTTGTAACACGATTTCTGACCCAGCTCTTATATAGGTCTACAGTTAGAGTGGCAAGCAGAACAGAAAAATACCATCTCCACAAACATGAGGCAAAGAGAAAGCTACCTGGGAATACCGTAGGCTTTTGAAACCTCAAAGTCCACCCTTAGGGACACATCTCAGCCAGTAAGGCCACACCTCCTAATCCTGGCCAAACAGTTCCACTAGCTGGGGTCACATATTCAACCATATGGGGCCAATTTCATTCAAAACCACAACCACTGAGCTATCTCTGCAGCCCAAAACTTTTATAGAAGGTTTTTTTTTTTTTTTTTTTTAGGTTTTAAGAGTAAAAACAGCAGTTTCGAGAAAACTGAACCCATCTCTGGGCCCAAGGCACCAACTGTGAAAGTAAGTAACTTTTGATGGTAAAGTGATAAGAGGAAAAGCCCCAGGGGAGAAGTGAGTCAGACATTGAAAAAAAAAAAAAAAAAAAAAAAAAAAAGCTCAGCACAGTACAGTGCAGGCCCTATCCAAAAGGACTTAGGCTTCTGTCAAAAGCAAAGGGACTTCGGCAGAGGAGCCTAAAAACCCTAGAGAGTCGGCAGCACGCAGCCTGCCTGGAAGATAGCCAGCCACGTGAGGAAGCCACCTGAGGCTGGAACATGCCAGTATCTCACATGGGATTAGAAGCTGACTGTACACAGACCTAGAAGGCCGCTGGGAAGGGAAGCCAATGTGATGGTTTTGTAGACAGTTCCGTCACCATTACGGCCATCAACATGTGCTTACCAAGACCCACAAGCACAGACGCCAAGGAAGGGAGGCAGGGAGGCTGCCAGACAACCAAACGCTGACCTTACAGAGGGCACAAAAGGAAAGGAGGCAATGGATCGGCAGCCAGAACCCACACAGACATCAGCACATCACTGTGGAAATGGCTTAGCAGGAAATGGATAATGGGTAGACAGATGATTCACAGAGATGGCACAAGCATGCAGAAAAAATGCCCACCTCGCTGGTATTCCAAATCCAGGGAGGGAAGCAGGTGGATGACTGACTGGCCAATTGACTGATGATACACATAGTCTCTATAGAAACAAATAACAAAATGCTGACAAGGACGCAGGAAACAGTCTACTGGTATCATCTTACAAAGCCATATGGGCGCCACTTCTCAAAAGTCCCACTTCTGCGGAAACTCAGAGGAACTCACATACAGGTCCACAAGAAGATATTTACCAAGTGTTCCCTGTAGCAGCATATATGTAGAGAAACTAAAAATATCCTAAATGTCCCCTTAAGCTGAGAATGGTGATCCAAACATTAGGACTTCTGAAATTTTTGAGACCCCCAAAGAAACAAATCAGATCCACAGTCGTTTTAACACTATTATAAAGAAAACTACATGTCAACACACATTGCTCATGATCATAGACATGTCAACATAAAACACTAGTGCAGACAGAGTACAGTGTGGTCCACACAGGATGTCACAGTACATGTACCTTTTACCTCCATGGAATACAACTATAAATTATGAACAGAGTGCGTGCAGCAGCTATGTGAGATCTATGACGGTAACCAGTGTACGAGATGAGGAAATGAGAGCAGAGCATGAAGTACCTACCACCAAACCATAGCTCCCACTGGCCTGGACTCAGACTGCAGAAGGCTCTATCCCAGCCTTAAGGAGAAGAAAGGTCTACTGGCATCCACATTGATATAGGAGCCCCAGGCAAGTCATATGCTGTAGAAGGGGATGCTTCCTCCTCTTAAACATCTTGACAGCTGCAGGCAGAGTTAAGCAGCAGCCACAGTCATACTTTAGGCCTCAGCATTCTAGATGGGGACTGGAAAGGGGAGCTCTGGGAAACAATAGAGCATCATAGGCATCATGGAGAGTCAGTCAGCTTTTCAGGAAAGTAACCCCATAGAGCTATCTGTAAGTCCAGCCTCATCTCAAGCGGGGCATGAGTATATCTCATCATAGACAGCATTATTCCCTGGGCCTCCCATGGGTGCCTGGGTGGCACTAGGAAACACAGAGGGCAGCTCCACTAGCATGGAAAACACCAGGTAAAGGCATTCTAGACACAGGGCTGATAAATAACACTGCCACTTGTAACTCAAATCCAAGTGGACCGTTGCATTTTTCAAAGGCTTTAAACATGAGGCTTCTAACATAATGTTCCCAATGCCCAGGATGCATCCAAAAGTATTCAGCATACAAAGAGAAAAAAGAAATCTCAGCTACCTGGGAAAAGATAAGAGACACCAAGGCCAAGATGGCGCAGGTGCTAGAAGTGTTTGTCACAGACTTCAAAGGGGCTATTGAACTAAACAAGATAAACCTGCAATACATAAGGCACATACTTGGAAGACTGTGTCACAGGAAGAATACTAATGCCCCCCAAATTTCCCTGCCATCAAGCTATAGGTCAGCACAAGAATGCTTGCCTTGTGAAAGCACTAGGTTCTATTCTCAGCACCTTCCCCTCAAAAAAGAAAAAATATTTCCTGGCCTAATCCCCAAGACTGTATATACATCATATTCTAATAAAGTTAAATTACCTGGCAAAGAAGGTTCTGCAGATGCTCTGAGTGATTAAAAAGATTTATCTAGCTAGGTAGTGGTGGCACACATGGGAGGCAGAGACAGGCAGATCTCTGTGAGTTCAAGACCAGCCGGGTCTACAAGAGCTAGTTCCAGGACAGCCTCCAAAGCTACAGAGAAGCCCTGCCTCAACCCCGAATATGCCGAATGTAAACACATGAGCCCTCAAAAAGCAGAGATACACTCTGGTTAGGAGCAACAGAAAAAGTCTGATACACACCGTGATGGATGATCATCAACTCAACTGGATTTATAATCACCATGGAAAAACAACACTGAGGATGTTTCCAGAAAGGTTTAATTGAGTGGAAAGACCCACCCTGAGTATAAATGGTACCATCCTCTGGTCTGGGGGTGAAGTAGGATAGAGTAGGCTGGTGAGGTGGTTCACTGGGTATTTCCCACTATGCCTGGCTGGCCTGTGTTCAATTCTTGGCGCCCACATAGTAGAGAGAAGTGACGCCCAACAGTTGTTCTCTAAGCTCCACATGCATGCTATACCATGTGCACAAATTAATGAGGAGCACACGTGTGCACTAATGTAAATAAGTAAATAGTTAAAAACACTTTTCAAAAGGAGGAATTGAGCTGAGTACCAGAATCTTCCTCTGCTTCCTGACTATGGATGCCATGTGACCAGTTGCCTCACATTCTTGCCACAGTGTCTTCCTTCCCTGCCATGAGGGACTGCACCCTCAAACTGTCAACACAGACATTTCTTCATTCTTCAAACTGAGGCTGTCACAGTAACCAGAAAGGTAACTAGTACAGATGCCAAGTATAAAAACCCTGTGGCATGACAGTGGGGCCATGTGGGAAAGACGCAGTTATCCCTGGACAGGATTTACCTAGTACCTGAAAGAATATACAAGGAAGCAGATTCTTCCAGAGCCTCCTCTGGGGGCCCAGCTGAGCAATACCCTGATGTTGACCTCACAAGATACTCAGCACAGGACCCACCCAAGCCAACTCAGACCCTGACCTATAACACTGTGAGACACTAAATGCAAGTTTGTCATGATTTATTACAATGATTTAAAAAATAGCTATAAATGTCAGTACCTGGGTAGGAAACTGCCAGAGCAAACACCTAATGAAGCGCATTCCGAGGCCCCTAGAAACACAACCCTGAAATATTTAGGGTCCATTGACCATTCTAAGGGGTAAATGTTCTATCTTAGGCCATCAACCCTATCTCAAACTAAATTAGACAAAATATGACCTAAGATAGAACACATCCTTTATATCCTCAAGCTATTTGTTTCCAGTTTTTAGCATACTGTTAGATCAACTATGTTTACTTAAAGAAAGGTTCCATCGGCATATTCTAGGCACTGCACAATTTGAAAAACTGTGAGCTGCTATCTACATACACTTTGAGTTTGGTGCACTGGCCAGGCTTTAAGTCCCCCAGCAGCTGCAACATGGTGTCCAAGAGCACCCGACTGGAATTCACCAAGAATTCACGGCCACATGCAATGGCAGCAACATCTGCAAAAGACAGAACAAAGCGTCAAGACCACAGCTTTCCCACAGAGCTCACAGCAGTGGACGGAGAGAAGCAACTCCACAAAAGTTTTCAATAATAATAATAGTCTTAGGGTTTCTATTGCTGAAGCAAAACACTGTGACCAAAAAGCAAGTTGGGGACAGAAGGGTTTATTTGGCTTAAATTTCCAGGTCACTGAAGGAAATCAAAACAGGAACTCTGGCAGGGCTGGAACCTGGAGGCAGGAGCTGATAAAGAGGCCATGGAGGAGTGCTGCTTACTGGCTTGTTACCCTGGCTTTCTCAGCCTGTTTTCTTATAGAACCCAGGACCACCAGCTCAGAGATGGTACCACCCACCACAGGCTGGGCCCTCCCACATCAATCACTAATTAAGAAAATGCCTTACAGCTGGATCTCATGGAGGCATTTCCTCAGCTCCTTCCTCTCTGATGACCCTAGTTTGTGTAAAGGTGACTCACAAAACTGGCCAGTACAATAATTCATAACAACAACATGGTGTTTTTTTTTTCTAAAAGACCACAGGTGCTCCACAATCTGGAACCCTGCTTAGCAGACAGTATATTCTCGGACTTTGTCCTTACAGACCCAAGGAAAGCAGCTGATCAATGAGCATTTAAAAACGGAGCCGGCATGGTGCTGGATGAGGTTCTACAATTGTAAAAACTACTACAAATCAGGAAGTGATGTCATAAACTATGGAACAGAAGGCTGGGACCTGCATGTCTGCAGCGTATGCCCTAGAACACCAGACCAATAGTGGAACCGATGACTAGTCTTACCTGAGATCAAGCATTGAGAAATCCTTCAAGAATTGACTAATGACTTTTAACTATAACATGCAATGGGAATCATATGATGTCAAAGGTAGAGCATAAAAACTGAATCTTTCTTAAATGCTCTGCCCTATTGTGATCAGCAAATGCATTTTTTCATATATCAAGCTCTGCAAATGAGCACAGAGACCAAGTCATTATAGTGGCCCTAGGGCTGGTAAAGCCAGTACTAGCCCTACCAGTATCCACATATAACTATAAATATTTATGAGTAATCCCATATACAATGCACTTGCTCGAGCGCCCGCCCTCCCTTTCTCTCCCTCTCTCTCCTCTCTCCCTCCTCTCTCCCTCTCCCTCTCCCTCTCTCTCTCTGCACCTGTGTGGATCAGGATGTGACTCCCAGCTACTGCTCCAGTGGCATACATGTTGCCATGCTCCAAAAAAAAAAAAAAAAAAAAAAAAAAAAAAGGAGTTGCAAAGGTCATGGTGTCTTTTCACAGCACTATAACACTGACTAAGACAGGAACAAATGACTGGACAAGTAATATTAAGTCACTAGGTATCAGTTATCTTTTATAACATTTCCTCAATGATAGGTTCTATTTATTAGCCTCCAGGGAAAAGTTACTGGAAAAAAAAAAGTTTTTAGAATCTTTTAAGTGGAGTTTAATTTAAGCTTAGCTCACAGCTTTTGCTTTAGCCAGACATGAGTTAAACAGCAATGATTCCAAATGACAAGTAGTTAAATGTACATTCCGAGGCTTTTATTCTTTTACTTCTATTATGTGAAAAAATAAATAGCAGTTGGGTGTCGTGGTGGAAGCCTTTAATTCCAGCACTCAGCAGGCAGAGTCAGGCAGATCTCTGAGATCAAAGTCAACCTGGTCTACAGAGTGAGTTCCAGGGCAGCCAGGGCTACACAGAGAAACTGTCTTGAAAAACCAAAAATAAATAAATAAAGATAAATAGCAATCAAATGAAACTGTGTTCCTTTTAGGTTGCTTATTTCTAATAAGTGATGGTGACCACAAGCCCTTGAGGTTCTTTCCCATACTGGAAACACCTGACACCTCTCCCAGCTTACTGAGGTAGACTCCAGGATGAACATGGTTCTCCAGACACTGCCACCACACACACAAATCCCTAACTGTAATTACCAACCTTGATACATAACACTATGTCTGAAAAGTTACCTACTTGTTACAATTCCAGCCAGTGCAAATACAAACTGGTTTTCATCAGAATCAACCTCCTTGACATCCCCATCCAATGACTTCACATAGCTCTCCATCGTCTGACCAGTGATATTAAAAAACTTCAATGCTTTGTCCTGAAAGTTTAAAAATAAAAGAATACATCGTTCCACAGAAGCCACTGTGACATCATCACAAATGTGCAAACCACACAGAAGACAGACTGGCTGCAAAACAGAAACAGTCATAAAAACCTGTGCCACCAGAGTTCCCAGAAGGGAAGCAGTGGAAAGAATAAGTGACTTTTGAGTGCCCCAACTGGGACATCTATCAGCCACCACCAAGGCTCGGGAAACATGGCAGAGACTGTGTGGAAAGAATGTCAGAGTTGGAGGATAAAGCAGAGCACTGTGAAATGCTGTCTTCTGGACACTGGTCAACTCACAGCAGCTGTGGCTCTCTGCACAAGAGCTGTACAATCAGGCCAGTCCACATCCTCACACAGATGGGAGATGGGCTTATGAGGCACTAAGCCTCACTTTGTCTCACTGAGGAGCTACTAACGAATGATGGCTGCTGGGGGAGCCACTGTTCTTCAGGACTGTGGGCGCTGGTAGGTCCGTGTTCTAGTGGATGGCCACACCCGTGCATAAACAGCAGCACTAACTAAAATTATTGAAAGGGAAGCAAAGGAGGAAACAGGAAGGGGATTTGAGTTATCTACTTCTGAGATACACTGTGCATGTGTGTGTATGTGTATATAAAATTGTCAAGAACCATTTAAAACCAAGGCATATTTTAGAATTTGAAGACAAAAAACAAAATCTGAGAGGATGGCATAAGGGAACTTCCTGGGTGACAGAATGTTCTAAGACTAGACTGTGGGGATGGTTTCCCAACTCTAGAAATTTTCAAAGAAACCAATGAACTGTGTAAGTCCAGTGAGTAAATTACAACATGGAAATCATCTTTATTTTTAAGACAAAATCTTATGCAGTCCAGGAAATTACACTTTAATAAAGTTCAACAAACTTTTAAGGACACTAAGTCCTCCCTCAAGCCAAACATTGCATCCTCTATGCAGTAACCACTGCAGCTCTGGCTTCCTGCCAAACATCCACCTCTCCACTTGTCTCCCCTCTCCCAGAGTCAAACCCAGCCTGCTGTGACGCTTTCCTCCCTCAGCCGTCAGCTGCACCCTGACACACATCTATCTCAACCACACAGCTCTCACCTGCCTCCTTCGTCCCCATCTGCCCTGCAGAGAGCTGCACACTTCACACAAAAACACTGGAAGACTCTACAGCCCTTCTACCCACAGTACCAGCATCTGCTTACCTCCAATCACAAAATGGCATTCCAATAAGCCTTGTCTCCCATGCTGCAGTGCATGAACCCTCCACTCGGTCAAGTGACCTCCCCTCCTGACACAGGCCAGACTGTCACCCTGTACCTGCCATTTGACTGATTCGATCTTCCTCAACTGTCCTTAACAGATATTCTCTGCCATTTCTACCTACTCATCAAGGCCCATTTTAAATTCCTCTCCTTATGGGAAGTTTCCTTACAAAGGTGTGTGTGTGTGTGTGTGTGTGTGTGTGTGTGTGTGTGTGTGTGTGTGTGTGTGTGTGTGTGTGTGTAGTGTGTATTAGACACATATATGTCAAGATTTTTATTATATATTACCCATGAGGTAAAATACATATGAGCACTTTGAATGCTGTTAAATTTCTTATATGCATAAATGTTAAAGTGGTTAATATATCAAAAACTCCCCTTGGGTGCTAGGACAGAAGGATGGTACTTCATTTTACACATCCCCAGAGCACCAGGTGACACAATGAACAGAGCAGGCATCTGGCAACCATCTGATGAATGAACTAAAGCAAATTTACATCATGGCAGGGCTCAGCAGTCAATGTCATGGCAGACATGCTGTCTCTTCCGGGTCACAAGGCACATTCAACAGTGCCAGACAACTTACTCCTCCCAGAATGGCTTTGACGACTTCCTCGCTGCGGGAGACTCCCCAGAGGAGGGTACAGGTAACTGCTCCCATTTGTGTACAGTACTCTGCCTGTTGGAGGAGCTGCTGTTTCGCCTCATTCAGTTGTTGTCGCAGAGCCAACTTCTCCTAAATTCACGATAAAATAGAACAAGAAAACAGATAACTAGCATTCAATCTCAAAAACCTCTATTACATGTTCTCTTTCACAATGATACTTATTAGAGCAAGCATTCGGAACTCCTGAAAACTAGGGCAAGTAGAATCTAGCCCTTACTGAGCCACAATCCACATCTAAACAGAAAAGCTCCAAGCTTAGAGAAGAATACACAGCGGCTTTATAGCTTAGGGATAACTGCAAAGAGCTATATCCATCCATTCAAGTAAAGAGAAAACTAGAGGCAGCTTGTGTACCACATGACCAAAGCCAGAGCAGCACCCCCAGACTAAGAAGCAAAATATCAACTTAACATGCAGCCCACACAGCACAGCACTTCTACTCAGGGAGCCTGTCACGGCCAAACATTCATTCTACTGCAGATATCACACTGAGTTTAGGGAAAAAACTGTAGAAAGTTTCCATCTAGACCAGTGGTTCTCAACCTATAGGTCAGGACCCCTTTGGGGTCAAATCACCCTTTCACAGGGGCACCCAAGACCATAAGAAAACACATATATTCACATTATGATCATAACAGTAGCAAAATTATAGTTATGAAGTAGCAATAAAAATAATTTTATGGTTGGGGTCACCATGACATGAAGGACTGCATTTAAGAGCTGCAGCATTAGGAAGGTTGAGAACCACTGGTGTAGACAAACTATGACGAAGTCCTCGGGAAGAGTGTCATCCAAGGGCTGAAAAACATGAAAAGGACTTGCAGCTGTGAAATGACACCAGAATCAAAGAACAGACCTAACACCAGACAGGAAAGCTTCAAAGGTGGGTGCCCAGGCATGCTCAGGTCCAGTGCATGGATACCAAGGCCGTGGAGGCCAGGGAAGGTTTCCTGCCCTCCCTTCAGCAGCTTCTAAGAACACCTGAAGCTAGCTACTCTCTGACAGGGTCATTAAGGGAGGTAGAGAACCATCCTCCCGATGGCCCTCACTGCAGTGCATCCAGAGGAGCTGACTTCAGGTGGCCATGCTTCCCTGGTGCTAAAATCCCCTTTAAGGAGACAGCATTTCCTGAGGGATGAACTGGGACAGGGGTATCCCTCAGTTGCAGAGCACGTGCCTACCCATACATGAGGCCCTGGGTTCCATCCCCAGCACCACCAAGAAGGAAGCAATAAACTGAAAAATATGAAAACCTAGGTAAATTCATTTCTATCCAACACAATTAGCTCAACTACAATTTAAATTATACTACATAGTTGAAGTTTTTTTTTCTTCCAAAGAAGTCAATATTTAATAACAAAGAGAAAGGGGCTTTTTGCCTGAGGTTTCAAGAGAATGGGGAGTAGGGGAATGGATAGATGGCTCAGTGGTTAAGAGCACTGATTCCTCTTGCAGAGGAAGAAGGTTCAATGCCCAGCACCCACACTGTGGCTAACAATGCCTGTACTCCAATTCCCAACACCCTCTTCTGACCTCCATGAGTACCAGGCTCACATATGGTACACATAAATACATGTATACAAAACACCCACACATATATAGTAAAAATAAATAAAAGTCTAAAAATGAAAATGTAAACTATGTGTTTTTCATGTCTGACTTAAGGATACTGCAGTCTGGATTCCTAGACTGCCCTTCACGCATATGTAACTGAACTGACAAAGTCAAGGGTGTGTTATAGGCATCACTACACTTGTTCTCATTTCTCCCCTCATCACATCCACTGTCAATAGCAGAGGGACACAAACACACTCATGCTTGCTTCTTTTCAGCTAGCTTTCTGCGCTCTTACAGAGTTCAGGATCCAGACCATGGAACGATACCATCTATGTTAAGGGTGAGTCTTCCATCCCACCAAGACAACTCTCCACAGACATGAACTGATCTTGACAGCTGCCACCCTCTTCCCAGGTGACTCTAGGTTGTATCACAACATTACAACAGCATAATTGTAACTTAATAAGAGAATACTGAGAAAGGGGAGGCCCTCCCTTGTCTCAGTCTCCAACATGTCTGTGTCAAGTGTCCTCGCTGGATCAGCCCTTTCTCCCAAGCTCTGTAACAGGGAGAAGGAAAACAGCAAGCACCTCAGGAGATTAACAACACTGTGTCCCTGAAAATACAGAGCTTATTCATGTTGAAGCTGTGGTGTAATGTGCCTGCAGAGGGAACTAAGTGGGGAGCCTTCCAACCAGGAGCCCCAGTGGCCTGCTGCTTCCCCAGTCTATCTCTGTTAGGTGGTGCAGACCTCCACTGGGAGACAGTACCTTCGTTTGCTCTCAGTCAGGCTACACCAGCCACAGTTGATGGAGTTACCTGTTATTTTATGTTAGTTCATTTACTTTTGCTGACTGCATACTTAATAAACTCATTTATTTGAAACTACAAGTACAGAACTTCTAAAATATGTCACAACAAAACACTGATCCATTTTTTAAAAAGCAGTAAGGTAAATTTCAAATTTCAACCAGGCATAGTAGTAAACACATGTAATCCCAGCACTCAGGAGTTGAGGGGTTCAAAGCCAGAATGAACTACAAAGAAATATTCTGTCAAGAGGATTTGGGGGAGGGAAGCCACAGGCTGAGAAAAACTAATATATATCAGGTTCCAGATCCACTGATTCAGCCAACAGAGGGCTGAAGCTACCAAATCTGACTTTTTTTTTGTAGGTGCTATCAGTCAAACTCAGTACCTTATGGTCACCCAGCAAGCACGTTACCAAATAAGCCATCTTGCCAGCACAAGTATAGTAATAATTTAAATACCCTGTACATTGAATTAGATAGCATAAGTAATCTGATAAATAAATTAAGTCCTGTAAGTGTAGGCTATATGGAAATACTGCAGTTGCTCTTGTAGGGTGCTGAACACCCTAAGACTATCCACGAGGGGTCCTGGGACTGATTCCCCTCAGATACTGAGAGATGACTGTATCTGAAAGAAGACAAATAATCCAATCAATCATGGAATTTAGGTTCTATGTACACTACAGGGGGAGGGGGCATTACTGATCTTACTCAACTGTGACCCTACAAGCTAGATACACTGCTGCAATAGTAGCACAGATGCCATGGAGGTGACCAACCACTTTCTGACTGGATTTAAATCTCACGCCACAAGATGAAATTTATTTCATGGTACTATGTTTTGTTTGTTTGTTTGTTTTTGGTATTGTTTTTTGTTGTTGTTTTTGGGGTTTTTTTCTCATGGTAGTGTTTAATGGACCCCAAAACCCATATCTGGCTAAGTCCTCCACCCTAAGGAAGAACAGTACTACTATTCTGTTAAATGGCCCTAAGTTCTTACCTTTATACCTAAACATTTGTTCATTCTCAACACTCATCAAACTTCTTTTTGGAGAAGATGGCAACTAATACAGAGACCTGTAAATGGTGAACATGGAGAATACCGCAGAATGCTCAGCTCTAAATAAAACATCTATATTACACACACACACAGAGAGAGAGAGAGAGAGAGAGAGAGAGAGAGAGAGAGAGAGAGAGAGAGAGAGAGCTAGCTCAGGGACCACCGTGGAAGAGGGAGCAGAAAGATTTCAAGAACCTGAAGGAGTAGAGTTTGTAGAAAAACTGTATCTGCTGGGCAGGACAGTGCAGCTGCACACACAAACTCATGGTAGCTGAGGCTACATGTACAAGGACAAGTCAGCCAAGATCCAAGCATGGGTGGGGAGGAACTCATAAAATCCTACCCCTATGTGAAGAGCTTTTAGCAACTGATGGCTGCTGGAGGAAGGAGAATGACTTCTCCCCAGGGATACGGCCCCTGAGAGACTACTCATGCTCCTGTAGACAGACTCACAGCCAAGCGCACACGGACAGCACTGAATAAGAGGTGGGGACAGTGTGAGAGCACAAGAGCATGTGCAAGCTTGAAAGTGCAAATGGAGTGGCAGCGGTGCACATAGGAGAACTGCAGGGAAGGGACAGTGGTGGATTTGAGCCACACACATTATATGCATGGGTGAGTATTACATAAAATAGTATTTAGACTTTTAAAGCAATTATCAAATAAAGAACCCTTCTGAGATCTTTATATAGTTACCAGCTATCAGGATTACACTACCAGCTAATTTTTCTTTAAGAGGTTTCTTGAAGGGCTGGAGAGGTGGCTCATCAGTTAAGAGCATACACATCAGGTAGTCAATAACCATCTGTAACCCAAGTCCCAGGAAATCTGACAACCTCTCCTGGCCTCCACAGGCCCCTGCAGCACACACATGGTGCACATGGTCTCACACGGGCACACACACACATAGATTTAAAATTAAACAAACTATGTTAATGTCTACAACAACTTTCCTTTTTAGTATCTTAAAAATAGCAACTCTTTCTTAACGAATTAAAAATATAAAAAACAAAATATTAACAGAAAACTGACCGTCTCTGTCCTGGCTAGTTTGGTAATAGAGAAAGGTACATGCTGTCATTATTCAGGCATCTGTACTGGCCTGTCCTTGAGGTTCTGACAGGACACAACATCAGCTGCAGTCACTAAGAGCACCACCTGTGCACATTCACTATGTTCCCTTTTAAAAGGGCCCCGCCCACCTCCCATCCTCCTCTCTTTCTTCCTCTGTCTGTCTGTCTTTCTCTCTCCCCACCCCTTTCCTCTCTCCTGCTGCTCCTGGCTCCAGAGGCTGGTCTCCCTACTTCCCTTTCCCCTTTTTATGATCCCTTTCCCTAATTTAAAAAAAAAAAAAAAAAAACTCTGCTTGAACCTTGTCAAATGGCATCCTTCTCTGGAGCACTGCTTTTCTTAAATGACAACACATGCTATTGGATAAAAGTGCATGGAGCCAAACACGCTGGTGAATGCCTTTCATTCCAGCACTCAGAAGGCTGAGACAGGAAGAGCGATGCCAGCCTAAGCTACACAGAGTTGAAGGCAGCTCAGGCTTCATTATCAAGACCCCATCTCAGGAAAAAAGAAAAAAAAAAAAAAAAAGAGGAGGAGCAGCAGCTGCAGCTGCCTTTCAGCAAATGCCTGTATTGAATGATAGAATGATCAGGGTTTCAAACACTTCAACTATTGTCATCGTCCTAGGACTCTGACCTTCATGGAAATAAGGGAATATTTTAGCTTTGACTATTTTTCTATTTCCAGTCAAGTTTCATGTTGAACAGTCCACTGGTTGAACAGGGATAAGTAAGTTGGCTATAATAAGGTCACTTGTCTCTGGCAGCTGTCTTTTCTGTAGCACTGTCTGTGGTCCATGCCCAGGCCTGCACAGATCATGAGGCAGGACTGGAAGCTTATTTTAGAGCTGAGAAACCAGGAAAGAATCCAGCCACTACAAGACTGAATTAGATTACTGCCAGTAAGTACTTTGGTAAGGGTAGAGATCATTACAAAATGACAGAAATGACTGAATCATGTAAGCATGTAAGAAAAGTATGAAATCAGCCGGATGGTGGTGGCACACACCTTTAATCCCAGAACTCGGGAGGCAGAGGCAGGCAAACCTCTGTGAGTTCGAGGCTAGCTTGGTCTACAAAGCTACACCAAAAAAACCCTGGCTCAAAAGACAAACAGAAAGAAAGAAAGAAAAAAGAAAAGAAAAGAAAAGAAAAGAAAAGAAAAGAAAAGAAAAGGAGAAAAATAAAACTATGGAATCAAAAACATGAGTGTGTTGTGCAAGCAGCAATTGGGGGAGTCCCTATATAAGGGCTTTGCTAAAGCTATATTGAAGCAGGTTCCTCTTCAATGCAGCAACTTAGCTGGATCATGGGAAGAAGAGAGTTGGGACTGGATGGCTGCTCTTGGGGTACAGAGGCTGCATAGGAGAAAGAGTCTTGGCAATGGCAAAAGGCCTCAGCCTTTTGGTACAGGCAGTTGTTGGGTATACAGAACACCTGAAAAGGACTTAGCTAGCTGCTGTATTTGTTTGGAGGTTTGTTTTTAAAACATGTCTTTTGTAGCCCAGGCAGATCTCACACTCCCTATGTAACAGAGGATGATCTTGAACTTCTGATACCACCATGCCCAGTCTATGCAGTACTAGAGATCAAACCCAAGGCCTCGCTCATGCTAGGTCCTCCACCATCAAGGCCTAGATCCCAGTCCACGTTAGTTTAGTGTTCCTGATGCCTGTTCACAATGTGTCTGCTCCAAGGTCCTCTTCAGTGCTGACCTGGTATTTTGTTAGCCTTTCATCACTGAAAAATGCCTGACAGGACAAGGTGACAGGATAAAGATTTCCTTTCCATTAGGGTTTCAGGGTTTCAGTCCATAGGCAATCCATTTCATGACTTAGTCCTGCAGACAGGACAGGGGAGCAGAGCAAAGCCATTCACCTCATGGACACCAGTAAGCAGAGAGAAAGAACAGATCTGTGTGTTCTCCTTGCCTTTTTATTCCGTCTGGGTTCTCAGACTATTGTATGACATAAGTAGCATTCAGAGTAGTTGCTCCCCACTTAATCATCTCTAGAAATACTTTCACAAGCACAGCAGAAATGTACCTTACAAATGTATGTCCTCAATATTTCTCAGTCCAAGTTGACAACCAAGATTAACTGTCACAAGTCCACCTTCTGTCAACTTGACACCCAAACACACCTCCTTAACCACATCTCCTAAAACCATACCTAATTTCCAAAGGCCATCCATAATTCATAAAACATGACAGAACCATCCTGCATGTACCCCAAAATACTTTATTTAGTTTCCCCAAAGTCTCAATAGCTCTAGCATTTCTCAACTGACAAGTACAAACTTTCCTAAGACTCAAGGCAAGCTCTCACCTGTGAGTCCCTGTATGACCAAAAAGGAAGTTTTGCATTTCCCAAGTACAAGGCAGAGTAAAAACTTCTATTCCAAAAGGGGCACAGGGAAAGGTGGGCAGATACCAAAGCAAGAAGGGAATCAACATGGCAATTATAAGCTCCTGTAGCTCAACGGCTGGCATCCCAGACAAGTAGTGCCGTGATCTGAATGCCAAAAGGCTGGGGCAGCCCAGCCCCTACAGTATGTCGCTGCAGCCGCATGGCTCTTCCAGACTGACCCTGCTCACTGTCTAGAGCTTTCCTTGGCAGACAGTCTACATTCCTAGCATCTTCAGCTTCTTGAGGTCTCTATTCCATCACAACTTCATCTATTGCTCTCCCAAGGGCTACAACATCCAATTACTCGTACCACTGTCATATATCATCTGGCCTCCCTAACATTCCTTTGAAATCTGAGTAGAAGCCTCTATGACCTGCCTTGCAAAAACATCAGATTGAAGACAGCAAGGTCTGCCACTAGCTTAAGCTATAGCCAGTTCCCAGTGTAGACAAATTCACTTAATGTTCTCTAGTCCAGTTTTCAACACTCCTGAGCATAGTCTTTACTTTTTGTGTATCTATAGCCATTCTGGTCTTCTTAGCTCCTCCACCAGAATCACCCCATAGTTCTGTTCATAGTATGTTAAGCTGTGCTGGCCTATAAGTGTCTGGGTAACTGAGCACAGTTGGAGGAATCCAGGTAAGGGTATGACTATATTACATCTTGATAGGTCAGTTCTTACCTAACATGCACAAAGACCAAGGTTTGATCTCTAATCTCAAGCCCAAAACAAACTTGGGGGACAATTCCCTGGGTCCTCTTGCAAAAGGGTACCTCTGCAGGTAGATCTTTTAATTTATCTTTTCAGCGAACTTAAAACTTTTATACTTCTTTTTTTTTTTTTTTTTTTTGAGACAGGGTCTCTCTATATAGCTCCAACTGTCCTGGAACTCACTATGTAGACCAGCCCCAAATTCACAGAGTTGGCCTGCCTCTGCCTCCCCAGGGCTGGGATTAACACCAGGTTATACTCTTGACTATAGAGTGAGTAGGCTCTCCCTGATCACTGAGCTGCCCTCAAGGCATCTTATCTATTGACCTGGTACATACAATGGTGCTAATCTCTAATGATTATCCATTCTATTTATTAGTCCCAACTTTAACCAGTTTTATTTTAACTCTTTCTACCCTTTTTTTCCCTCTAAATATTCACTGTAAGTCTGGCTAAAAGGGTTTTTTTGCACAGCAAAAAGCCCTGTGATAGCCCAAATTCTGGACTACCTTAAAATTTCCTTTTCCAGGGGATTGAAAAGATGGTAAGAACCACAGGGCCACAAAGTCCACTGTGAAACTGTCTTCTAAATATGACAGAGAAGCTATACCATTGAATTGTCTACAATATGGCTGTCTGAACAAGACCTGAACAATTCCAACACCATTTGGCATACTAATGTGAGTGAGAAAAGCTCACAGGGCCCAGCCCTAGATGAAGAAAACTTTTGATTCTAAGAGAGGGAAGAGGCCCGTAATTCACTATCCAATACCAAGTAGTCAGCCCCAGAATTATATAATATAAGTAACACTCAACAGACTAAGCAAGTTGCATTTATATATGTATTCATTTGTTTGTGTATGTGTGTATAACAATGATAATTTTAAAAGTGGGTCATGAATTTGAGAGGAAGAAGGGGTGGGGGACATGAGAAGAGTAAAAAAGAGGAGGAAGGAGAAGGAGATTATGCAATATTTTAATTAAAAATAAAATGTTCTTTCAGATTACTCAGCCAGTCACCATTGAACTCAGCCCCCACAAAGTCTTAGGGCACAGACACAAGCAGACAAATTCTTGCCATAATGGAACATGAATGGAACAGGTCTCTAGATTCCCAGTAGAATCCTTGATCCCATCTGAAATCTCATGAGCACAGTCTCTACTCTTCATTTCTAGTCTTCTGAGCTCACACCACAATCCTCACCAAGTTCTACTCATAGTATTTTTTTAAAGGAATTTCTAGCTTGTACGTCCAGTTTTCCAAATACCTTCTACAAACTAGTTCCAAAGGCCTACAAACCACATGCCCAGGTCTAATCACAGCACTGGCCTTGCTCCCAGCACCAATATTCTGTGTAAAGCACAGTATTTCTATTGCTATGACAAATGCCTGAGAGGAAAAAAATCAAAAGGAGGAAAAATTCATTTTGACTCACAATTTTACAGACTTCAGTACATGGTCACCTGGCTCACTATGGCTGTCCTGGAACTCACTATGTGGACCAGGCTGGCCTCAAACTCACAAGAGATCTGCCTGCTCCTGCCTTCCAAGTGCTGGGATTAAAGTGTTTTAAATATCTATCAACTCCTCCTTGCCTACTGGTCAACTTCTAGGCCATAAAATGTTTAGTCTGACACTAGCCAGACTGCCTTGCAATTAATTTATCACCTGATCTTAAAAGACTGGCAAAACTAAAACTTCAACTTTGTGTTGCTGGATCTAATGCAGGCTTACAAATAAACTCTTTCCTACTGCATTCTGGTTGCTCAGTATTAAAATACAAGCCAACTCTCCCAGTTTTCAAAAACCTCTACTACATTCTGAATTCCTTAACACTCCTTAGCACACAGGCTATAGACCTTGGACCAGCTATTCAGGCTCTTGCACAATAGTAATACCTGCTGATGAGCCTGAGATGGGAGAAGCACACAGGACACATGGCTGTGTGCCTGCTAGAAGACAGCAAATATCCAAAACATACTGCTGGCATTGTGCAGCACTATCATTGCTTTATTATTTTATAGTACAAAGATATGCAAGCCCAAAATTTTACAAGTGGCAACATAGAACTAGTTTTATAGGAGATGAAATAACATATGCCATCCAATTGTAAAAATATCTCAAAAAATATTACAGGTGCTAGAGAGGTGGCTTGGCAGTTAAAAGCACTTGCTGCTCTCACAGAGGACCTGGGTTCAGTTTCAGCGCCCACATGACAGCTTACAATAACTCCAGTTCCAGAGGATATAGCACCCTCTTCTAGCCTCCAGAAAACCAGTCCCACACATGCTACAGAGACATACATGCAGGCAAAAACACTTGTACACATAAAATAATTTTAAAAAATAGTCTTCTCCAAATGTAAAATAAAATAGTTTTTTCCTAAATATCAATCATACCTAAATTAATTAGAAATACTTCTAACTTAATATATCTATCTATATATAAGTCATCATATATGCAATATTTTCTCCCACATTCTATGTTATAAGCATGTACATTAAAGCAGATCTTTTTGTTTTGTTTTGTTTTGTTTTTGAGACAGAGTCTTCCTATGTAGTCCTAGCTGCCCTAGAACTCACTATGTAGGCCAAACTGACCCCAAACTCAGAGATCCACCTGCCCTCTGCCTCCTGAGTGCTGAGATTAAAGGCATGTGCCATCATGTCCAGCTGAAGAAGACTTTTAAATACAAAAATTAAAAGGAAGCCAGTGAGATGTTCAATGGATAAATAAATGCCAGAACCCACATGGGAAGAAGAGAACCAACTCCCACAAGTTGTCCTCTGACCTCCAAAGTGAAACATACACAAGCCTGAATATACTCTCTCTCTCTCTCTCTCTCTCTCTCTCTCTCTCTCTCTCTCTCACGCATACACTCACTCTAAATGTACAAAAAATATTTAATTAAAAGGAAGCAAATAGTCTACATGTTAAATAGTTATAAACTCTGTTAATAGTTCACCTACCTTCCAATCTGCTTAAAATACACATATTTGAGACGACAATCTCCTGAGGGTTAACAGAGAAAATGTGAGACTAGCTATTCATTATGAGCAAAAGGCAGCAAACCAACAGTACCTTCTGGACCCAGCCACCTGCAGGAGCCTCGTGTAAGTGCCTACCTTCTTCTCCCTCCCGCTGTCTGCCTGTACAGTTTCTAGCCGGGCTTTGAAGTGTTCACAGTCCAATCTCAGCTGCTCTAATTCTTGTTCTTTCCTTTCCAGGTCTAGAAGAGACAGAAAAATACTCGAGACATGTCAAATCACATTCAACACTCTTACAGCCCTGTTTCTAAGCTCTCTTCCAGTTTTCAAGCCATACCAGAAATGTTTTTTAATTGCAGAGGTGGGGTGGGAAGATGCTGGGGAGTGAACACGGAGCCCATGCACACTATGACACTAAACTGCCTCCAGTCCTCAACAAGGTTGTGCTGTTATCTTACTTTGTGATTTTAAGACCTCATTTACTGCCAGACAAGTACTTAAGGCTTCAAGAAAATGAGTTATTTAAAGGACTGAAGGCAGAGCTGAGAAGCCCGACTATCTCATGGCACAAACGTGTATCTGTGCCATAAAAAGCAGAAGGCATCTCATGAGTGGCTGGTGCCAGCAGGAGCTGACTCACAAAGCAAGTCCCACCAACTGGCAGACTGACTCAATGGGAACAACTGCAGTAGTAGTCAATGGAGGCGGGAAGCAACAGAGAACAAGACAAGAAAATGTTACAGTGAGGGGGTAGTAACTACGTAACACTTCCTCTCCACCATAATTATTTAGCTTATGAGTCAAATGGCCAACAAAAAAACCAAAAGACACCCACATCAATAACTCAATGAAAAACATTATCAACTTTAAATACAGTAATACTGCAGAAATACTGATGTTCAAAAAATTTGGACACTTAATTCAAATTTTTAAGAGTTTTGTTTCAAGGCTGAGAAATTGAACTTGGCCAACATGCACCAAGATGGCTGACTAAAGTGTAGTGTGCATCAAGACCCCAGGAGACATGGACCTAGTGCTTAGAGCATGTGGCTCCGTGGCGTGGGTGGGCTCGGGAACTGCATTTCTCTTCTGTTAATTTCTCCTCTATTAATGACTGTATGAACAGATGGTTATATTTTGCTCATTTCCACTCCCATTACCCTCCTCATGCCCATCCAATGCCTGATGACCACCTGATTGCCAAGAAGTCTCCGCCTGCTCTCATGCTCTTTGTTGCTGGTGTGTGTGTGTGTGTGTGTGTGTGTGTGTGTGTGTGTGTGTGTGTGTGTGTGTGTTCGCGTTTAATTAATGTTGCATGAACATGGAGCATGGGCAACTTACCAGTGACAACACCACTGAGGAAAATTACTCCTCTTCCCCCTGCAACCAGTCACTGCCAAAAGCTCCTCAGGGAAAGGTAAAGAGAATTTACATTTTTTTCTTTTTCTTTTCTTTTTTTTTAAGATTTATATATGGGGAGAATTGTTCAGAGGTTAAGAGTGCTGGCTGCTCTTCCAGAGGGCCTGAGTTCAACTCCCAGAAACCACATGGTGGCTCACAACCATCTGTAATGAGATCTGGTGACCTCTTCTGGCCCGCAGGTATACATGCAGGTAGAACACTATTATTTATACATAATAAATAAATAATTTTTTAAAAAAAGACTTACATGTGGGGAGTGGAAAGATGGCTCAGTGGTTAAGAACACTGGCTGCTTTTGCAGTTTTGTTCCCAGCACCCACGTGGCAGCTTACAACTGCCTGTAACCCTGACTTCTACTTCTGGCCTCCTCAGTACCAAGCATGAGTATGGTACACATACATACATGCAGGTACTCACACATCCACATAAAAGGTAAATAAATCTTTAAAAAAAAAACAACCAAACAAACAAAAATTGCTTCAAGTCAACAGCCTCAGCTCTCATCACCAGCAACAGCAAAGGAACACGGGGGACCAGAGAGCTCAGCTACAGCAATGTGAGAGTACAGACAGAGGGTAGTGGGACCAGGTGAGAGAGAGTGGTCTAAGAACATATGGAAGACCATACACTCTCCACCCTCAAGGAGAAAAGAGTTACGGGCTGATGCTCAGTGAAGTGTAGCCCAACGAAAGGGCAGGGCTTTGTATGCCTGAGGTCTGAGAAGGCAAGGGGACACTTACACAAAAACCCCAGGGACTGCCTAGAGCTGCTTGGCATCCCGAGTGTTTTGGAGAAAGAAACGAGGAGAGTGTCTACATTTCCTTGAGACCCTGTCCAAGAAGGAAGATTAGAACCCAAAGGTCAACAGACAAGTTGGAGATTGTGAAACTGGCTGGCAAGCTCCCACTCCCATTTCCTAGAAGCATGCAAGCTATGCCGGGCTATTTATTCTCCCTCGTCAGAGCTCTCCTCTCTGACTTTTCAGTGTGCCGTGCTATATGAACGCTACTCAGTCCCAATGATCATGACCACCCAAGAAACCAATGAGCAGTGGAACTTTATGCCTTAAAAATAATATTGCTGAGCTGGGCCTTGGTTGTGCACACATTTAATCCCAGCCCTCGGGAGGTAGAACCAGTTGGGTCTCTGTGAGTTCCAGGCCAGCCTGGTCTACAAAGTGAGTTCCAGGACATCCAGGGCTGTTACACAGAGAAACCATGTCTTGAAAAACAAGAAAAAAACACAAATAAACAAAAATACTGTTTAATATGTAACCATGTTGAATGTTACTTACACATGCACACATGTACATTATATGACTATAAAATACATGCCACATAACCAGACAAAAACCAAATACCAAAATTATCAGTAGCTTAGATTTTTCTCTTTGCAGCTAACTCTTAAAGTCTGCTTCTATTATTGAACTATGCTACTCGAACACAGTCAAAAGGAATGGAGTAATTAAATCTCTACAAATCTTGTCATGTAGAAATATATAGGAATTAATTTTAACTACCCAATGCTTTTGTTATGGTTAAGTCCTCTCTGTGCAGTTTTATGTGCAATTTCTACAGGCTTTCATATCAAATCGACAGGCTTAACAAGGCCCTTGTTACAATATGGAACCCCAGAAAATTCCAAGCCACTGTTCACAAGACTATAGCTAGTGTATCAGGTGTATCAGCTGTGTCAGATCACCGCCTTGTGGCCAAATGGGAGCATTACTCGAAACCTACTACCATCACCAGGACATTTAATTGTCTTTTTTGTTTTATGCAGCACCCCAAGTGCCTAGGAAAGTGTAGGGACCGTTGTAGGTATTATCTAAATTTTTTCAGACAACGAATATCATTTCTTTATACATTCTTCGCCTTTATCCTTGGATAGAAAAATAGCTTTGGTTATGACAGATCTTCCTTAAGAATACACTGCTTTTAAGCTGGGTGGTGGTGGTCCATGCCTTTATTCCCAGGACACTCAGAGGGAGAAACAGGAAGATTTCTGTGAGTTCAAGGCCAGCCTGATCTACAGAGCAAGTTCCAGGATAGCCAAAGCTTCACAGAGAAACCTTGTCTCAAAAAACAAAAAGCAAACAAACAAACAAGAATAATACTGCCTTTAAGTCACATAATGGTGGCCCACAACTTTAATCACAGTACTATGGAGGTAGAGGCAGGTGGATCTCTTAGCTCAAGGCCAGCCTGGTCTACAGAGTGAGTTCCAGGACAGCCAGAAATACACAGAGAAACCCTGGTGGGGGGGGGATAATACTATTCTTGGTCAGGAGTAGTAGCACACACTTTTAATCCCAGCACTCAGGAGGCAGCCTGGCCTACAGAACAGCTCTAAAACAGCCATAAAAACAAACAAAAAATACACTGCTAAACCCAGGAACAGAAATAATATACACAATGATTGATACACAGAACAGAGACGTATTACCCAAACTGAAAACAGGGAAGAGTCTGTCACCCAACCCAGCTGTTTGCACTGCTTTTGGCATTGAAAGCAGAGGAGAATCTCTGGCTACATAAACTGGATGAAGAGCAGCACACTAGACCAACTAGTAGTGCACAAAGCCATCTGTGCCACATACTGTCTCAGCAGCACCTCATCTTCTGGAACAACTACCCAGCTGCCTCAGCCTCCCCAGGGCCGGGGTGACAGGTATGCACCACCACACCTAGCCTGATAGGTTTGAGTTTGGGATTTGTTTTTGTTGGTGATGGTGGCAGTCAGCTGCTTGGTATCTGTTAGTATTCAGGCATCTGTACTGGCCTGCCCTTAGGGTCCTGACAGGATACTCCCTCAGCTGCAGCCACTAAGAGCACCACCTGTGCACATTTGCTATGTTCCCTTTTAAAACCACCTCCTGTCTCTCCCTCCCCCTCCCTCCCCCACCACTTTTTTCCCCAGTGACCAGTCTCTGCCCCCTTCTCTGCCCCTTCTCTCTCTTCAAATATACCTCCTATGTGGGACTTGTTGTGTGGCATGAATTTTCTTCACAGTGTTTTTAAATAAATTGCAACAGTATCGCTGTGGACTGAACCTAAAGTCTTGTGAATGCTTGGTAAATCCTCTATCGCTAAGCTATATCACCGGCCCTCTTTTCTCATTTTTTATAATTTATTTACTTGTATTTTATGTGCATTGGTGTTTTGCCTGCATGTTTGTCTGATCTTGGAGTTATAGACAGTTGTTAGTTGCCATGTGGGTGCTGGGAATTGAACCTGGGTCCTCTGAGAGAACAGTTAGTGCTCTTGACCATTGAGCCACCTCTCCAAGGTAGTGTGTTCGCTTCCCAGCACATGGAACAAAGTATGAGCTGGGTAGCTTAGAACAGCCAAAATGTATATGTCTCACAAGTTTGAGGACTTCCAAACTAAAGCCCAGGTGTTGGCAGGGGCAAGCTCACTCTGAACCCTTGACAGGGAGGACTGACTGTTCCTTGTGTCCCTGGATTGTTGAAGCACTTCTGCAGACCTGACCTCCACCTCCACGTGGCCTATTCTTCACACTGTCTTCCCTTTCTGGCCTCCCTCTATTTCACACAGACCTCACTCCACACTGTGTTCAAAATTCTCCTGACAAGAATGTCATATTGGATTAGGGCCCAACAGGCCTCATTTTACCTCTGTGAAAAACCTTTATACCAAAGTCTCAATCTGAGGAACTCGGAGCTAGATTTGAAGGTCTCTTTTCAGGGAAATAATTCAGGGAATACTGACAGATGCTTCTGCAACTTGCCAGGGTTTCTTCAGACTGCCGGCCCTTTTTGAGGCACTCTTACTCACATGGTTTTCCAAAGCAAACAGCCATCCCCAGAATGATTCTTCACCCTACAAGGTTCCCAGAAATAAGTGGTTGCAGTGGCTCAAGGGCTCCTAAACTAAAGACCCAGATCTGGGCCACTACCAACCAAAGGTTCCTATTCAAAAGGAGCTGCTAAACATCTCAGGTTCAAAGACTAATACAGTGGCCCACAGAAGGTCCACCATATAAACTCACCTGCTGAACACTGCTTTAGTCTAGCCAATCCACTGCTAGAGTGGGCAGACTGCACATGCATGACCTGCATTTTCCAACATGCTAAACTGAAACCCATTTGCCTACCATGCCAAATGCCAGCCAATCTCTCTTGAATAAGTTCCTTCTAGGATGCCTTTAACTGTCTTCTAAGTCCACTCCTTCATCCCCCACCCCATCCCCGGGGGCTCTGGTGGCCTTTATGGTTATATGGCACCTGTGACATACTTCCCTTTATACTGTCATTGTTTGTGTTTCTTTTCATTTCCCCTATTGTTCCCTAAAATTACAACCATATCGTGCACTTGTGGATTTTTTCAAATAACCAGTAGGGGGCCCTCACAAACTGAGGTCCTCAAGCTCACAAGCTGTTCTGGTAGTATTTAAAAATCCCAATCAACTGTCCCATTTCAAATCGCAAGACTCTTGGATGTAAGGGCAATGTGGCTTTGGCATTTCACCCCCCTTCTCATAAGGGTTATCTGGCTGTTGAGGCAGGAATCTCCTTCCCTGCCATGCCATGGGCATCCCTTCCTAAACTGAATATCCAGTTGAAGAGGACAACCTTCCTTCCCTGATTAAGGAGGACCATTCTTCAGCTAAGGACATATAAATAGCTGTGCTCCCCCATTAGAACTGCCAAACAAGCTCCCTATTCTTTTAAGGCAGGAAAACCAACTGATAAATCAAAAAACTGATCCTTACTCTCATTTGTGACTTTCACACATCTTTTATTTTCCTTCTTAGAAAAAAATAAAAAATAAAAAAAAACAAACACTGTGCTTTGAGGGAAGGACCTGGGGGATCTGGGTTCAATTCCCAGCACCCTTATGGCAATTAACAACTGTCTGTAACTCTAGTAACAGAGGATCTAAAACCCTCTTCCAAGTTCCTCAGGCATGGCACATGTGATATACACACATGCATGCAGGCAAAACACTCATACACATAAAACCATAATTTTTGAAAAAAGAAACTACCTTTTCTTCAATGTTGACTCTCAAAGATGCTTAGACAGGGCACTGATCAGTGTTATTCCAAACCACTACTTAACGACCCAGCTTCTCAAAGGAACTACTGATAGCTCAGGACCAGGTTCCCCATGCTATCTGATACCCATCTCATCAACTCAGGCACTCAGAAGCCAAGTGGATCTCTGTGTGTGAAAGGCCAACCTGATCTACACAGAAAATCCCAGGCCAGCCAGGGCTACCCCAAGACCCTGTCTCAAAAGAAAAAAAAAATGGAAGGGAGGGAGGGAGGATGTAAGGAAGGAAGAGAATTCAAGAGCAAAAACTAGGTAAAGGGTTGCATCTCCAAGGAAGAATTACACAACTCACTGGAGAAAGGGAGAATCCAAGGTGTCTAATCTGGGTTGTTTCCTGAGGAGACCAAGGCAGCTCAGAGAAAAAAAGCACAAGGGAATCAAAGTCAAACAGAAGAAAGTAAAAAGTCTAGAAGACCATCTCTTCAACATGCCTCAGTCAGAAAAGCAAAGGCAGTCAGGGTAAGCCTACCTTGAAATTTGACAGTGACCTCCAAGGAGGAAAAGCACAGGGGCCATGCCTAACATAAAGCTCATGTCTGGGCAGTCAGAACAGACAGCCACTCTGAATGAGGCTCACCCATCGATACAAAGGCTACACAGCCATAAGGTCTGTTTAGGTCCTGGCATAGCAGCAGTTTGCCAGTTGGTCTTTATCGCAAGGGCAAGGAGCAGTTACTTTAACAGTTTAACCTGAGGAGCGGGATGATAGAATCAGACAAAAATGGCCCAGGCTGGGAATAGTAGGCACTGCCTAGGGAGGCAAGCATAAGGATTCCACCAAAGCAGCAGAGACGAAGACAGGCTGCTGCCATCACAATGCATCTCCAAGGAAGAATTACACAACTCACTGGAGAAAGGGAGAATCCAAGGTGTCTAATCTGGGTTGTTTTCTGAGGAGACCAAGGCAGCTTAGAGAGAAAAAGCACAAGGGAATCAAAATCAAACAGAAGAAAGGATAAATGATCTTGCTAAGTGAAAATATGCCCTGCCATTTGTCAGGCTAGAACAGTGGGCACAGACAGAGCCAACTGCCAAGTAAACCGAAAACGGTATGTCTCCCATTAACTGTAAAGTGTCACATCGCCCCTTTCTTGGAGTAACTGCTCACTTCTTATTCATCAAATTTATGTTGAAAAATCCCCCACTTCAGAAGGAGAAAAAAAAAAACATGACCTGCCCTGAAGAGTTACAGTGATGTAGAGAAACAGCCTGACTCCCCACTAGCCTCAGGTGTGGGTAAGGTCTAAACAGGGTTCTACATTTATCTGAACTTCACTGTTTACAGGCAAACAAGACCTGGGTCCGCTTCACATTCAGACTCTACTTGCCTCTTTACACACAGCTCCACCTTGACATGAGCTGTCAAAACATGGCTTGAGCACTTAGGAGTCAGAGACAGAGTATCTACAGTTTGAGGCCACCCTGGGCTCCACAGAGAATGAAAGGTTAGCCCAGGATATGTAGTGAAGCCATCTCTAACAGAAAACACTGTTTCATTTCCAAACCACCAAATTCCAACTGTGCCCCCCAGGCCTGATGAGGTGCCTCCCAATTCTTCTAGTGTATGGTCATGCATATCTCCATGAGACATAGACCTGACTTTGTCAAATATGGATCTGTTCCTGACTAGGTCAGGACAGACATTTAGAGTCTGAATGGGAACAGAACGAGTAGGAAAAGAGGACAAGTAAGAGTAGGGGCAAGGCAGATGCTGGAGACACAGATGCATCCAGCAGCCACCAGCATCCAATAGCAACTAAAGCTATGTGTGAGCATGAGACTGCCTTGGAAGTTCCGTGAAAGCATACTAAGGTGAGCCTCAAGTGCCTGCACTGTCTAAAGACTCCTGAGAATGGTAAATGGGCAGAGGAGACCAAGAGGACATCACCAGAGATAGATGGAAACGTGGCAAACAGACCAGGAAGGTCAGGTAAGCAAACATCTCCTGTAGTCTGGCTTTGATCAAGATACCACAGATTCTATGTGCCCTCAAACTGACTTGGGAAGGAGACTGACCTCAAAACAGCTTCATGAGACCCTAGTGAATTTTGCAGAATACTGGTTCATGACTTTACAGAGAAACAATCAACCAATAGGATAACAGGATAACGCACAGTGCTGACAGGCAGCACTTTCCTTTCCTAAAAATAAATGCATAAAAAAGACCAATTACTCTCAAAACTTGCCCACTGAGCATGAGATCAGAAGGCAGCAGTTAAGAAGTCAATAACCTGGGACAGGAGGAGTAAGACCCTCACAGAGAATGGTGACATACCCAAGGAAAGGCAACAGCCCTGTAGCTCTGAGGGAGAATGGTGTTACTGAAGTCCACTAAGAGGTAGACTGTGGAGAAGGCTACCAGGAGGGAACACTTGCTGTGGAGGAATGCAATCACCTGAGTAAGAAGCAGAGGCAGAGAGAGCAGGTAGTTCAGCGTTCCCTCCCATCCACTCCCCCTCTCTTTGCTCAGAGAAGCCTTCTTTGCCCAGCCCTGCCAATTCCAGTCAGCAGGGAGCCCACCTCCCACAAAACAGTGCAGGGCAGAAAAGTTAATTGATGTGAAGACTGCTGAGAGAATAGGGCATGGTACCACATATTCATGACCGTTTTACCCTTCTAACTGGATAAGGCTGGCTCCCTGGCCAGGTACATATGCACAAACTAGAAACCCATATTTTGATCCCTACTGGATTACTCCTCAATTTAGGCAATCTGATGGTCTCCCACTTCCAAGGAAGTCATCATATTGCTGGTTTCATGTATTACAGGGTTGAGCTCAATATGTAGATGAGAATGACTTTGAACTCCTGAACCTCATGCCTCCACCACACAAGTACTGGATTACAGGTATGCACTGCCATGTCTGGCTCAGAAACCTGCATTCTTGAGTCAAAATAGTTTCTATCTGGACTCACTGCTAGAAACATTACTCAGGCCTTTGGAGTATACACTGTGAAGCCACACTATGAGGGCTGGCAGTGATGTGACTCATTAGCTTTAACCCCTAAAGACAGATTTAGTTGCAATTCAGTCCCAGTTGGACAAGTGCTGACTCAATTTCCAGATACCTCCAAAAAATTTAACAGGGTCCTGGACTAGTAACTGATATACTGTTCGAATGTCTAACATCTGAATGGATAAGTCCTGGCAATCCTGGACTCAGCTCAACACTTAAAACTGACTCCCCTGCCCACATAAAGACAAGCAATGGGCTGGAGAGATGGCTCAGTGGTTAAGAGCACTGACTGCTCTACCAGAGGACCTAAGTTCAATTCCCAGCAACCACATGGTGGCTCCTGACCATCCATAATGTGATCTGGTGCCCCCTTCTGGCCTGTGGGTAAAACACTGTATATAATAAATAAATCTAAAAAAAAAAAAAAGGCCCCCAAATCATGACACTGACTCAGAGACTTACTTATATAAATAAACAAATAAATAAATAAAAGCAACATACATGAGTTAAGACTCACTTTTTTCTACAGTCTTTAATTTCTGGAAACTTTCCATTAAGTCGGCATTTAGTAGTCTGGGTAAGAAGTCCCGTAACTGCATTACTTCAGTCGTCAGACGTTCCAGGTCCTTCTTTCTGACTTTAACAAATTCTTCTTTAGATTCTATGTGCTAAAAGGGCAAGTGGATCTCAACATTACAGTATTTCTCTTCAGATGGCCAAAACTAGCACCCCCAAATCAACTTGCTTTCTTTTATGTCAAGACTCTTAGATTCATAATTACCTCACAAGCATATCTTCTTCATATGTACCTTTGAGTGCATGCATGTGTGTTCAATTTTTGTTTTGTTTTGGGGTTTTGGGGTTTGGGGGGATTGGTTTTTTGTTTTTGTTGTGTTTTGTTTTGTTTTTGAGAGGGAGAGTCTATGTAGCCCAGGCTATTTTGTAACTATGTAGACTATGCTGGACTTAACTTTAAACTGTGTGTCTGCCCCTGCCCCTGCCTCCCTAGTAATGGGGTTATAGGCCTATTGCATTACCCCCGGTACCTGACACCTTCTGTTGCATGTATATGGGTGTGTGTGTGTGTGTCTGTGAGTGTGAGCACATATACAGAGAGAGACCAGTGGTAATGCACACCTATATTCCTAGCTTTTCAAGAAACTGAGGCTGAAAGATGACTTTCCCCAGGAGTTGGAAGCCAGCCGTGAGCAGCGTGCCAAGGCTCTGACTCGGTAGGAACACAGCCAGCGTTAGAGGGAGTGTAAATACTTAAGGGGCAATAAAAGCCGCACAGCTGAGCCTAAAAGCCAAAGAAAACGCCTGCAATTTAATGTGCCCAAGGCTGAAGGGCTCCAGGAAGAGACCCTGTGGGGGGCTCCGGGCAACCCCTAACATTCACCAATGGCGTCACACCGGAAGTAGGCCTCGAGGAGGCCCAAGGGCAGAACCCGGATGACTGAGCTCACTCACGGCTCTGGTTCCCCCAAAACCCTCACTGTCTGAGACCTAGGCCACCACTTTTCAACTTGACCGAGGGCCTTCAGAGGGCTCAGGCTCCGCGGGGCCTCGAGTCTCCCGCCCTGGGCCACCTCACAGCCACGGGGGCGTCTCCTCAGGCTCTGGACCCGCGCTGAGGGGAGCGAGAGTCAGCAGCTCCCATGTGCAAGACACCGGACCATCTCACTGACCCGGAAGGCCTCCTCAGTACCGGATCCCTCGCCTAGTGCAGCCGCCTCGCCCCGGGTTGTGGCCATGGTTGCGGCCGGCCGCTGCTTCGTGCGCCTGCGTGGAGCTCACTGAGTGGTCAGAAAGCGCGGGAACTGGAAGATGCTGGGACCAGACGGGAAGCCGCGAGGTTCAAATATCGCCAAGCTTGCGCTGTACTCTCCGGAGCTCTGGGTCCAAACATAAGATTGACCCGACTCTGCTGCAGCTCTTCTGCTTCAGTTGTTTTAATTTCGTCACCTGCAAAATGGGGCCAGGGTGTCAAAATAAGCAGAATCTGTCCTTTCCTGTTTAAAGGGAGCATGCTACAGCCAAATCCACACCCTCTTTATGAGAAACGACGCAGAACATCCTCCCTTGGCCCAGAGCGCTTCTGTGTTGAGGGATACGTTTTCGTATCCATAAGGCCAGGTAAATGAAGTATGCAATAACCAAAGTTTGAATCTGGGTGTAGTGGAACACGCCTGTAATTCCAGCACTTGGGTGTGGAAGGAGTTCAAGACCAGCCTTGCTACATAGCAAGGGAGAGTCTAGCCTGGGCTACATGGAGGGAAATCCAAATTAAATAACCAAAGTTTGGAAGGATATCCTAATCTAATAATTCCCCCAACGTGCTAATGAATCCACAGAGTATGTTTGATAACCTAGGGCTTTGGTGTCCCTAAAGTTAGCACAATTGTTAAGACTTGTTTCTTGTGGGATTAGTATGTTCCCACTTGTGCTGAGTGGTTTTATGTCCACTTGACACAAGCTAACGTCATCTGAGAGGAGGGACCCTCAATTAAGAATATGTCTCCCAGCACTTGGGAGGCAGAGGCAGGTGGGTCTCCAGGTTCGAGGCCAGCCTGGTCTACAGAGAAAGTTCCAGGACATCCAGGGCTACACAGATAGATCCTGTCTTGAAAAAACAAATTAAAAAAATAATAAGAAATTAAGAAAATGTCTCCATAAAATCAGGCTGTAGGCAGACCTGTAAGGGATTTTGTTGTTGTTGTTTTCAAAACAGGATTTCTCTGTGTAGCCCTGGCTCTCCTTGAACTCACTCTGTAGAGCAGGCTGGCCTCGGACTCACAGAGATCCTCCTGCATCTGCCATCACCAGCGGGCTATAAGGCATTTTCTTAATTAGTGATTGATGGGGGAGGACCCAGCCTATTGTGGGTGGTCCTATCCCTGGACTGGTGGTCCTGCAGGCTAGCCAAACCATGGTGAGCAATCCAGTACGCAGCACCCCTTCCATGCCCTCTACATCAGCTCCTACCTCCAGTTTCCTGCCTTGTTTGAGTTCTTGTCCTGACTTCCTTCGATGAACAATAATATGGAAGTGTAAGCCAAATAAACCCTTTCCTCTGCAACTTGCATTTTAGTCATGGTGTTTCACTGTAGCAATAGAGACCCCAAGACACCACGGCTCAGAACTGTGTGTTTTGCATGACTTAAGGACAGAGTCAAGTTCCCTCCGGGCCCGTTAGATTCCCAAATCTTCCCCCTGCTTGCTGCCAGGACAGGTCATTCCCCTCTATTGTGTGTGGGGGGGCGAGGGGGGACATCCCTGCACCTAACCCAGACGCTCTGGCTTTGGATTTTGGCAACTCCCCATTTAACAAGCCTGCAATTGCCCCAAGACGCTTTGCTCTCTTGCCACTCCATACCCCCTGAACTGTCCCAGGAATGGATCGCTGTCTCCACGCCACACCCCTGTATGTGCCCTTGATGCTGCAGGGATGGGCTGTTCTTCCTCGCCAAGCCCCGCACCTGTCCCAGAACACGGCAAGGTCTCCTCGCCACCCCTGCCCCTGTCTGTCGCGGGCACCGACGGGAGGCGACCATTCGCTCTAACCAACGCTGCGCCTGCATCCAGGCATTACGCTGAGGGGAAGTGGAGGCGGGGGAGCGCGGCCCCGGGTAGTCATCAGACCCGGGCAGCCTGGATGACGCCCTTTCCTCTGGGTCTCACTTCCACCCAGGAGAGCCCGCCGAGTTCTGCAGACACCGGGTGAGCGGGGGCCGTTGCAGCGCCGTTTCCCCCCCGGACCCAGCCTTGTCAGCTGCGCTTAGACTCGAGACCGCGTCAATCCAGCCGTAGGCGTCTTCCTGGAGGAAATCCGACCCCAGCTAACCCCGACGCCAACCGCACTGAACTCGGACCACCCACCGCCCCCCCAGGACGTACTTAGGCAGGACGCGGCGGCAGCGTCTACTCGCGCCACGGCCACGCGGGCTCGCCGGGCGCGGCACAGCGGGCGCGCCTCTGACGCCATCACCCCGCGCGCCGCGGCCCGTGCGCAGGCGCAGTATACAGCCTGCTCGGCGGGCGAGCCGCACGCGCGCGGCCCCCGGGGATGCTGGAGCGGGCGCGATGGCTCCCGCCATGCAGTCGGCCGAGCTCCAGTTCGCCCAGCGGCTGGCCTCCAGCGAGAAGGGTGTCCGCGACCGCGCAGTGAGGAAGCTGCGGCAGTATCTCAGCGCGAGGACGCAGAGCGACACAGGTGCGGGCCGGGGTCCGCGTCGCTGCGCTCGGCGAGGGTCGCGCCTGTGGGTGCGGGTGCGGCTGCCGCGGGCTGTGCGGCTGCTGCGGCGGGAGCTCCGGGTCCAAGCTCAGCACTAGCCCAGCTCGCCGAGGCCCGGTTGCGTTTCTCGTTTGCTTCCCTTGCACAGCGCCTGCAGGCGCTGGTGTGCGGGAGAGAGTTGAGGCTGTGTTCCAGCCCCGGAGGAACTCTGGCAGTGTGGTGGCAGGACCTGTGGCGGTGGAGGATGTGTGTTATGCCAGTAGTGTGGAAAAGTGCAGGAGAAAGTCTCTCCAAAGGAAGCCTCTTGTGCACTGTGAGGCTTTGAAAGGAGGAAGCCAGCCAGGCAGACGCAGGAAAGAGCTAAGGGTGCCCTAGGCCAGAGAAACCCAAAAGTTGGCGCGCGGGGCGTGTTGAGATGAAGTTGAGCCTGGAGGCAATGTGACCAGATCACTGGCTTTCTCCTTTGGATTTTAAACTGCCGTGGAGTGCTTTGCAAGATTTTTACTTAAGCGATCCAGAGTCTGGACTGCAGCGTGCTGTGGAGGTTTCAGGTTGCAGCCAGACATCTGCTTAAAATTGAAATATGGGGAACTGGAAAAATGGCTCAGCGGTTTGAGTCCCAGTACCCACATGGCAGCTCACAACCAGTGGAGAGGAGTCGCCCCCTTCTGACCTCTGCTGACACCAGGCATGCACGTGGTGCACATACACCTAAAACAAATCTAAGAAAGTTTTCTTTAATTGAAATCTGCCCCATGTGGTAGCTCACACCATTAATTCCTGCACTTGGGAGGCTGAAGGCAGACATGGCCACAGGACAAGTAAGATCTTATCTCTAAAAAAGGAAGAGAGAACCTTTTGTGGGAAGTCTGATAGAGGAATAAAAACTAAAATAATTTTTTTTTTAATTATTACATGTGTGCCGTTCCACCCTGGAATCCAGAGGTCAGATTCAGGTAGACAGGCTTATGAACCAAATGCTATTATCTACTGAGCCGACTTGGCAGCTGCAATCCCTCCCCACCCCCATAATGTTTCTGTTAAGGATTGCCCCAGGAAATTCGGTTTACTCTCAGGTTTACAAGTTTCCTTAATACTTGTGCTGGTAGTTCCTAAACCTAACATGGTAGCCCAGGTGGACTTTTGCTACCCTCCCCTCAGATTAGTGCTCCTAGCCTGGTACTAACCTGGCTGTCCCAGTGTCAAAAATGGGATCCACTCCTGCTCCCCCAAAATACCTACTCTTTCCTGCTAATCCTCCCCTAGGGCTCATACTTACTTTTTTCACCACACAGACACACCACATTGCCATGGACTCTTTTCTTCATCCTCCACACCCACCCACACACTTTGTCTGTTTGTCCTGCCTTCTCAACAACCTGGATTACTCTGCCTTAACCAGAGGTTTCTTTACCTAGATTTCTGTACTGTCTGTTCCCTAAGCTGACTCCTTTACTCCATTATGCCTTTTGTTTGTTTTTCAACACAGGGTTTCTCTGTGTATCTGCCCTGGCTGTCCTGGAAACCAGGCTGGCTTCGAACTCCCAGAGATCTGCGGGCCTCTTCCTCTTGAGTTCTGGGATTAAGGGCATGTGACACCAAGCCGGACTTCCATTGTGCTTCTTTAATCTGCTCTCCACAAACCAGCCCAGGTCATTTTCCTAAAGCAAATCTCCCTGAAGGTCACAGTCTGTCAGTCATGGTGTCCTTGCCTGCTTTTCTAAGTCATTAGCAGTCAATAAAACCCTGTAGGCTGAGGATACCAAGCATTCTCTCTCACCTCCATGCTTTTGCATCCCTTGCTTGTTTAGCAAAGAATTCTACCCCTTCTCCCCTAGCAGTATCATTTCCAAGAAATTTTCAATAGTATCTCCCTGGCCTCCTGGTTATCTCTAGAGTTATGAAATATGTGTCCCTTTTGTAGTAGGTACATGGTGGGGGTGCTATTTATTTGTTTTGAGACAGGATTTCCTGTAGCCAGGATTGGTCTCTATTAGCTATGTAACTGAGAATGACCTTGAACTCCTCCATGGTCCTGCCTCAGCTGTGTACAGGATACTTTGTTTCTGAATTTGATGGCTTCTATCATGTTTTCCCCCAGCACTTTAAGCTTTGGTATGGAGCCTTAGGAGGACCTTCAGGAGACAAGCAAACACTACCATCTGGACCTCAGACAGCCAAAGAGCATGCTTCTCAGACCCCTTTGGGGACAGGCCCAGTAATACTAAGATGTCACAAGGGCCTGAAGCCAGATGGCTCACACCAGTACCCCAAGATCCTTCCTGCTTAGCACCACCCCACCAGATTTGCTTATCTTATTACCCTAATCGTCATCATGGCCAGTTTGTAGAATATAGAAGATCTTCAAGAAAAAAAAAAATGGGGGGGGGGGAGGACTGGAAAGATGGCTTAGCAAATTTGAATACTTGTTTTTTCTTGCAGAGAACCAGGGTTCTATTCCCAGCATCTACGTGGTGACTCCTAACCATCCATAGCTTTAGTTCCAGGGCTTCCGACACCCTCTTCTGACCTCTGCAGTCACTACAGATGTACATGGTGTACATAGATGCATGTAAAAGTAACTGCAGGTAATGGTAGCATGGCTCCATCAGTAATGTGCTTGCCACATGCCTAGGAGCACTTGAGTTCGGGTGTTGAGCATCCATATAAAAGCCAGGTAAAATCCTTGTGTAGCCTTGATGACTAGACAGTCTAGCCAAATTGGTGAGTTCAAGGTTCAATGAGATAACCTGTCTCAGAAAATTAGCTAGAGAGCTGTTGAGGAAAATACCCGAGATTGACTTCTGACCTATACATATGTGCTTGCAAATAAATAAAAATTGGCAGAATGGGTGTCTTAATAATCATGGGACCGGAAAACCAAAGTGTCTGGCACTGCTATGCCCCATCATAATAGAAGCACGGGTTGCCTCACATTTGCATCTCGTTGACAAACTCAATTTGTTTTGCAGCCTTGCATCTTGTTGGGAAATCTGATGTTTTAGTCTTACTGAAACAGATAGCCTTCTATCAGCAGCATAAATAGATAGCTCTGTGGTCTTTACTGTCATGAAGCGGTCACTGTGTTGTAGTTCATGGTGGTTCATGAGTCCTGGTGCAGTCGCTCATAAATGCCGCAAACATTTGTGAAGCACCATGTGTTACTGTGGTTAACTATTCTTGGCATAGGGATTATGGCAGAGAACCAAGCAGGCAGTCCCTGTCTGTCTTAACAGTTCTCAGCCTTAGACATTTCATGCTTACTAAAGCCATGGTGTATCTTAAAGTCAACCCTGTGGCAGTTTCATTTGTGTCTTTGCCTCCTCTTTTTTATTAGTATTAGGGGTGTGGGTGTGTGTGCGTGGGCACACGCAAAAGGGAGATAGATGTGTTACTGCACACATTTGGAGGTCAGAAAACAACTATATAGGGTCGGTTCTCTCCTCCCATTTTTATGTAGGTTCAAAAGCTGGAACCCTAGGTGTGAGGTTTGTGTAGAAGAACCTTTACCTGCCAGGGCCATTTATTTCCCCAGCCCCAGCTTCCTTTTTGATGGCATAGAAAATGACTGGATTTATGGGTGGTGGTGGCTAGAATTACTGTAGCTATTGTGGAAGTGAGTGCCTTTCCTACTGATGGAGTTAGGGTTCTCCACTGGACAGTTATAAGAGAGGGGAGGTGTATATGTTTTGACTATGGGGTGGTCTGGAATATGATGCTGTCCCATCCAGAATGGCTACTGTATTCATTTCACGGAGAGAGCTGCTGTTTGACATTCTCATTTCAAAACACAGCAGAAGTTCCTGTGTCCTTGCATCTTTTTATATTCATGCCATTCTTTTTAAAATAGCTAAATCTAAACTCTTGTCAGAAACCATGTTATATAAAGATTTAAAGTTTGTCCCCAGCCAAGGGTGTTGGCACTCACCTTTAATCCCTAAACTCAGGAAGCAGAGGCAGGCAGTGATTTCAAAGTCAGCCTGGTCTATATAGTGAGTTTCAGGCCAGCCAGAGATGCATGATGAGACCCTGTCTCAAAAAAAGAAAGAAAAGAAAAATGTATTCCATGGTCGGGTATGGTAATGATGCCTGTGATTCCAGAATTTGGGAGACTGAGGCAGGATTGTTAAGTTCCAGGCCAGCCTGGCCTCATAGAAAGACCCTGTCTCAAAAATAAAGGGTCAGAGGAGGAGGGACCCTAGGATGGTTACTTTAGCAATAGAGTGCTTGGGTGGCTGTCCAGGGCCTTGGTTTCAGTCCCTAGATACTTACTGCATCTTTTGGGTTTTAAAAGGAATCAAACACTGTTTTTTCCATACCTCTTTAAGTACCTGTTTTCACCAACTAAACTCCTAGGTAGAAATAGGAGTTTTGTACATATTTTGAAAGTAGATATTTAGCGTGGAGGACTTGAACATCCCAGGGCTTCTTAAACTTTTTCTGTTCACAACCTCTTTTACCTGAAAAGTCTTTCAAGGACCCCAGGTGTATATAAACTAAGTATACAAATGAAATTTGAATTCACTGTGTAGCCCAGCCTGAACCCCATACAGTTCTCCTGCCTCATCCTCCCAAGTGCTAAGATGTGAGCATGAGCTGTCACACACAACTGTCTTGAAAATCAAGTAGTATGTTTGTCAGGTGGCTCAGCGGGTAAAGATACTTGACACACATGAGCTTGGGGACCTAAGTTGGATGGAGAGAACCAACTGCACAAAGTTACCCTCTAACCTACATACACGCACCATAGCACACACACACCACAGCAACACATTTTTTTGTTTACTTATTTACTTACTTGGTTTTTGTTTTTTTTTTCCAAGACAGGGTTTGTGTAGCCCTGGCTGTCCTGTGTCCTGAAACTAGCTCTGTAGACCAGACTGGCCTCAAACTCACAGAGATCCGTCTGCCTTTTCCTCTAAAGTGCTAGGATTAAAGGCATGGACCACCACTGCCTGCACAAATTTAAATTTTTAACTGAACTATTCCGACAACACTCCAATCCAACATTGCACTAATTTGACACATGCTTCAGAGTAACAATGCAGCAATAGTGAAATCTTTGTTTTCAGTAATTAAACCAATGCATTTGTCTAAGAGCAGAAAGCCTTAGACAGAGTACAGAGCTGCAGTTTGTCACCTACAGTAGTCAAAAGTCTGTGCTCGGGGTTACAGGAAGTGTTCACTGGCATTATGTGTCATGGTGGCATGCAGAGTGCAAATGGACATGTGTGTTCATAACTGAGGCCTCATACATCCAAGGCCAGACAGTACCTTGGATTCGTATTCGTTATGTGTTTAATTTGAATTAATTTTTGTGTGTGTTCAGAAAGTTTTTACTGTTGGCAATTTTTTTCATGGCCCCCACATTCACTTGTTTGAGCCTGTGTAAGGTCAGTGCCCATGGCTTAAAAGTTGCAAGATGAAGGCTAGGGGGATAGTTCAGTTGCAAGCACACAGACCTGAGTTTGATCTCCAGAACTCACAGGAAAAAAAAAGCCAGATATGGTGGCACACATTTGTAATCCCATCTCTGGGGTGGCAAAAACAAGACAGATCCATGGGGCTCACTAGCCAGTCAGCCTAGTCTACTGAATGAATTCTGCAGGCCAGTGAGAGACTGTCAGAAAAGCAAGGTGGATGGTGCCTGAGGAATACCCAGTGCTGTTGTTCTGGCCTCCAGCATGTGTGTACACGCACGCACAAAAGAAACCGGGATAAATGAGGGTGGACTGGAGCTGGAGAGATCACTCAGGCCTTAAAAGCATTTGCTGCTCTTCCAGAGGATCCGGGTTCGATTCCCAGCACCCATTTAGCAGTTCACAAATGTCTGTAACTCCAGTTCTAGGGGAATAAATCATTTTCAAAATGGGAGTGGTTAAGAAAAGACAGTGAATCCCAATAACATTCACCAATGGGAAAGCATTCAGCTCTAACAGTGCTTCTCATGCTTGCGTGTGCTCTTGATTTTGTATAAACTGTATATTGCACATATTTTATAATGAGGGAACTGGGCCCTTGCCAACAGTGTGCTTCCCTCCAGTACAGATGAGACAAGATGTCCTGTACCCAAACTTCCTTCTCTGCCTGCTGCCCCCGGGCCCACCATCAGGTCTGTTGAAATTGACTGTATTTCATTTTAGAAGCTCTAGTACATCCTGTGGAAGCTTTGCCTGTGATGGCCGTGAGCTGTCCAGGGATACTGAGTGCACTCAAGTATCACTAACCACTGGCTTTCCCTATTGGTGCTCTTTAAAGAACCATCTGGAGGTTTATGGGCACAGTTCGGTGTGGAGCACTTACTGAGCATGTGTGAGGCCCTGGAGATAGTGCATACGATGATGTTTTAAGTGTGAATACCCAAAGTACTGATTATGGTAATGCACATCCAACACACGTAGCCATGCTGTTCTGACATACATGTGGTTGTGCACATAGGAAAAGTCTTCGAGGGTACATACATACGTATCAGGTGGGTCCCAGTCCTCTGGAGAGGAACCAGTGAATTAGACATGTGTTTGACTATGACTCTGGGAATTTTGTGAATTTAATTTTTTTTTTTTTTGCAAAAATGCATTTTCATTGTACGAGTATTTGACCTCAGGTGGGGTTGGGTGTTCACTACACACTAGGATGGTAAGGCTGCTCAGCCTCCATGCCACACATTTTAAGGGTAGAGAGATGCCCCTGAGAGACAGGAAGCCAGTGACATCAGAGCTCATTTCTCTGAAGACGCTTGCACTGCTGTGTAGTCTCCATTCTTTCACTCCCCACTTGTGTGCCAAGGCTGACCGCAGAGAGACATCTCTAGAGGCTGGACAGAGGAACTGTGAGGAGGTTAATTGCCCTTTCTCTGACTTGGCTTACACTGTCAACTGCTACAGTCCTCATCTCACTGCCTCCCTCTGCAGCCCTTGCCCTGAAATCCTATAGTTAGTCCTGAAGGGACCCACAGGCAGCTGGCAGACAGACCCTGAGTGCCTGGCCATGTTCTTCTGTGGAACCACAGCTTTAACCTTCCTATAGCTTTCCGCTGGGTTTATGGAGGTTCTTCAGACGTCCAATCAAAACACATAGCCTGTGTGGGACTTTCATGTAACACCTCCTCCCCCCCCCCCCCCCCCCCCCCCCGTCTTGTATTGAGGATCATTTCAAATATCTGAAAAGTATCCTTGTTTCACTGCTGTGGTAGTTCCCAGCACTTGACCTGCTCATTTGATGTGCCCCATCGGGATCTTAGGCCTCCAACCCACTTCCTTTCACCCAGCATGCAGTCCCTCTGACAACCACAGCATCACCTTTACACCATAACAAAGGCCTCAGCCAGACTAAGTGCCATGCTCCTGTCATCATTTGAGGCCAGCCTGGGCTACATAGCAAGACTCTTCAAACACACACACACACACACACACACACACACACACACACACACACACACACACACACTCTTGATGTCATGAAATATTCATTCTGCTGAATTTTTCTCACCATCTTTTATGTCAATTCAAACAAGACTGGTCTATCTGCAGACTTAATTAACAGCAGTTCTTCTCTCCCCCCAAAACTGTTTATTTGTTATGGAATGTGGGTCGTTTGTCTTCTAGAATACCATACCTTTGTCTCATGTATCTCTGCCCCTAGGTTTTTATAAACTAATGATCAGAGGTACAAGTCAGATTTTATAAGTCTACTTAGACAAATCTGTGTTTGTGATTTTCCTGTGATAAGTTCCAACTGATGGTTTGGGTGTGATCTGACCCAAATGGTCTAAAGTGGTTTCTGCAGTCATCAGTCCTTACCCAGATCCACCAGTTCTCCAGGAACATGTGCAGTCTTAGAGCATGATCAAACAAAGGTGCAGGCTACCACAACAAGAAAAGCTGGCCATTGTAACTGCAGTTGGGCAGGTGCTGGGGGTGTGTGCCATGTTTACATTAGCAGAGAGAGGTTGGCTGGCATATCACCTGTGTGGCTCCTTAAGGAAATGTGCTTTGATTAGCTAACTTTACTATGGTTTCTGTTAGCCTGGTGTTTGGAATTTGTGTATTGTTGATTTGTGTGAGACAGTCTATCTACATAGCCTTGGCTGCAACTCTGCCTGCATCTGTACGGGGACTAAAAGCATGTGCTACCGCACTTGCCATCTTGGTTTTAAGTGGAAAACTATCACAAAAGAGTCAAAATGCAACATTATAAAGGCACTGAAAGGAGGCAGGCCTTTAAAAAAAAAAGTTTGGGGATGTGTACATACGTGCATGCATTTGTGAAGGCCGTTGGAGGGTGTTGGTTGGCTGCCACCGTCTATCTGCCCAATTCCCTTAAGGCAGGGTCTCTCTGAACCCGGAACTTGGTGTTGGTGCTAGGCTGGGTTGACCATTGGAAGTCACAGGCGCACAAAGCCTTTATGTGGAGCTGAAGGCTGGGCTTCTCATGCCTGCCTCACAGGGGGTCTCACCTACTGGGGTCTCACCTGCTGCACCATCTCCCCAGCCCAGAGACGTCTCTTCAGTAAGTTGGAAATCAGTCATAGAATCAAGTTGGCTTACTGAGTACACTATAGAACCACTAGTCCATTACAAGGCTTCTTTGCCATTTTTAAAATGTCTCAAAGTTAATAGCACACGGGATTCAAATACGTACTTGAATTGTGTGTGTAGTTAGTTTTTTTCTTACTCTTTGGGAGCCTGCCACCCAGCTTCCAAATAAATGCATGGAGACTTGAACATTCTTACTTATGAGAATGACTGGCCTTACTTAGCTTGTCTTGTTTCTAGCCAGCTTTTCTAAATTAACTTAAGTTGACCCATTTCTCTACGTTTTGCCTCTGAGCTTTTTACTTTTCTTTATATATAGTCTTTCTTCCCTTCTTATTCTGTGGATGGCTGGTTGGCTAGCCCCTGGCATCCTCTTTTCCTTCTCCTTTTTTCCTTCATCCTCTTCTCTCCAGCCTAGATTTCTGCTCCTGTTTATTCTTTCTGCCTGGCAGCCCTGCCTGTTTCTCTCTCCTGCCTAGCTATTGCCTGTTGAGCTCCTTATTAGACCAATCAAGTGTTTCAGGCAGGCACACTAACACAGCTTTACAGAGTTAAACAAGTACAAAGTAAGAGAATGCAGCACGTCTTTGCATCATTAAACAAATATTACACAGTATAAACAAATGTAACATATCTTAAACTGATATTCCACAACATGTGTAAGGTGGAACACAGAGGCAAGAAGATCAGAGGTGTCAAGGCCAGTCTGAGCTAAGTAACAAGACCTCAAAAAGCTAAGCAAACAGCTGGTGGCGCACACCTTTACAGCCAGCACTTGGGAGGCAGAGGCAAGCAGAATACTGTGAGCTCAAGACCAGCCTGGCCTAACAGTGAGTTCCAGGACAGCCAGAGGTGTTACACAGAGAAACCCTGTCTGGAAAGAGAACTTGTTTATCTCGGTGTGCTGCTGAAAAGACTTCATGTTGCTTCCCGATCACAAAAATACAGAATGCTGCTGCTTCTCTGCCTCAGCATTCACGGCCACCTTTGCTTCCTGACACCTGGAATAGGCCCAAGAGCTGCTGGCCATGAGCCTGGCAGCAGGGCAACAAGTGGTAGGCTCCAGGGCATGCCACTTAAAACAGACCGGTGCTGTTTTAAGAACTGCGAGAAATGATGGCTGGCACAGTGAGAAGATGGAACATGGCTGACTTTTGCCTTTTGTGGACCCTTTTAAAAGTACCCCTCGCTTGGCAGAACCATCCTCACTGGCCTCTTCTGTTCTTGGGAGCGGATCGGGAGTGGGTCTGCCATTTGATAGGGGCATTTAGCGACTTGCATCTTTTATGGGACTTGTAATTTCCGTCATTAAGATCAGGGAAACTTCCTTTCTTCCTTGTTAGGAAGGGGTGAGTTCAAGGCCTGGTATGTGCTTGGCAACTGGTCTACCAGGCATAGGGGTTAGTTTATTGTCATACTATTAGCCATTAGCATGAGGCGTGCTGCAGGTTTAGGGAAGGGTGTGCAGAAGACGGGGGTGTATGTGGTATTGCCGCTGGTGTAACATTGGTAAACATTAAGGAAAGGATATAGACTCTAAGGTGGTTGTGCCATTTTCTTCCGCAGGAGGTTTCAGTCAGGAAGAACTCCTAAAAATATGGAAAGGACTCTTCTACTGCATGTGGGTACAGGACGAGCCCCTGCTACAGGTAACACGGTCCCTCATCCTGTTCCTGGGACTTCGCCACGGTGCATAGGAGACTTGACCGTTTACGCTCCGCCAGTCTGCTGCCATCCCCAAACAGATGGAAGTAAATGCTTCAAGGAGCCATTGTCTCAGCGCTTGTCCCCTCAGGAGGGGGCAGCAGGCACTTAGGCTGTGCTTTCAGACATATCGGACACACTAAGTCATAGATTCCCTTTTGCTCTCATCATTTCATAGCTTCCGTGGTAGGTTTTACATAATGTTTTTAATGTTTCCACTTTCTCTTCTATTGATGCGGGGTCAGAAGCACAGCAGGGGCCTGGTGAAGTTGCAATCAGCCAGGCCCCGTGGCTAAAGTGCCATTGGCTGCGCTGGTGACCAGAATACACGGTCAAGCTTTTATCCCTGCCCACTGAGCCTGCCACCAGTACAACATAGAAGAGTTTTGTTCTGATGTCTGAAACTACACCCACCTCAATAGCAGGAGAGTACGGGTCACGACACACAAGCCCCAGTGTAGAGTCCTCTACCCATAAACTTACCTTGTTTATGAAGCCTTGCTACTTTTCTCAGGACATACAGTGACTTGTCTCGATTCACTGTGTTGATTCTACTGAACATATTTTGAGTGGGATAGCAGAGCAAAATATTGTAAGATTATATTCAGAAGTAGCAACAAGCAGCTTTAGTGGAGGAAGGGAACCAACCAAAAGGAACATCGCTTTCAAGTCTTGGAGTTCATTCAAGGCAAGTAAGGAACTCTGGGCACAGGATATATGAGCAGGGCCATTAAAGACACTTATCTTCTGGAAGATGGAAGGCTTCTTCCTACACCTAGCCCCTTACTTCTACCAAATGGAATCTACTCTGCCTCCATATGCTCTTCAGCTTTGCCCAGAGCACAACCTAGAGGAGCCTGTTGACATTCCGGCCTTCTCTGACCAGGTCTAGAGAAGACTGGAGTGGATTCCAAGCATTAGCAAGGCGCTATACTTGCTATACCTCTGGCTTTGCAACATTTGGTATTCATGATAGATTCTGTTTAGCTTATATATTAAAGCCAGGGATGGGTGTGGTATTGCACACCTTTTATCCCAGTACTCAGGCAGAGACCAACAGATCTGTGAGTTCACGGCCAGCCAGAGCTATGTAGAGAGCCTGTCTCCAAAAGAGGGGGGAGGGTGGGAGGCAGGAATTGGCAGTGAGATTACTTCTTCTGGAATCATCCAACCTCTTAACCAGAGATGCTTTCTTAAACACAGAGTTTTAGCATTTTTTTTCCAGAAACATCACATTAGCTCAATAGTTCACTAAAGTTTGGAGTTCCACATTAGAACCCAGGGTGTCAGCTACAGACCCAGGACAAGAGGCATCAGTTTTCCCGCCACAGAGGGAGGAGGGTACTGCTCACAGCACTGCCATCACAGCGTGACCACCTAATAACTGATGTTTCTCCCCGACCCGCCTTTGCAGGAAGAACTAGCGAACATCATTTCCCAACTCATCCATGTTGTTAACAGCTCAGAGGCTCGTAAGTCCTGCCTTTTTCCTGGCTTTCAGACTTCCTCATTAGCACATTTGGTAGCTTGCCTGGGGAACCTAGACAGTGCTTCCCTCCTGTGATGTTCCAGTTTTCTGGGTGTTGGTGACATGGGAGCTTCCTGACACCATTGCAGGGATGTCACAAGCTGTTATTGTTTTAAAGGCTGCTGCGCTTAATGTTAGCTGCTAAGTGAACAGAGATCACTTAGGACTGAGCAACACTCCTCCAAAGCCTCCAAATTCAACTTACTGTCACTCTTAGAAGCTGTGACGCGTATGCCAGTACATACAGTAACCTGGCAGGTGCATCCTGACCAAGTTTAGCGCCGTCGCGGTGATAAATCACTGTAATAAAGTATAGAGTGACCCTTCTCTACCTAAAGGAAAAGATGAGCGTTCTGAAGTTGGACAGCAGTTCATTGTGTTTGGCATTCCCCACTGAATGACCATGGCTGCTTTTCTCAGTTTTAGCTGGCTTGCAACATGTAAACTCTACATCTGTTGTATAGTAAAGATTTCATCTCCTAATAAATTGTGCTGGGCATGGTGGCACGTTCAGAAGGCTGAGCCAGGAGGTTTTCAAGCTCCAGGCCAGCCTGGGTAACAGCCAAATCCTATGTAGAAGGGAGTAGAGATGTTCAAAAGTCAGTAAATAAGAAAAATTTCCGATTGTAAAGGTGGTGGTTCTGTGGCTCTAGTATCTTGTGCTGTATCTCACCCAGACAACACCTAACATCAGAAGAAGAAAAAACTGTCCATGAATTTTAAGAATGCTCATCGAGACAAATGGATTGGTAGAGCAGGCCAGCGGGTGCCTTCAGGGGTCCCTGATAGAAAGGTGGATTTGATTTGAGGCAGATAAAGAACAGTGCTTCCGGGAACACTCTGATTAACAGATGCTGATGGTATCATGTTAGAATGTCTTTGTATAGCCACAAAGGAAATTATGGAGCATATTTAGTTATTGGCCAAACCCTACCTGTCCAAGGATTCTTGAGAT